>NC_092637.1:17167746-17480663 GCF_039555335.1 Amphiura filiformis | reverse complement strand
TCAGTGCCAAGGACATTTTCAATAGCTTTTTACCATGAAATGTAAAAGAACCGCTCATATTACATGTATTATTTGGTTAATTTAAGTTTAAAACTTGTAAAATGTAAATAGCTCCCATAATTTGCACACAAACGTACAGTTTATAGAATAAAATTACCACAAAAAATAATTTGATATAGAAACGAAAATCGTCCGGGATGTTACGTCCGGGATGTTACGGGTGTGTGGTATACCACATTTGAGACTAATTCAACAGTTTTTTGATCATATCTTCGGAAATACACCAATGTGGAACCCCTAATTTCAGTATGTTAATGAGAAAAATGGGATCTCTCATTTGATATCAATATATTACATGATCATGATGATTATCGTTAATAAAACACTGTAGACTACCAAAATCACGCTGTATAAAATGTCAGTAATTCCATAAGGAATTAGTCACATTTACAAGGAACTTTTACATGTTCTTTTCGCATGAATATTTGAAAGGGACGATATTTTATGTTATAGGTGAGTTTTAAAGAATTCGATTTTCCAAATATATCAGGTCACCTTCCTTTAATATGATTAATGATCTATACAGGCCCGTACGCAGGGGGGTGCGGGGGTGCGACCGCACCTCCCCATATTTGCAAAAGTATACAAAAAGTCCCAAAATGTCCGAATTTGCGAGCGTACGAGCCAAAAAATCAGGTTTTTTACGCTTTTTTGGTCAAATTTGGGGAAGAAAGTCCACTTTTCTCAAAACTGCCCCCCCCTGGAAAAAAAGTCCACTTTTTCAAAATCAGCAACCCCAAAAAAATCCTGCGTACGGGCCTAGATCTATATACTTAAAGACAAGTTGTAACCGTATTGTTTTTTTGTATTTAGGTCGAGAAGCGAATGCATTTGTTGAATACGACCACCGTTTTGTCAACCACGTTATGTACAGCGTTAACGTGACACGCCTTTCTAGATGTGCAAAAGCTTGTTTGAAAGATACAGCATGTCAATCCGTGAATCTTGTACCGATTGAATATGGATATGTGTGTGAACTATCTAATAACACCAGAAACGCATCGGCAAGTGATTATGTTGAACACAATGGCGGTGTTTATGCTGGTTTCCCGTAAACTGTAGACGGAAAGGGTTCAGCAATAAATGGAGAAAAAATCTTCACATTTCACAGCAATTTTATCATCGCTTGATTTTGTTCTTTTAATTTTTTTTTTTTTTAATTTTAATTTTTGCCCGTTTAAGGTGACTGTCATTGTCTTCGGAAGGTGGTCTCAAATATTTGGGGCTCATATTTCTTTACACAAAAAGTAAAGGTTCGCAATGGCGGCGCCAGGATTTTTTTCGGGGGAAAGGCAGTGGGGGAAAAGTGAATAGGGGCAAAATCAACAAATTTAATGATGAGGTATCATAAACTTGACTCTGGTCACTGAATACTTGAGACATCCTTGCGAAGAAAATGAGAGCCCTTTAACCTTGCTTGCTTGACCTTGAATCCAATCCAGTGGGTTTGAAAATTCTATCAGCCAAATCGGCTTTAAAATTCGCAATGCATTGTGGGACAGTTTTTGCAGTGTTGGGAAACGTTGAACTCTGACCTATGAGGAAAATTGTTTTTGTGCGTGCAAAATATTGTTTAAAATGTTTTACTAGGATAATTTACTCATTTTGCTGCTGATTTACGCATTTCATGCAGCAATTGACGCATTTGGTATTTGGTGGAGTTATGGGAGGGATAGGAGGACGTTTATTACGCGTCTCCAAAAAAAAAAAAAAAAAAGATCCGCAACGACTCTACCGTCAATTTATAGATTTATTTATAGATTTTAATAAAGTATACAGAGTTTTGCTCAATTGATAGTATTATTTCTTTAATATTCTCTAATGTTCTTTGACCATATTTGATTGGGTTTTTTGTTTTTGTTTTTGTTTTTAATTTTTTCTTCTCGACTCAAAATGGCGACATTTCCTGTTGACTTTTGACCACTTCCGATTGACCCTTTGACCTCGGTTGCCCTTTGACCCGGAAGTGGCAACGTCCTGGAATACTATATTACTACTCACACCACTCCACGCCATACATAAATTCTGCCAGTCACATTTCCCCAATATGAAATTTTTTTAAAGTAAAATTTTAATTTTAATTTTTCTTCATTAAAGTTTGGCGGAGGCAGGGTTCGAACTCACGGCGGCGGACTGCTTTGGACACACTATGATTATGAACCCAGCGCCTTAGACCACTCGCCCACTTGTCTTGTTGGAATTCATTTGAAACTTATTTGAAGATATAATCGCAACTTCAACATAGGCCTACCACGTGACAAGCAAAGGCAGAAAACGTGCCATATTTTGGAATTTTATTTCAAATAAAAACATTTATGTGTATTATTAGCGCTCAATTGCTGTTAACTGCGTGTTTTATACCAAAAAATCCAACGATAAGCATGATAACTGGGCGTCTATATGGACAATACATTATATCGATTTTGACACGTGCTTGTGTCTCAGTACATTTCCATGGTCAGTAAAATACTATAGAGAAAAACCTACCATTTTCTTGTATACACGTTCGATGTTTTGATCAAGTATGTGAATATTCAACATTAGACCCAAATTTTTTTTCAGGAAATAAAAGATTAGATTACCATAAAAACGAAACAGTAATCTTTTGCCGGGTCTAATGTTATTTATACATAGAATTTTCAACGTTTTTCTATCCTTATTCTTGCTCAATTAAAAAATATTTTGGCGTATATAAAATTGAAATAAAATTCTCTACCTCATATACGACATCAAATGTGCCACAATTGGGTATCACGAATCGTTATATATGATGTGCAGTTAATATTCATATTTTCTTTTATACAGAGGATGCTTCAGTTTTGACAGGAAAAATATTTTCTTGAAAACCCTCTCACTCGGTTATTTTAAAAAGGTAACCACGCTTCCCTAGAATGTGCAATAAATTAGCATTAAAATTTTTCTTATTCTAACAGCAAGCGTTTCTAGAATGTATTATGGCGAAATGTGGTGTAATTACTACTGAGGTTTTTCCTGATACCAAGAAAGTGGGCTGGATGGTGAGGACCATGATTCTGTCAATCGAGTCACACACACCTGTAAATTACAAATGTTAAGTCAGTGTGGAAACAATTATTATCGATCAATATCCAGACAGAAAGGCACGTTGACTTATTCATATAATAACCTATTTTTAAATTAGTATTGGAAAGTGGATACAACAGGTTTTTTGTTCACCTTTCTACGTGCTATAAATACTTGAAACAACGTTGAATACATAATTATTAAAAGTCGATTTTATTAATTGTGAGAGAAAGTCACGTTAAATTATGATGTAACCGCCTATTTTAACTTAGATTTGTAAAGTACAGGTACATCGAAAAGCAATTATAAAAACGATCATGTTTCGTTCAAATGACTTAAATATTTAACGACTCGGTGATCGATACTAACGTGATTAAAGAGGTTCTACCTACACCAACTTGTAAATTGTATACCATTCTCTTAGTTGACGCCTTACCAAGCAGTCATTGAGACATATATTTCTTCATTTCCCGACTAAACACGGGCAAGATGGTGTTTGGTAGTTCAACCAATGCGTACAACGTTTATATTTACATCGGGATAATATACAATATTATATGTAAGTGTGATTTGTTTTCGTACGCTTAATTCTTCTACATTAAGGTTATACAATGGATTTTTCAAGGCTTGATTCCAGAGGGGCGTAAGTTAATAATAGAAACAGCCATGCAGAAAAAAAAATGAACTCAAGCGTACTTGGTGTATCAATCTACATGTACAATGACAACGAACCTATGAAACCGTGGCACGTGAGTCACCCTATGTTGCAGGGATAGAAAGGGGGCAACCATCAAAGGGGGGCGGTTTTCTGCAATTTTCCTATGGCATTTTCTAAATTTTCAATTTTTTAAATATTATCCTTTAGATGATATCTGTCGTGAATAACAAAACCAACAACCAATATCTAATTTGTAAAATATATTCATGACATAGACTAGTAGGTCTATTCCTGAATTATATAATAATAAACAAGATATTCCTGAAAAAAATTGGTGTCAGTTCCAATTTACAATGTAATTATTATTTGAATGTATGGAATTGCATGAGAAGTTTTGCACTGCAGCACTGACAGGAACATTTAATGGTAGTTCATTTATCATTAAATAATTATACATTTACGTGTTTTGGCGCAGCGTCCGCCTTCTTTGCTAGCTAAACACGTTTTTAAAAATAAACAATATGCAAATGAGGTCGCTAATTTGCATATTTTGCAACAAAAATCACATGGGATCTTAAGACTTAAGATGGTGCCACCATCCCACCAAGTTACATCTCTATAAACCTCACCAGTTCCGAAAAATGGCAAAAAGCGTTTTGAAAAATCAAACAATATGCAAATGAGGTGGTTAATTGGAATATTTTGCGACAAAAATTACATGGGATCTTAAGACTGTCTCTAACCACCATCCCACCAAGTTACATCTCTATACGCCTCACCAGTTCCAAAAAATGGCTAAAAGCGTTTTTAAAAATAGAAAAAAAGGAAATGATGTGGCTGATTTGCATATTATGTGACAAAAATATCATCTGATCTTAAGACTGCTCTTAAAGGTCAGGTCCATTGCAAAAACAAGTTTATCTCTATTCGAAGAGAATAATTATTACATTACAAGTTGACACTTGTTTTTTTATGCGTATTTCTCCTGAAAAAGGAGAAATGGTGTGGGTAAAATTCAGCCTCGTACGTGTTCTTCCCCCGTTTGAAGCGTACGTGCTCTCCCCCCGTTTGGCTGATGACGTAGGTAAATGAAGCGGACACAATAGAACTGGACCACACAGGGACTCAAACCCGTACTAGTCGTCGTCCAGCTCAAAACTATAGTCGAGATGAGCATGAGTCAAGTGCGCTAATCGATTGCGCCACTGAGGAGCTTACGAAAATTGATGGTCTCAAACTGACTATAATATGCTATAGTGCATACAGGCTGTTATGATAAACAAGCGCATTACCCACGCAAAGTCGGACGCATCGATGACGAAAAAAATCGGGGTTTTTTTGTTGCAAAAGTAGCTTGGAATGAAAATCAAATGGTAGCGTAATCGACAGACAGTTGAGAAATAATGTAGGTAGTTAGATGTCAAAATTAACGTTCCACAATCAAGATATCGATAATGTAACAAAACAGTTTTTCTCATGCAAGATTCTCGAAAATGTTCCCCAAAAACGGGCTTTTAAAATGTAATCGGTACTGTATTTGGTTCTTCCCCATGGCAACATTATTTCTTTGATCGATTTGTAGTACAATACAAAAAAGAAGAAAACAATCACTCGGCGTGGTTTTATACGAGGCGCACATTTGAAAAAAACGTCATGGAACGCGTTTTTGATCTTGTGAACATGGTGCGTAAAAAGGATTTAAACGAAGGATTTTCAAATTTGTATAAACACACAAAAATAATGTTAAGCTACATCCAATGCACCAATTTCACTCGCTGCGATATTTGATTACTGAGAAAACTCTGTTTTAGAGAACAACTTTATACGTCTTTTTACTTTGAGCAAATTGAATTTTGTTTGGTTGTGTAAACTTTTTGAATATATTTAGATCCAGTCAGTTTGTACTATATTACTTTGCTTTTTAGCTCGTTTTTATTGTAGCATATAGATTATTTTTTTAGTACAAATCAAATAATCAATTAATTACCTAATATAATTAATTAATTAAATTAATTCTCTATGTGTTTATTCCTTTCCTTGCTAAATTGATTAACTTCTTGCTTCTCGCACAAGTACATGTTATATCGATTTACGAGTAGTTTTTTGGAAAACTACTCTAGTGGCAACACTGTCATATTGTATACCAAAACCAGTAGGGGTGTGTATCTTGGTGTGTGGATGTAGAGGGTGTAGGGGTGGGTTGTACTTGGTATGTCTGTACATATTTTGAGTGTATGGTTAGGAAGTTGGTCTATGTGCTGTCCTTACGTGATAGCCATGATTATAATTATGTCATAGCATTTTGTATTAAAGCAAAGAATCTGTCATTATCATTTACGTATTTATGTATATGAAACTGTTTTATAGTTCTTTTTGTATCTATTATTTATTTATTTATTTATTTATTTATTTATTTATTTATTTATTTATTTATTTATTTATTTATTTATTTATTTATTTAGTTTTTTTTGTTTTTTGTTTTTTTTCCAGCTGAATCAACAAAACAAACATGTCAAATTATTCGTCTGGCCCCATGGATCCCAGAAATGTAATGTTTGTGCGTGTAGGACCTATCGTTAAGAAGTTATGGGGCACAAACGGTCACGGGTCGATTTGCTTGTTTTTCTCCAAACTAAGAGGTTTCAGAAAAATAGTAGTTTGCACTATCTGCGATGTCTAGTTAGCATGTTACACAGTAAAGAGTCAAAAGATGTGTAGGATTCAATGGAATTTGTATTTGTTCATCATCTATCTTCTGAATTTGACATCACAGTTTGCATCCATTTGCACAAAAATCGGAGCAACTTGAATTTGTCACCCCCTTATAGACCTTGGACCTGTTGAGCCTCGTAACATGGTAACTATGTGTCCTACGCGCACATATGATACATTTTTGTGATCCTTAGACCGAGACGAATAATTTGACATGTTTTTAGTGAACATTTTTTAATTTTTGCCCCGAAAATGAGCAAGCAGGGGGTTTGTGGGTCTTTTTTAGGGTCACTGGGTTCCAATATAGCTTGGCAGACAAAATGTTTGAATTCAGCATACCTCAATTAACCAAAATAATTTGGTTCCCAGCTTTTACGCCAACTTGCCGCTTGATGCTTAAATAAGTCCAAAATAGAACCAGTCTATTAGTTTATTTTATTTGTTTACAGCTTCAGTTTACAGTGGGTTCAAATGCAGTACCAACCAAAGTGATCGCTATTTGATTGTGGATGAGTTTAAAACTTGGTACGATGCGCGTGCGCATTGTCAAGGTCTCGGTAATGCAGATCTAATAGTGATCAATGACGAAGCAGAATGGGATTACATTCGAACTACAACAACAGAACGCTATTGGATTGGTTTAACTGACTTGGAGAAAGAAGGTATTACTAGTAATGAGAGTGTTAAGTAAAATAGGCCAATAGATGGCAGCAAACAGATTTTAGTCTACTGCGCATAAATTCAGACGGTTGACAGTGCATTTAATAAGCTGGACTACTACAAAACAGCACAGAAAATACAAATAAGAGTAAAACGTGACCCAAAAATGATACTAATTTTCTGCACTTTGAATTTTTTTTCGGCTCGAAATTAAGGTCAATTTGCTAAATTCTGGAAATGTTTAGCCCCAAGTAATTTTTTCTTGTTTGGAACCACTAAATACTATTAATTTGCTATAGAGCCATTCTTTGCCCTCATTTTAGTGATAGACATTTAAAGTGGAGACCTTACCCCGGGGTAATGCCAGCCCACAGAAATAGGATTAGGAGGAGGGTTGCTGAACCCCACCATAGGTTTCTTCATTAAATTCCATCATTTTGATTTGGTTTATGTGAAATTATTCTAAATGATATGGATTTTAAACCAGGTATAATGAAATACAGAGATAAAAAGACTAGTTTGCTTCTGACGTCATCTGTCAATCAAACTCGAGCACGGTTTGTTTACAAGTGTCGTGATGATATGAGTTGCTGAACACGGCGGTAAAACCGGGCGCTTTATTGTTAATTTTGCACCTTCAAACATACAAACCATCTCAAAAGTTAGGTATTCATAGTAGGAAACTTTCTTTCGCGAAGGCACCATGTCAACAATGCCTAGAAAAGTTGTTTTTTGCCTTGTAAAAGTACGTAATTTTTCGCCATTTATTGCTATTACTTTTCTCCGATCGGCACCAGATAAATCGACCTTCCTTTTACCCGCTAATTAACCAATCAAGGATCGTAGAGAATTTGATTGACAGTGACGTCAGACGCAAACTAGTCTTTTTATCGTTGTCTTCAATTATAGCATGAGGAGTTAACTAGACATTTCCTTTCATAATGTAGCAGAAAATCCGTTGTATATCGCATATCGTGAGATTATTAGCCGCTAATCAATATGATCTATACATAAAATCTATCCAATTTTGTGAGGACGATCTCACATCATGACGTCATAGCAACATTACATGGGAAAATATTTGTACATATTTTGGTATCACTGGATAAAAGAAACCAATATTGCATATGACTTTTAATATAGAAATAATTGCAACTATGCCATTTGTAACGTTTGAATGTTTCTATGTTCCGGTGTATGATGCGTAAGCCTCTCTCCTTGTTTGTATGATTATATTAGGCTGGCGGGTAAGCATCATTAATTGATCTCGTACACTGGTATGTAATGTGATGTTTGTAGTTTTTACCCTGACTTCCATATCCATAAATACCAGACTTGAGTCCTGTTTATCAGGGACAGTCTATGTAGCTCAGTGGTTAGAGCGCTCACCCCACAAGCGAGAGGTCTGGGGTTCAAGTTTTAATCTGGTATATCTGCCTATCCATGTCATGTTTACATTTGTAATGTGTAACTGTGCTAGTGTGCGATGCGTAATTCTTCTTTTAGTCCCCTGTATATTGATATAAATTTATTAAGAATAACGATTAAGCACCATTAATTTGATCTCGTACGCTAGTTTGTAATGTTTGAAAGTTTGTTACAGTGTATGATGCGTAAGCCTCTTACCTTGTTTATCCCATCTTCATAGACATGATAGATGTTACAAATAGCCTCTGACATTGCCGGACGAGGGTCAAAACCATTTTGACGGATTTATAATAATGACAAATCAGATATGAAGTGCAGTGATTTCAATACATTAAAAATTTATTTTCTGACTGTATCTCTTGAATGTTCTGTTGTCTGATATTTCTAGGAACATATAAATGGTTAGGATATGACAATTTGCAACAACGATCGTCCGGATGGCTATGGCATTCTGGAGAGCCGAATAATGGCGGTGTACTCGGAGAAGACTGCGCTACCTTCCGAAAGTCGGGCAATGTGCACTCTTTGAACGATGAAAACTGCGATTTAGAATTTCATTATTTCATGTGTGAAAATGATTTTGATCAGTGTAAGTTGTAAAAAAAACCTAAGCGTTAGAATAGGAAAAAACTTCACATGCTGCTTGTAACCCCGTGAGAACTATACCTGCCTATTGGTCAAAAAGAAGTTTTCAATATCAATTGGACTAATCAGCAACATTGTTACAATACTTTCATTATGCAAAAAATTGGGATGAATTATTTGCAAAACTCCATTCTGATTGGTGATTTAAATAAAGATATCATGTAATTTACCAATCAGAGGCAATGTTAGATCGGCAGGTAGTGCTTAAACGTGGGTGACCATATTGACAGTCTCAGCGACCTCATAATCCCCTTTACCTCATCAAAATGCAGATTTTGGTAAAAGGTGAAAGCTCGTATTTTTTTAATTAACATATTGAAATTAAGCGTTCCAAATCGGTATATTTCCAAAGAAATCATCAAAAAACTGTTGAACTAGTTTTAACTGTGACATAACACGCTTGAGACTAATTTGACAGGTTTTGATGATATTTTCGGAATTAGACTGATTTGGAACTCCTAATTTCAATATGTTAGTGAGAAAAAGTCAAATTTAACCATGCACTTCTATGCAGTCTCATGTTTACTCACACTGTTATGCAAGCTGCATAGTTAACCCAGTGGGTATTGGGTAGTTCTTAAATCATCCTCTGGATCGCTGTCCTGTACTCGATGGATGGATACACAGATTATGTAGAAGGGTGTAATCTTTATTCCACACTATGCGAAAAAAAATCAAGATGACTTATGGGTAACAATTTCACTGTTTTGGACCGTTGTTACAGGTAACGCTACCCAATATTTTACATCCTCTTCTTGCGACATCTCCAATCGTTACCAGCTTGTGGGGCAGTTGAAGTCTTTTTCACCTGCTAAGGATTATTGTCGCGCTGAAGGGCTTGAGATAGCGAGCTTAAACACGGAGGATGAGGTGATTTACATGAGACAATATTTGCTGGATATAGGCGATGACAACACTTATTGGACTGGGTTAAATGATAAAACGGTAGAGGGTAAGTACACTACTAGATTAATTCCTATTGCTGCCACCCCAGAGGTATTACACTGTTGCCCAGCTACTTCATCGGTACTCTAGAGTACTCGTGTGGGTATCATAGTGCAGTTATGCTGCACAGCAAACATGATTCGACCTTTGCAGTACTTAAACCTGGTTAACAGGAAACTACTCCAGCAAAATCAATCGATAAAGTCTAGTCTATCCTCCACATTGAATGGTGGACTGCACTTACGCCCAAATATGGCACTTGTCAATTAATAATCACCCACTTGAAATCCCTGACTCGCTGCGCTGACCGGTTATGGACAGATATAGGAGCTGTTTTTGCTGTTATCTGTCATTTACATATCAGGGAGGTTTTAATATAAAAAGTTAAATTTTACTGTTATTAAAGCACTTCAGGCTTAGTCTTTTACGTGGTATTTTAGTATACCACTGGGCATTATAATTATGCAAAAAAGTAGAAATTCGAGTAAAATTGAGGGCGTCGCTGTGAAGCAAATCACACATTATGGCTTTAAGCGTACAAAAAAGTAACACATCTGGAATCACACATCCGCACAAACAATACCTAACCATACCGAACCCCCACACATTACACCCACAAACAACATTGATTTTCTTTTAAACATCATTAAAGAGTAATATATGTGATGCAATCAAGCAAAATGAGTCGGATGTCGGGAATATTGATTTTGAGATATGATCAATAATAGTATTCAACTTCCTTTGTATTTTGATCGACATCAGACTCATTTTGCTTGATCGCATCACATATGAGGGTCATACTCCCTCATCTTTCTACTGGACCTATAGACATGATAGATTAGGGATGTTTGGTCCTCGATTTTTCTTGCAATTTTTGGTCATACAATTATACTAGTGATACTGCCTACACAGGAGGAAAAATCCCATCCCATACAAACACAACAACAACACCGCGCATACTCATATATCCACCCAACGGATTCCAACCAACAGATTCGTTGTACAAAATGCAGTGGCGTAGATTTCTTTTTGACATGGTGGGTGGTATTGGAAAAAATTCTTGAAATATAGTAAATCCAGCACCTTTTGGCGACAGAATAAGTTCATGGTACAAATGCGCATTTCTTCTCGTGAAAATTTTTGATATTTTGAAGCTAAACTGATGAAATATGGTGCAAAAAGTGGAATAAATGCGCGCGAAGCGCTCGAAAATTTGCACTTTTGGGTGATTATGAGGTTAATTTGGCCTGAAACCCATATTCAGGTGTCAACTTTGGGGGATGATTGTATGGACCATCCCCCTGGCATAATATTGGGGGATTTTTGGGGGATCTACGCCTATGTACAAAAAAGTAATATCTTAGCAATGGCAAACATATTCTGAGTATACCAAATTTTGACATGGTTATTGCAGAATGTCCAGTCACAAATAGGCTTACACTAGGGTCTCACACATACTCATACAGGCACCGTTCCTTAGCCCTCATAGGCCTCTACATTGTATAGGGATGTATAGAATGACATGATCCATAACTTGAAGTCAAATTATGAGCTATTATTGGTGAAGGAATGTCATGGAACTGTGGCACTGAAATGATATTCTATTTTAGGAGAATGGAAATGGAAAGGACATGGAGGATATGGATTTGTACCCACAACAATTTATGATGATGGTACGTGGCTTCCGTATGAACCCAATGGCGCTACATTGGAAAATTGTGTGGAGTTCTACACGCATCCTGATTACAACATCCGGGGATTCAACGATAACGACTGCACTTTGCATTGGCCTTTTATTTGTGAGATGACTGGCTGTAAGTATACAGGGCACACCGACATCGCCTGGTTAATAATTACATTGTACAGCAGAGACACTAAAATGAATATCCGGGATCGATACACGTGAATGTGCTATGCACGATTTGATATTCAGACGATAAATCTCGGATACCGGGGTAGAAAATGAAGAATATCTCCCGTAATTCTTTTATTCTAAAGAAGCCATATTTTTATGCTTGCACTTGAATATATGTGTTGAAAGGATATGATAGGCGTTAGCTTGCGTATTGAGAAAGAATTGTGCGTATTGAGCTCAAAACTGACAAAAATTCTGATTATATATGTGCCGAAATATAGCGCAACGTAGGCCACTCGTGGAGGGAGTCTAAAAGCAGATGACCTCATGGCGTATACCATGCTCACTCACACACACAGAGGTCAGTCACCAGGCTATTGTCAATAGCCTTAGTCGGATGTCCCTCAGCCCATTATGCGTCTCAAAACTATTAAACAGGTCGGAACAAAATGGCCATGCGTGGCTGTGGATTCAACCTACCATGGCGATTTCTGCCATGAAGATATCGGGGCGATGACACTGTGCAGGGGAGAGAAGAATTACTAGCACAATTCAACATGAAATTACATAATGGAAACGTGACATGCATAGGCAGATATACCAGAGTAAAAACTCCGGACATACCTGCCTGTGCGGGGACTTGAACCCCAGACCTCTCGCTTGTCGGGCGAGCGCTCTACCACTACAGATTGTGCCTGATAAACAGGACTCAAGTCTGGTACTTTAAGCTACTTTATATGGATATGAGAAGTCAGGGTAAACATACACACAACGCATTACATACCAGTGTATGGGATCAATTAACGATGCTTACCAGCCTGCCTAATATAATCATACAAACAAGGGAAGTGGCTTACGCATCATACACTGGAACATGGAAACATTCATACATTAGAAACTAGTGCACCAGATCCGTTATTCTTATAATATATCAACAGGGGAAAGAAGAATTACGCATCGCACACTAGCATAATTAAACGTGAAATTACAAATGGAAACATGACATGAGTCCCCGCTCAGGCAAGTATGTCCGGAGTTTTTAATCTGGTATATCTGCCTATGCATGTTATGTTTCCATTTGTAATAATATTCCATTTGTAATAATATTTCATGTTTAATTGTGCTACCTTGGCAGTCTAATCACAGAAGATGCCAGATGTATTAAGGAGATTAAGAGAAGGATTGCACTGGCTAAGTCTGCGTTCTCAAAATTAGACAAGATCCTAAAAAACAGTGCCCTCAGTATAGAGACCAGAATTCGGGTACTCAACTGCTATGTCGTCCCTGTATTAATGTATGGAAGTGAAGCATGGTCAATAACAACCACGGCTGTTTGATGTGTATAGAATTGGCTTCATTATTAACTAAATGCAAACTATAGATGGCGCTATTTATCCTAAATCATATTTCTTTATTTGCAAGGGTTAGGTGATTAATACCGCCATTAAAAACAGCTGGAATAGGTGAAACAAGCAACAAGGACATTTTATAAACAAATTTTATCAAACGATAAAAGGAATATTTGTATTTAAAGCTTGAAAGGGTAATTTCCAGTAACTAAATAGCGCCACCAATTTTGGCATTAATAGATACATTTTATATCCGAAAAAGCTTTAAAAATACTATAAAAGTGAATAATTTTGTAAAGAGGGAAATTAAAGTTGAGAACAACTCAAACGCATCTGTATACATTAGCACGATATCACTTTTAGCTGTTTAAGCCAAAAATTTGGTTATACATGATGTTTTGTTTGAAAATCTAATAAATGATCCCATCAAACAACCGTGCAACAGACATTAAAAGAAGATTGGAGAGCTGCGAGATGTGGTTCCTTAGAAGAATGATGAAGATCCCGTGGACTGATAAAGTGTCTAATGACGATGTCCTAAGTAGAGCAAATGTGAACAGGAAGCTGTTACTTGAAATCAGAGTTAAGCAGCTCAAATTCCTTGGTCATATCCTCAGAAAGGATGGTTTCGAGAACCTAGTATTGACAGGAAGAATAGAAGGAACAAGGAGCAGAGGCAGGAAGAGAGTGATGTGGTTATCAAATCTGAAAGAAAAAAAAAAAAGAAAGGGGAGCTGAACATAAAGCGACAGAGCTTCTGGAGATGGCTTATAACAGAGAATTGTGGCACGACATGATCGCCAACGTCTTAGGATATGGCACCTAGAGAGAGAGAGAGTGCGGTGCGTAATTCTTATTTCCCCTGTATATTGATATTAAGAATAACGGATAAGCATCATTAATTTGATCTCGTGCACTAGTTTCTAATGTATGAATGTTTTCATGTTCCAGTGTATGATGCGTAAGCCTCTTCCCTTATTTGGCTGTAAGTACTGAACCTATATCACCAAAGCGCCCGTTGGTATGCGAAATAATGTGTACGTGCGACACTTGAAATCACGAAAGTGGCGCCTCATTTCGGCTCAAAATTATATACTAGTATCTAACAGTGAAAACTAAAATAATTTTGAGGAAAAGAAATACAAATCTATTTTTATGATGGAAATGTTATGATCATTATTAATTTAACAAGTTTCCTTGCAAGAATTGAAAGCTTTGAAATATTTCTGAGTGAATACTAACTTAAAACTATGAATTTTTATTACTCTACATTAAATTTACTTTCTTGTAATATTAATGTGCTGCATATGCTTCAACATAAAGGGTCCAAGTTTTTCTCAAAATGTCAAGAGTTATCTTAAGAACCACGGAACCAATACTGGGCTTGTTTGTACTCATTCTGATGCATTTTTCATTTTGATTCCAAATGAACAATTCTGACATTTTTGAATTTTTGTTTATTAAAAAGAATTGAAACTTGTCGTCTGCAGTCTACACCCACGTGAAGAGAGTTTAATAATCAGCTTTATTTTTTAACTTTAAAACAGGTCGCAATGATTACTATGCAGTTACTGAAGGATACCGTTTGGTAAATCATGCTATGTATGATGTCGTCGTTAAAAGACATTCAAGATGTGTTGCTGCCTGTATAAAGGAATCTCATTGTGTCTCCATAAATCTGATGCCGACTGAAAACGGAGACTACTATTTATGTGAACTTAATAATAAGAGAAAAACTGAATCCCCGGGTTCAGATTACGTACAGTATGCCGGTGGTGTGTATTCTGAATGTACTTAAGGGATGTAGCTGTTAAAGTGACACTCTCCGTCGAGTTTTTCGATAAATTCATTAATTTCTCAAAAAGTAAAAATAGCAGTTTAACAAATAATAGTTCAAATGAAAGCCATTATTGGGGGCATAATTATCGTATCATTAAAATAGGTCTGACACCAATTAAAACATGTGTTTTGATGTCCCAAGTTCATAGTAAAATATGCTCACGCTCTTTTTTACAGATGGCCTGGAATTTCATATTTCGGTTGCAGCGATTGCCCAAAAATAGGTGGTATGCTTATGAAAAGCGTTTCCGCTTGGCATGTAGATAGTTATTGTTGCTATTACTGTTCGCGATTTTAATTTATGCATTCTTTAGCCGACAATTTTCAATGCATTTTACACACTCAAAATGTCGCTCGCGTAAATACTGATATTTTAAACAGTATCCGTTTTTAAACGAAACTACTGTCCACATTAGTTCCCAAGACTTTGATGAAAACATAGATACCAAATCAGACTGCATGTGACGAACAGATTTTAAACTAGAATTGAAAGAACCAGCGTATGCCCTATGAAAATGCTGTTTCGTAATAAATCGCGTTGTGATAAAAAGAGGAATTTTGGACATCCTTTTGGCTGTTTTTTATACCAAGGAAATGCGTGACCTACCCCAAACTTCTCATGTAGCCTTGACTTAATGTCCGTGACTGTTTGATATTATTGAATTTAGACGATTTGAACTATTTACTTACATTTAACCCGATGTTTGGCCAGAGAATGTTGTATTATATTCCAAAGATGGCGACAGCTACATACTCACTTTAAACCAGTAAAAAGGACACGTTTCTGCTCAGATGTTTCAGAGTTTGAGACCATATATTCACGGTTTTCCTATTACAATTCAAACCTATGACAAATTTGGCTGGTTTGCGATATGCGATTTTTCATCCTGATGTGGTAGTGATGTCAGTACAGTGAGCATTTAATTGGGCACAGCCAAATAATTACTAGCGTTCGGTCAAAGCGCTGGTGTACACATGCACACGCTTAATACGCCATATAGATGCGCGAGCTAAACAGCTGCTTCAACGCGTTGACGTCGACTGCCACATCATGGTGAAAAATGGTAGGCCTACATTTATGACTATAAAACCTCAAACACGCCCCTCGATAAAGGTTGGCAAATGAAGGAGGCGGCAGTTTAGTGAATATGCGAGTGCAAGCGCCGCCCTAACCGTGGAAGGTTTCCGCATACCGAATATAGGTTTATATCATGGCCTCTAGGCTTCATGGTTTATTTTTCGAAAAGAAAGCATAATCAATTGAGAAGGGAATGGATATTGCCATAATAATATCAAAGTTAATACTTGTCGTCCATAACAAGAAGGAATGCATCACGATTGTATAATATCCAGCTTTGGTATTTCATTTGATTACACTAAACATATGAAGCTTTATCTTTACTAGATTTATGCACTGAACATTTGCAGACCAGGCCTTCTACATGTAGTGAGCACCACATTAGATTGTGTTTACAAGAAATATTTATAAAATAAATAAATAACATGAATCCATATAAGATTTATATAGTGCACTAGAGGATACAAAGCGCTGTAATTTCGCTGCTACTAGTGAATTATCAGAATCAGATATCATCAACTATGCCGATTGTAGCCGATTAGATTGTAACATCCACTTATTATCTCAGCAGTTCCCCAAGTCCATTGGATGAAGAAAGATGTGAGCGGTATGAATTAATAAGTGTCGCCTCCTAGAAATATCCTAGATCACCAGCTTGGATGATAAAATATTATCTAGAAACACGCATCTGTTTTTCAAGGTCTCCCTTTCATCTACTGACCTTAAAGAAAGGATTAAAATTATTGAATAGAGTCCATGACCTGACGCAACGCATTATTAATGAGTAGCTATTAGGGACAGTCATGATGTTATGGTTGAGCGAGCAACGTATGACCACTACACAGGTCAATGGCCTGATTGCGATCTGGCGGGTTTTTTAAAAGCACGGTCCCTGAACTACGGTGTACCATGAGGGACATGCAAACTTAAAATAATTTTTTACAAACTCTAATAATTTTCACGAGAGAGCAAGACTCCCAGCGAGACTCAGGCTTTCGAGATTGAGTCTATGCGCGATGCGATATGATTTTTTTTTAAGAAGGGTCTTAGACCGCTCGGCCACACGACTTGTTGTTATCCATCTTGAATTTTTTTTTACATATAATCGCAACCTCAACATAGGTTTACCACGTGGCAAGCAAAGGCAGAAAACGTACCATATTTTGGAATTTTATTTGCTTAAAAACATTTTAATGTGTATTAATAGCGCCCAATTGTTGTTAAGGAGGCTGTGTACACTCAGACATGCATGTAGTAAAAGTGCAATAACTTTGTAATTATTCGCACAAGACATATAAAAGTATACATTTTTATGAAGGCAAGACATCAATAAATCTTAATATAAATACAGATTTTGGGTATAAACAACAATTCTGAAGAAAATCACAAAAAAGTGAGTTTTTGGCAATATTTGTTAGGTACATCATAACAAAAAACACTCTTTCCAAAATATTTTTATATTTTTTATATCAATTGGCCTTATATTTTGAGATATTGACCATATAAGACATCAAATTGAACTTTTTAAAATTCACAAACGCCTATTTGCACAAAATGATGCCTAAAATCGGAAATATACCAAAATATAAAAAAATTAGAAAACCGTTTCTTGAGTCAATCGTGCTTTTTACGATGATCATATTTGCTTACCTATAGATGCTGTATTTATTGAGTTATCGTGTACCTAAATCGTCATTTTACCGAGAAAATGAACATTGAAATGATGGCCGTTGAAGTTTAAAGTGGTCACATTTTGCACTTTCATCGAATTTCACAGGGGAATAGGGCAGTTTTCGTTTTTGCACCTTATATTACGTGAACATCGGGTAAATCCACAGCCCCTTGAGAAGTTTGAGCGAAATCCATTCATAACTTGATATTTAAATCGGGGAAAGAACTTGGAAAAACCCACATTTTATCAGCTAAAACGGAGCCATTTGACCACTAGGTTTTTGTGAAATCAGTGCTTCCGTGGTGTTTCCATAAGATGCGCCGCGCATGCAGATAAGCGTCGCGTATGCGTAGCGTATTTGTGCGTTAACAAATTGCGCGATACGCAACGCGATGCGTTGTTGGGCGCGTGTACCCTGCTGGTTCAACAAAGATTTTCTTTCCTTTTCAATTTCAAACACGAGTGGAATAGTGAAATAAAATCCTTAAAATATTGCAGTTGGAGTTTACAAATCTGGATTTTCATTCCTTTTATTTATAAAAAACATAACAAAGTGCAAACATCAAAAAAAACCAAAAATTTTGCGAAAGAAACAATGTCTAGAGTACACAGCCGCGTTAAGAGGCGCACCATTTGATTTCAAGGGGCATGGGAGTTTTTGAAAAAACTTCGCCCACTAGTGAGACGAAAAAACAACTTCGCCCACTAGTGAGATGGAAATTTTTTTTGCCTCACTGGTGAGTAAAACAAATTTCTCCCACCCAACTTTGTATAAAGGTATACATTATAATTGAAAAATAAATAAATAAATAAAAAAAGGCGGTGAAAATAAATCCTCCCTTTGGAAGCGATAAAAAAATACAAAAAAAATTCTGCCTGACCCAAACTCCCATGCACCCCTGAGAATGTAATGGTGCGTCCCCTGCGTGATCTAAATACAGAAATCCGACAATAAATGGGCCTCTACATGCACAATACATTATATTAAAGTTTGCAACAACAAAAATTTAAGTTTGTAATAATTATTCGAGTTTGTAAAAAATCATTTGAGTTTGTAAAAAATTATCAAAGTTTGCAAAAATTATTTTAAGTTAGCATGTTCCTCATGGTACACCGTACTGAACATAACATATCCGTGGGCATATGACCGAAATTGCCTAGCAATTGACGTCTCATGTCAACACAGTCTATAGTGTGATGAGAACATTATTGTCTGGTGATCATTATAGTATGATCAGTACGAAAATCCAGATTTTCAAAATTTAAAAGAACCACTTTTTAGCGGGAATTTTCGTAAGTTACACAGCTGAAGTTATGAAAGGGTTGAAAGACTACAATATTATGGCATAAACAAGAATATGTTCGATTGGTCTTTATTCCTATAGGCTGTACCCTTAAGGGAAGACCCTCATCAAAATCACTTTTTCTTTACTAAAGGTGCTATGATCACCAAATTTGGTCTGTAGGACCTTTGGGTCAATAAAAAGAAAAAAAATTCACCTAATTTGCATATTTAATTGGCGGCCATCTTGGATTTGAAGGTGTCAAATTTCGGGGCAGTCTATGGACCCAGGGAAATGATTTTTTTAAGATGAAAAAGAGAGGTCATATCTAGAAAATGTTGTAATTAGATTTGTTCTAAAAAAAATTTTGGCCAATAAAAACAAAAACTTCAAAACACTAAAAAAACCCGCATTTTTTGGGCCCAAAAATGAGCTCAGATATATCAAAATTGAAAAAAAAAATCAAAAATCTAATTCCAACATTTTTTGACAAATGACTGTGTGAATTTCATAGAAATCCATTAAAAAATGGATTCCACAGAGTGTACCAAAGGTTAAAAATCATCATTTTGGGAAAAATGTGTTTATATCTGGAAACACCTTATTATTTTTTTATGCAAATTAGATACAAATTTATTGCATGCAACATGTAAAAAAAGCAGGCACTTGATTTATTACAATTTGCTGTGAAGATAAGATGATAAAAGCTTATTTGGTTTTTAAGATACAGATTTTGAACTGTAAAGATATTATATATCGCCACTTGAAAAACAATAAAATACATAAGTGAAGAGATTTCATACTTCTAGTCCAATAAAACAGTACTCACTGTGGACGTTTCGAAGTCTTGCAGACTTCTTTTTCAACACTGATGTTGTTGTGATGATCTTCTGTTTACCGCTGATGTTACAGGTTGCTTAGCAACGCGGTTGCCAGTTGGTTTTCCAAGAAGATCGTCAAATGCGTGAGTAAGATTGTATTGCCCCTCGTCCCTGTTCATGATGTTGTCTTGCTTCCTGATCTGAATTGCCTCCTTTATCCAACGCTTATATCTGTCCGCCTCCTTGCCTACTACCCTAGCCTCTTCCCAGTCTATAATGTGACGCATTTGACGATCTTCTTGGAAAACCAACTGGCAACCGCGTTGCTAAGCAACCTGTAACATCAGCGGTAAACAGAAGATCATCACAACAACATCAGTGTTGAAAAAGAAGTCTGCAAGACTTCGAAACGTCCACAGTGAGTACTGTTTTATTGGACTAGAAGTATGAAATCTCTTCACTTATTTATCAACAACAGTCCTGAGGAAAATGTTCAGTAATAAAATACATAATAAATATCACTGCTTGAAAAACAATAAAATACATAAATAATACATTTGATCGCGCAAGATGCTTCACTTCAAATTGAACATTTTCGGGAACCGTAATTGCGATTTTTGTGGAATAAAAAGTATGTGAAAGAAAAACATCTGCTCTTTTACCTGGAATGACAATGAAATATGACTATAAATGGGTGTTTTTGATGAGGGTCTTCCCTTAATTCAAATAACAATTTTAACTCACACATATTGTTGATTGGCCAACTACTATTGATTATTTTTGCTATTTTTAGCGTCATCTGCAAAAAGATATGACCTCTGCGCGAGTGGATAATAATAGTAAATTTTCCATTGCACTCACGCAAAGCTACCATGACAACGCTGACAAACAGGGTGACAACCTCGACTCGCCAATTATAATTGCTTCTGAAATAATTATAGTTTATATATTGATTTTCATGGTGATTTGTAAAAAATTAAGTGGAAAAACTTGAATTTTTATAAATACGAGAATATCGTGGTTTTATAAATAAAAATAATATTGAATGTTTTCTATTCCTTCAAAGGAATGAATATTGGTGAAATTATTATGAACTATTCCATTCAACTCTGCAAAGCTTCAATAAACACTAGGACCCCAAGCCAAATAGCGAGAAAGTAGGCCTACCCATTTTGGGCGAGAAATGACGAGGCTAGGCGAGAAAAGGCGAGGAATTTTATTACAGTCAGCAAGAGAGCCCAGGAAGATTATGTATGAGCAATTGAGTCAACATGATATATGATAACAATGGTGTTAGTTGGGTGCTACTTATATTCCAGACAATGTCTGTGGCAGGTCTGGATGTGCTGGAGGTACCTCGCCTTTCCTCGCCATTTCTCGCCTTTCCTCGCCAAACTTACCCAAGATCTGAGCAAGACTGAATTCACCCAGCAAACACAAAAACGTTTTTAAAACGTTTTAAATAAGTTATATATATTTTGGGTTTTGGTTAAGGTAAAAACGTTTTAATAACATTAAAATGTCGGGTTATATAAAGGTCATGAAATCATTTTAAAACGTTTTGTATGAAAACACACTACAACAATATTTTTAAAATGTTTTCGAAAGGTCATTGTAAACTATTTTTGCAAACATTTTTGGCCAAATATTTTGTCAACACTTAAATAACATCATGTTAAAATATTTGCACCCAGCAAACACAGGAATGTTCTTAAAATGTTTTTTACAAAACGTTTTAATAACATTTAAATGTCGGGTTATATAAAGGTCGTGAAAACATTTTAAAAACGTTATTGTAAATATTTTGGGCAAACACTTTTTGCAAAATATTTTTTCAACCCCAAAATAACATTCTGTTTAGAATGATTTGTACCAAGTTTTCAAATATGTTTTTTGAATGGTATTAAAACGTTTTATACCCTTTATATAACCCGACATTTAAATGTTTTCTGTAAAACATTTGTGGTTGCTGTGCAGTAAATTACCAACAAATGTTATTTAATGTTATGAAAACGTTTTATACCATTAATGTACCCTTTATATAACCCAACATTTAAACGTTTTCTGACAACCTTTTATAACCTTTTGCGAATGATGTCGAAAACGTTTTGTGTTTGCTGGGTAGTTATCTCAACATAGTCCATATTTCACCTCATGAAAATATTCTTACCATTGCATGTACTCACCACAGTGGCGTACCGTGGCCGCTCCTACCCCGGGGGCTGAAGACAATTAAATTTTGCCGCCCCTTCCTCAACAGCCCAAAAAGGTTGACCCATGTTTTTTTTTTCGGTGGTTTGAAAAAGTGAAGAGCAAAAAAAAAAAAAGATTTTAGGCGCTAGCGCCCTAAAAGCAATGTATAGTACAATTTTTTCACAATTTTTTATACTTTTTCAAATTTTTCCGCACTTAGTAATAATTATTTTTGCCGTCCCTTCTTCTTCCGCCGCCCTTCTTTTTGTCGCCCCTTCTTCTTCCGCTGCCCCCTTCGTTTTGGCCGCCCCCTACTTTGACCTCGGGGGGCTGGCGCCCCAAAAGCCCCCCCCCAAAAAAAAAAAAAATACGCGCATGCACCATAAACATTCAATATAGGTATACTATCCCGTATACTATAAGACTGAGATGAAAATACCTTCGGTATTTTCGTCTCAGCTATAAGGTGTTTTTAGGTTGTCAATCTTCGTCTCAGCTATAAGGTGTTTTTAGGTTGTCAATCACTTTTTTTTAAATGCTATAAACTTTTTATAAAATTATTTTTGCAATGTTTGGATATGCTACACCTTAACTAAATAAAGTAAACCTGGTATGATTTTGTGAAATCGTTGGCCGTATACAGGGTGATTTAAAATGAACTGTACCCAAATTCAAAAATTTAAATAAAATACTAACCTACATTGAAATAATTTGTGTTTGTAAGCTGTAACAGGATAGTATGTTTTCTATTATGGGTGAAAAAATCATGTCTTTACCTCAAATGGTTTTGAAGAAAAGTACATTTTTATAAAACACACCAATTTTGTTCCTGCGGTAGAGAACACGGATAAACTTAGTTCCATGTGTTGGTCTAAAAATGGGATGATAAATTGAAAATGCGATATCTTCTGACTAAAACCACTTATTATCAAAATTCTAAATTTCTACTACAGAACACTTATCACTGCTTTCTATGATAGTTTTTTGATATGTATAATCTCCGCGAATATAATATAAAAATGGGCAAAGTTGGGTACAGTTCAATCACCCTGTATATGTCAAGGGCTAAGTGTAACACACCTCGATCATCATGATCCATTTGGTCCTTTAAAAAAATTGCGTTTGAAGAATTCCTCATATCCCTGTATACATGATAAAGCAATACTTCACTATCCTGGTGCTTTAGGCTTGGAGATGATACCAAAAAGACAAATTATCTCGTCCCTGTCTATGCTAATTGAATTAAAGGTATTTAGGTATGTACATTTAATAGTAAATTTATAAATAAATAAATAAATAAATAGATAAATAAATAAATAAATAAATAAATAAATAAATAAATAAATAAATAAATAAATAAATAAATAAATAAATAAATAAATGGCATGAGAGCACATCAGACGTATCGAATTGTATTCTGAATACGTGGAATGTCCTTCTGATATCAAACAATTTTGATTTTTTTTTTAATTTCGCGATATAAGACAAATTTTATTAAAATATTATTAAAATTGATATTTTTGACATTTTCAACTTGGCGATTAATAACATCTTATTGTTTGATATCTGATGACCAGTTAAAAATAACTCCTCTGTTTTTTCGATCCCGTCCCCTTTAAATAATGAACGGTCCCTAAATAAAATTGACTTGGAAGTTGCATTTTAATGATTTTGTTCAGTCAGGCCAATAAGAAGGCCATTTGCCTATTCAGCCAGTTCATGGCCAGTCTGAAACTGAATACTTTAAGGTAATCATAGATTAGATATAGGCTTCGCTACAGTACTCAAACATGGATCCTATATCGGGCTTATTTTCCTCAATATCCTTCACAACTAATACCTCTACACTCGTTTTGGGAGTGTTAATTTTTCTCACATTAACATGGTTAATTCAGCGATATCAATTGGCTTCCAGTCTTCCACCAGGTCCTGTTGGATGGCCAATTATAGGCTGTATACCTCAGGTTTTGATGTCGGATAAACTGCTGCATGAGACAATGAGAGAAATTAGTAACAAATATGGCAATGTATGCAGTATGTACGGTGTACGACATGTGCCACTTTTTCCAAAAATTGTTTTATTTTTTCCAAAATTGTTTTATTTTTTCCAAAATTGTTTTATTTTTTCCAAAATTGTTTTATTTTTTCCAAAAATTGTTTTACTTTTTCCAACAGACGTTTTACTTTTTCTAACAGACGTTTTTACTTTTGCCAAAAAATCCCACTTACTTTTGCCACAATTTTTCACACTTTTGCCAAAAAATCCCACTTACTTTTGCCACAAATTTCCACATTTTTGCCAAAAAATTACACTTACTTTTGCCACAAAATTCCACATTTTTGCCAAAAAATTACACTTACTTTTGCCACAAATTTCCACATTTTTGCCAAAAAATTCCACTTACTTTTGCCACAAAATTCCACATTTTTGCCAAAAAATTACACTTACTTTTGCCACAAATTTCCACATTTTTGCCAAAAAATCCCACTTATTTTTGCCACAAAATTCCACATTTTTGCCAAAAAATTACACAAATTTCCACATTTTTGCCAAAAAATTACACTTACTTTTGCCACAAATTTCCACATTTTTGCCAAAAAATTACACTTACTTTTGCCACAAAATTCCACATTTTTGCCAAAAAATCCCACTTACTTTTGCCACAAAATTCCACATTTTTGCCAAAAAATCCCACTTACTTTTGCCACAAATTTCCACATTTTTGCCAAAAAATCCCACTTACTTTTGCCACAAATTTCCACATTTTTGCCAAACTTTTGCCACAAATTTCCACATTTTTGCCAAAAAATCCCACTTACTTTTGCCACAAAATTCCAATTCCACATTTTTGCCAAAAAATCCCACTTACTTTTGCTACAAAATTCCACATTTTTGCCAAAAAATCCCACTTACTTTTGCCACAAAATTCCACATTTTTGCCAAAAAATCCCACTTACTTTTGCCACAAAATTCCACATTTTGGCCAAAAAACACTTACTTTTGCCACAAATTTCCACATTTTTGCCAAAAATCCCACTTACTTTTGCCACAAATTTCCACACTTTTGCCAAATAATCCTATTTACTTTTGCCACAAATTTCCACACTTTTGCCAGTGAAGTATTCAAATCTGGGGGTCAAGGTTAAGGCCTTGATATCACCCCCAATAGCCATGCATAGACCATACACTACATGTATGATACCAGGCTGCACTGCCACGACGAGCAGCTGGCTTCTGGCCTCTCATGGTCAATGATGGTATGGTACACCCCGGGGCGAGTACCCGCTAGTCCGAAGGACCGCTAGTCCGAAGGTTCGCTAGTCCGAAGGTTCGCTAGTCCGAACACGTATTTCAATGGAGGACGTGACGGTCGCTAGTCCGAATTTGCAAAAGGTTCGCTAGTCCGAAAAAAGGTTCGCTAGTCCGAAGGTTCGCTAGTCCGAAGGTTCGCTAGTCCGAATTTATTAAAAGGTTCGCTAGTCCGAATTGTTAATCAGGTTCGCTAATCCGAATCAAAAAAGGTGGTCTAGTCCGAATGATAAATAAGGCCCGCTAGTCCGAATTCTAAATAAGGTCCGCTAGTCCGAATTTTCTTTAAAGAACCTGATCAGCGCCACCATACACCGGTCTCAAAATGTATTGGAGGTGTTTGATCAAATATAGCGTGTTACCTGAGTAGGTGCACACAGGTTCACAACATTGTTCATGTTTTGCATTGTTTCTTTAAAAGTAATGATGGCAAGTACATAACAGTATACATTTTCAGAAAGGAAACAATGCAAGTAACCCAATAAGTTTCCAAATCGATGAAAACTGTATGTATATTTATGTTCTAAAGACACAAAAAGTATACATGGTATATAGATCCTGTTTTTCTAAAGTATTTGAATATTTATTCCTTTTAAAAATTACTGATGTAGGTTTTGCAGAATGAATGAAATTGCAATCAAATATACACCATCGCCTCAATGGTAATGGAAATAGGCCTAATTCAAAACAACAACGAGAGCTAGGCCTATTATGAATGTCTAAAATACAAACTTTTCTATTTATTTTATTTCTTCATTGATTACTTTCTCTATAAATCCTTCTTCCTTTAATTCTTTCTTTCTTTCTTTCTTTCTTTCTTTCTTTCTTTCTTTCTTTCTTTCTTTCTTTCTTTCTTTCTTTCTTTCTTTCTTTCTTTCTTCCTTCTTTCCTTTCTTTCTTTCTTTCTTAAATTCGGACTAGCGGACCTTATTTAAAATTCGGACTAGCGAACCTTATTTATAATTCGGACTAGCGAACCCTAAATCAAATTCGAATTAGCGGACATGATTTTAAATTCGGACTAGCGAACCTTATATATAATTCGGACGAGCGAGCCTTATTTAAAATTCGGACTAGCGGACCTTATTTAGAATTCGGAATAGAGAACCTTCGGACTAGCGGACCTTCGGACTAGCGAACCTTCGGACTAGCGAACCTTCGGACTGGCGGGCCTTCGGACTAGCGAGCTGTAACCCACCCCGGGTGGTGCAGTGTTTAATTTTTATTCCAGTTCAGAGCTATGGACGCGTTTGTTCAAGATTTGGTCGAGCGTTTGAAACCAGTGACACTAATATTGAAATACGTGGAACGTCGTTATGGGGAAAAACTGAGGTAGGTGTTAATTCGCATTGTTTTGCAGTGTTCACGAGTATGTAAGCATGGCACTGAAGCGGTGCAGTGTCGAGTAAAGAACCCCGAACATGACAGTGATCGGCTACTATCAGGATGCTCCGCGCTCCGGTCCATAGGTCATGCATGCATGATGTACCGGTACTGATGTTGATGCGCCTGATTAAATCATAGACTCACGGTATGCATCATGCATATTATAGTAGGGATGACCAATGAACCATCAACTTGATTAGAACACTCCCATAGACATGCAGGGAGCTCAACTGTGCACTGCTTGCACAGACATTTCTAAATTGAGCTCATTCTTTTATTTTTCATGATTTTTCTGTAAAAATTGGAGATGTTAATGCCAATTATGTTTTGTAACTATCCTGCAAATTACAGCATCATAACTTATTTGGTTTTTCTGTAAGTGTGAGTCAAAATTGGTCCATCGCCACAGTGCGCTTAATTGCCAGTGGCCCAGTGCAGCACTGCTCAGAATGGCACAAAATATTCAGATGAATAAGATCAGGTGAACACCTTGACCTACTGAGCTGTAATTTGGCAGAGTTGTTGTTATTACCTCTATCATACCCTCTGTAAAAAGGAAAAAAACCGGACAAGTAGATCTCGAGTTAAAAATTAAATCACCAGCTTCCCTTTGGAATTTCCAAACTCCTTTCGAATCATGTTAAATAGACACCTTTCTGAACATAAATGTGAAGTTTCATGCTCATTTGTTGTATTATTCACCTGATCTCAACCCTAAACATTTTCTTATATTTATACCATCTGGACTTGCTGCTATACACGCACAGGAGCTGTACTTTTAAAATACGCGCCTAATCAATAATGAGTCTTTCACTCCATTGTTAAAGTACTGTGCTCCCTGTAGCATATAAAGTGACCAGGCCCTGGAGTGTTATGGTTTTGTAGCACATGACAGTATTCATTCAAGCCTATCAAGGTCTGTTATTAGCCACTTGCTGAATGGCTGGGCATTATCAGCTATCAAAGAGATACCTTATGCTGCTGCCAATCACAATAGAGGTTAAACATTTTGTTAAAACCCCAGAAGTGATATCAGGACAAAGCTGTGCATGTTGGTACTTGATTGTTTGGATTCCTATGTTGAAAATCCCTTGTAGTACATTAGTATTTTTCTTATGTGTAGTGTATATTGTTGTGGAAAAAAAGTTCACCTGGACTTTTGATTTTGTGCCACTTTGGCCATTATGGATGATTTTTGGCAAATGTTTTCTAAAAGCATGATTTCAGTGCCTCGGTTTGAAGAAATACTTAATGCTATTGACTAGTAAAGTGCCATTTCATAAGAAACCCTTTGATACTTTCACAATATGCTTGTTTCATGTTTGCATATATATTAAAATAAAGAAATATAAAAAGGTAAATATATGCTTATACCAATTTTGCTCACATTGCTATATTTAGATATACCAATGACCGGTCAGAATGGGAAACTTTGAAAATTCATAAAATGCAAAAGGGGCAACATGAAATTATGATGGTCATCCCTAATTATAGCCAGTTTGTCAGAATTTATCATGTACTTCATACTATAATTAATTCCCTCGACTTCATAGTCACTTTAAAATAATCATGCCCCGGCCCCCAAGGCCCTGACACACAGCCTGCCCTGGCCGCGATTATTTTTTTCGTAGGCTACATCATTTTTGTAAATTTTGATTTTTTCCGTTTTTCATAATCAAACACGGAATTACCCAAAACTAACTGAAAAAATAATATTTTCTGAAAAATCAATTGATTTTACACGTATGATGTACCAAAAATTAATCGCGCCCGCGCCGCCTTAAAAGGCAGCCTGCCTTCTGCCTGACACATGCTTTAACATTACTTTAACATGTTATGCCGCCCTCTATTTAAAGGTGATTATTGGTATGGCGTGCATTCGGTGGGGGGCACTCAACTAAAATTTTGGTAGGGGTGTGCGGCACGGAGCGCCGAACATTGGGAACTAAGAACTACATTTGGGTCAAAACAGGGGCTTGATGAACTGAAATTTCAACATATTTGTGTGGCCCTGTGAACTAAAATCGGCCAAATAATAGGCTTTTGAGCTAAAAATTTTCCAAATTGTCAAGCTAAAGAGCTACAATGAACTGGAGTATTATTGCAAATGTGGGGCTTGAAAAAGGGACCCTTGACCGCCGCACATACCCGTGTTACCTTTACATGTGAGTGCCCCCCCGTGTTCGGATATTAGTCTACACCAGGCACAAAAAGAAACTCGTCAGTTATATTCATCTTTGCTGTTCAACAACCTGATAATTTTGGATTATTCTGAAATATACATTTTGTTAATTGGACTTTTCTTTCTCATTTGACACCCTGTTCGTGAACATTGAGCAAGTATTGACCAAGATATGCGCCTCCAAACTCTCAACCCCAAAATGAAAAGTTGCAATTTTAACGATTAAATTGTGCCTGTTACACTGTGTGCTTTATTGATTGGCCCGTGGTACGGTGCTTGTGTGCAATACAACGATGCGTTCCCATTGAAAATCGTTGAAAATGCAACTTTTGATTTTGGGGTTTGAGGCTTTGGAGGCGCATATCTTGGTCAATTCTTGTTCGTTTTTCACGAACAGGATGTCAAATGAGAAAGCAACGTCCAATTAACAAAATGTATATTTCAGAATAATCCAAAAATTATTATCAAGTTTAAGTTATTGAAAAGCAAGGATGAATATAACTGATGAGTTTCTTTTTGTGCCTGGTGTAGACTTCTCCGTAGCGTAGTCCACTTGCCCATTTTGTATACTCCGGCTATTACATTTTTAAAAGCATAAAACGCTGATTTATATTGATGTGTGTGCAACTGATATATTTTCACCACTGTATCTGATCTTGTCAGTCACCTCACTCCATGTTTGTTAGCTTCCCAAGTGGACTACTGACTTTGCCTTGCGGTTAAGATTTTTTAACACGTAGTGGCTGCGTACATGCGCGGATTTAGAGGGGAGCACAGCCGGCCCGTGCCCCCCTTTTGGCGGATCCCAAAAAAAAAAAAAAGAAGAAAAGAAAGAGAAGGAAAGGAGGGAAAGAAAAGAGGAAAAGAAAAGAAAGGGAAAAAAAAAAAAAAAAAAAGAAAACGGAACAACGTAAAAAGAAAGTGGGATTTTTTGGCAAAAATGTGGAAATTTGTGGCAAAAGTAAGTGTAATTTTTTGGCAAAAATGTGGAAATTTGTGGCAAAAGAAAGTGGGATTTTTTGGCAAAAGTGTGAAAAATTGTGGCAAAAATAAGTGGGATTTTTTGGCAAAAGTAAAAACTGTTGGAAAAAGTAAAAACTGTTGGAAAAAGTGGCACATGTTGGCAAAAGTCAAAACTGTTGGAAAAAGTAAAACGTTTGTTGGAAAAAGTAAAACGTTTGTTGGAAAAAGTAAAACGTCTGTTGGAAAAAGTAAAACGTCTGTTGGAAAAAGTAAAACGTCTGTTGGAAAAAGTAAAACGTCTGTTGGAAAAAGTAAAACGTCTGTTGGAAAAAATAAAACAATTTTGGAAAAAATAAAACAATTTTGGAAAAAATAAAACAATTTTGGAAAAAATAAAACAATTTTTGGAAAAAGTGGCACATGTCGTACACCGTAGGTTGGCGTTCCCGTATCGCGTTTCACGTAAATTTTGCAATCTCTCTAATGTTGGCTTAATACGCGACCTCGCATCGTCACAGGAGAGTAGTTTTGAATAGTTACACGCTGTCAGTGAGATTCCACTCACTCCACGCGTGAGTGGACTGGAAGCTGGCGGGGCAGCGAAAAGCGGATGAAACTAAATCTATAGTTGACGAACGCGTAATATGCGTTAATAATATGTAATATGTATTCTTAAAAGAATACGTTTCATCCACTTTTGAATTCTTGGCCATGATTCTTGGTAATAATAATTAATGCGTAGGGAATACATAGATGTGGAAGATTTTCCGCGTTATTTGCGTGTTGTTTATGATGATGATAAAATGCACATTACTGGTCATAAGTTGCCAGAACGATCTTGTGATAGCAAGCAAATAACTAGTTTTCTGTAGCAAACTTGTCGTCCAACATGTGATAGTAAGCAGCTGTCTTTTATACATCAGGTACATGTAGTACATACTACATTAGAACATTTGTATTACAATGGGAGTGTAATTACATTGACACCCGGTGATATAACTGAATACGGATTGACTGCTAACTACCATAAATACAGTAATCTACATACCGCCATAAATTGGCGTTTCAACAAGTTATTCACAAAAGACGACGGATTGTGCTTGGTAACTAGAATGGCAGATAACATTCGCGAACTGATCACCGATGAGAAGTGGAAAAATTTGCCTTCAGTTGACATTGGTGATTCATCAGAAGGTTACGTATCTGGACATTCTGAACTACAAAGCCCGGCAAGTGATGTAACACAAAGGGGTGTTTTCTTTTGTCAACACAACGATAACTATTATAATCAGCATCTTGGTTCATCTGCTACCAATGTGGATATTGCAGCTGTCGATAGACATCATTCGCTAAAGCAGCAACCCACGACTCATGTTAAATGCTGGGAAGAGGACCCAAAACCAAAACTCTTGAAAACTGGCTGTCATTCACACGATGATTGTGATTCCCACACATCTCTCCATCTTGGGTCATCTGCTATCAATGTGGACATTGCTCCTGTCGATAGACATCATTCACTTAAGCAGCAACCCACGACGCATGTCAAATGCTGGGAAGAGGACACAACACCAAAACTCTTGAAAACTCCAAGATGTCTTTCACACCATGATTGTGATTCCCAAACATCTCTCCCTTGTATCGAAAAACAGCGAAGATATCTACCGCAAAGTGCCGAAGGGCTCTCCAAAGTGACAAGAAAAGACATTACGTCCGCTAAACAAAAGGACCCGTTTAAAGACGCGCATCTAAATCCGGATCAAACTATGGACTCCTATGCGTTCTTGAAGCCACCTTTAACTTCACGTCTTCCAAAATTGATTCAGCCAAAACCACCAACGACGCGTCGAAATGCATCATGTTTTGATAAAGCACAACTGCATCAAACAGAACTCTCGTGTGCAATGTGTAAGACGCATCTAACCATGCGTTTTCCGAAAATTGAGCCCAACCCATCAATGACGGGCCCGAATATTTCTGTGAGGCGTCGCACTGAGTTATTTAACACTGATAATAATTCTGAACAAGCGACATCTCCAAAACGGACATCAATGTCGCAGTGTTCAATAAATGCCGACATGTCAGAGAGTACCAGTGAATGTTTTCTCAGTTTCGCCTTATCATGTTCTATCAAAATTGTGGCTACTCAGTCCAAATTGGAGGAAATAATATCCAATGTAAAGAAAACTACAGCAAATGAACCTGAATTATTTTGGTACTGTAGAGAACACATTGGCAAGCCCAATGCTAAATAATAAAATAAATAATAAAGAACAATTATAGTACTGTGAGTGTGATTCCTGCTTCATAATCACAACAACTATCCCAGCAAACACAAAACAAAACGTTTTCGACATCATTCGCAAAGGGTTAGAAAAGGTTGTCAGAAAACGTTTAAATGTCGGGTTATATAAAGGGTACATTAATGGTATAAAACGTTTTCGTAACATTAAACATTTGTTGGTAAATTACTGCACAGTAAACACAAATGTTTTACATAAAACATTTAAATGTCGGGTTATATAAAGGGTATAAAAACGTTTTAATAACATTCCAAAAACATTTTTGAAAACTTGTTACAAATCATTCTAAACATTATGTTTTTTAAGTTTTGATAAAATATTTTGCAAAAAATGTTTGCCCAAAATATTTACAATAACGTTTTTAAAATGTTTTCACGACCTTTATATAACCCGACATTTAAATGTGATTAAAACGTTTTGTTAAAAACATTTTCAGAACATTTCTGTGTTTGCTGGGTGCAAATATTTTAACATAATGTTATTTAAGTATTGAAAAATATTTGGCCAAAATGTTTGCAAAAATAGTTTACAATGACATTTCGAAAAAAAATAATAAAAAAAATAAATTAAAATATTGCTGTAGTGTGTTTTCATACAAAATGTTTTCATGACCTTTATATAACACGACATTTTAATGTTATCAAAACGTTTTTACCTAAACCAAAACCCAAAATATAACTTATTTAAAACGTTTTAAAAACGTTTTTGTTTTTGTGTTTGCTGGGATGTTCACATTATTTTACACATTTGAAAAAATGATCTAGTCAATTTGCTTGATAGTTTGTAATGGACTTCACTTAATTACTGCTTCATAATTTTTACCGGAAACACTTTTCAAAACTTTGTTCTAAATTCTTTGCGGTTAGACCTGATATTGAATTGGATAAACAGTTTATTTGATTTTGTTACCATGGTTACGTACCTCAATTAAAAACGTTTCCCATCCACCATTGTCTAATGTATGGTCTGTGAAATGCAATTTTATGTTCGCTTGTACTCTAAAAATAAAATAGGGCAAAATATGCATCAATATTCTACTTCATATTCAGTACAGCTGAAATGGGCAATACTGCAGTTACTGTCCGTTTTCCTATACACAATACACAGTGCTCTTACCATTGACGCGTGACCTCTGCAAATAGCGTACGTTAGAAGTATGGGGATTTGCCTTATTAACGTCGCTGTGTGAAAAATAACCGGCCAATATTAAAAGTACTCTTCTAAAATTCTAGAAAATATAGTTATGTAACATGTCCTAAATGTTTAGCTAAAAATTTAGATGTTTGGAAATATGCGTACTTTGGTGTTTTAGTGTATACATGTTATAGGTAATAGTACATTGCCTAGTTAACGTCGCTGTGTGAAAAATAACCGGCCAATATTAAAAGTACTCTTCTAAAATTCTAGAAAATATAGTTTTGTAACATGTCCTAAATTTTTAGCTAATTTAGATGTTTGGAAATATTCGTACTTTGGTGTTTTAGGAAGGATATGTAAACGACAGATAACACCAAAAATATGAAGAAATTATTTCCAAACCGTGTTAAGTCAACAATCATTATGTTGCTCATTTTCAAGAATGCTGGTTAACAAAAAGCAGACCATTGTCTCATTTCGTGAACAAAAGTCCACATACCATTGTTTCCTTGCGTTTCCTTTATAATCGGTTACCTAACTGAAGCTATAATACCAGTTCATTGCGATACCGCACATATAAAACAGACACATGTGCACAACCAGAGAAGATCTGATTTAATCAGTTGAGCTGTTTTCAATGAGTGTTATCTTGGTTTAATAGCTTTTAATGGGGTTTAAGTCATGCAAAGGTCGTGGTGAATTTTACTGTAGACATGACTGCACCATGGAGTGTGCAAAAATTATAAATGACAATGATTGTGACATTGAGATAATCATGGATAATAAAGGTATCAAACAGTTGACATTTGGAAGCCAACTAAGTCCCATGTACGCCCCAGCATTTCAGGGTTTAATGCTAATTAACGGAAGCCGTGTTTACCAAGGGCAAACGTATGTCTTCTATATACATACATGGCCTCATATGGGTCAGGTGAGCGCATGCGTGTCCTCAAAAACAAAGAAGAAAAAAATCTCAGCAAAATCATGTGAACAATTTTATTGTTAGTCTTTGGCTCAAGAGAACGGAAAGTCTTAATCTTATCTATACTGCCGCGGGACAGATTTTCTCCTCATTTGATAAAGTGATAAGTAACACATAATTCTTGTGTGACGTCAAATGACCGGTAAAGAGATGGGTTGATAGCAATATCATCTATGTTGACAGGCTCTCTAGCCACCATAAGCCGTCAATCACGCCTACAATAAACCAAACACATGTAGCCCTCTATTGTCAGTATTATAAAAACGAGGACGGTTTATAATAATGTGGTTCGTCAGTAGGAAAACAAAACCACGACTATCATGTTATCGAAACATATGTATTGCTTTATGTGCTGGCCATAGAGAGTCTACGTGTTGAGATATTTTCTCAAAATATTAAGAGCTATCTCAAGAACCACTGAACCGTATACAGGGCATGTCAAATTGTACTGCATTTTTATGCTGATTTCAAATATAGGTATGAGAATGTACAAATGTGAGATGTTTGAATTGCTAATTAATTTGGAATTTGTTGTCTGGACACCCGAGTATAAAGGCACCACATCTAAATTGATTCGACCGTAGATGCTGCATCGATACTAGTTACCAAAAGCGTAAATCCCAATAAAAATTCTTCATCTTGACCACAGTGTAACCTTCCTGTGAGAGGTTTTTTAACTTGGGAAGGTCTTTGGGAACTATAAAGATTAAATTTAAGATGGCATAATCACTGCGCATTATCAGAGCATGTTTCTTCTGTCGTCATTGATAGATATTGACTCCGTGGAAAGGCTTGACAATTTTCGTAAAATTCTTTTATTTCAAAAACGGAGTGATCAATTGTCAAAATTCGAAAAGTATGTAATCGCTGCTATGAACTTCCTCAACTCAACATCATCAGTTATTTAGTTACGTTTGATTTATGCGATAAAGTACCAAAAAATATCAGTTTTGAACCATTTTAGGGGGCCTGAAATTCTGTAAGGGGTCTAGAAATTCATCTTCTTTTGTAATGCTCATAATAGACATTGGCACATGGTTAATCCATTCTGAATATAATTAAGTGCACTGTGACATTATCATGGGTCCTTCAAAATCAACATTTGATTCAACAGTACAAAGTGCTGATTTTGACTCTTCCCCCGAAATCCCAACGAAATTAAGAAATCTATCTTTTTTTGGCATTAGGCATTTCAGACACAACCAGCGAGTGACAACATTCACCAAGAGGGTCACAACTAATTCAATTCAATTTTCATTTGGACTCCTTAAATTCCCGATGTTAGTCAAGGTCGCCAAACGTTGCCGGTCCGTCATTCACAAACGAAATGAAATTGGACTTTTTTCTTGTGACCTCACCTATAGGGTAGCCCTACCACAGGGCCTTTTTTATTACACATTATATACTATACACCATGCTATATACTGAGAACTGCAAAAAACCCAGTGAGAGCTCACAACCCACTAACCGCTGTCCCTAGCAGTCACTGGCAGCAGCTCTCTGGACATAACCAGGATTTATGATATAGCATGGTTTTGGATCATCACAGTCAAAAGGCCCTATACTAGTAGGGCTACCTATAGGGATCCATGAAAGGCACCTTTGAGCCAAAGGAGAGCAAAATCCAAGAGGGTGGGTGTACACTCAGTCTGTTTTGACATGGACTGACTCCCCATAAACTGAAACTAACTGAAACTTCTCTTCTCTTTCTTCTTTTTACAAGTTTATCATCTCTTTTCATCCTTCATTCCCTCTAATGTTGCTTTCCTTGTTCCCCTCCCCCTTCTTCTTCCTTCTCTTCTCCTCCATTTTTCTTCTCCATTGATTCTTCCACTCCTCTCCGTATTTTCTTTGCTCCGGGTGGACATTTCGGCCAACCCAGGAAAAGAAGGTGAATTTATACTCCATCACTGAGCGACAGGTGATAGTTTCCAATTATAAGGTAGTCATGGTAGTAGGATCTTCCCAATGCACAAAAAGTGCTATGTCCTGATTGGCTAGAAACCAATCGCTCGTCACTCAGCGATGGAGTATGACATAAGCTTATTACCTTCCACGAAATTTTGGGAATAAGCTTTCTTCGTGGATATCTACTGAAATATGTTATAAAAAGAGGATGCTAGGATCACAAAATACTCCATTAAATATTGAATGCAAACTACAAATCTTACATATTGAGTACGTCATATGTCTGAAACTTAAGTGGTACAAGCAAATCGAGGCAAAAATAAAATTTAGTTTTCCATACTAACCTCATATCGCTTCCAGTTTAGTGTTGGCAATTCCCAATTCTATAATCAAAGTTAAGAACCAAAATGTGTGTAATTTGCATAAACGAACAGCTGTCATACTGCAGTTACTGTCCGTTTTCCTATACAGTCTCTACGCAGGACAACCAATTCTTTAGAAATGCATAGTCGCGCTAAAAGTCGATCGATACATGTTAAAATCAGCACAATTCAGAGATACACCTTTTTGAAATTTATTTTCTTGGTCAAATATAAAGCAATATTTTTCTTTTCTTCAGTAATGTCAGTTAAAAACATAGTGCTTGGATATACATTTTTTTTTTAAATCCTGGTGTTAAAATTCAAGCATCATATTTTGTCTTTTAGTGTGATATTTTTTTTTTTTTTAGGCCTTTAGTTCGCCCGCGAGCTTTTTACGGAATTCATTTTTTAGCGTCTCAAGCTAATATAGTTTGCTAAAGAAAGATATTTCCCACCTCTGTAAAGCACATCGTGTGGGTCTATATATTATAGTTTTGTCAGAATTTCCGTTTTTATTTTACCTTTTTCCCTTCATGCTCCGAAAATGTCAAACTCAGTACTTTATCTCGAGAGCAACCAGCAGAAATAATCGATATTTCAATTGTTGTCAACCAGGTCCCTTTTCCATTGAAAACCAGGATTGCCTGACCAGCGATTTGGTAGCCCAAATCCCCAATTGGATCTTCTGGTAAATGAGGTGAATTTTGGAAATTTGCTCCCGTGATAGCCTGCAATTTCAATTTATAGGGGCTATGGATTCCATAATTATGAAACCATTTTGTCTGTTTGTTTGTTTCTTTATTTACCTAGGATGAGACCAATGGGAAAATCCACTGTCCAAACCTAGAAAAATTCGCGTGTTATTATAGGGGATTTTAATTTTCTGTCCCTCCTATCTCCAGGTGAATTTTGAATGACCCCCCCCATCGCGGGTTGGCATTTTCATTACACCCTTCAGACTTGCGTTCTGGTTTGTGTAGGCCTATTTGTCATAATTTAGCGCTCTAGGACCTACTTTCTAAATGTATAGCTATAGCCGTGCTATATAAATATTATTAGGTACCGGTATGTAATATTATATGTAGGCCTATGGGGGTAGGGTGGGTGCAGAGGTGTGTGAGGTGGGTAGGGGTGTGTATGTAGAGATGGTAGGGATGGTACTCAACACATTTTAACCATGACTTACAATGCAAGGCTCATTGTTGCCATAAATGATTTTTCCTTTAGGTCATTATAATAGGTTGTTATAAACTTCCATGTTTAACCTTGTATTGTTTTGGCTGCTTCATTATGACTTTCGGTGGGTTTAAGCAATTTCAAACAAACACAAACAAAAAGCACTATACCCAGTCACCTTCATGACAATTGAAACACTAGGTAATTTCTTTGCTATATTGAAGTTCTGGCAACACTGTAGCCAGGCCGGGCACCCAGAGATATCGATCCACAATGCTATAGTATTAGCCTATGGATGTGAAAAACTTTCAGCTGGTAGTCAAAAATTATGGAATCAAAACGGAAATATTGACAAAACTATGATATATCGCTCACGGTGATGTGCCTTAGAAAGTTGGGAAAAATCCTTCTTTAGCGAACTATATTACTTTGAAAAGCTAAAAGGTTGATCCAAAAAAGGCTCGCGGGCAGAGTTGAAGGCTATCAAAATCGAAAATCTTACACTAAATGACTGAATTTCACGCCTAAGTTTAACACTAGGATTTGAAAAAAAAATACAGTATCAAGCATTACAGTTTTTCCTGACATTTACTGAAAAAATTAAAATTATTGCTTTTCATTTGGCCGAGAAAATCAATTTTAAATTGAAAAGGTGTAACTCAAAATTTTGCTCATTTCAACACCAAATTCGATCGTTTGTATTGCCTCATTAAATGACTGAGTGAGCCTTGCATAACAAAAGAATTGGTTGTCCTGCGTAGAGACTGTATACACAATACACAGTGCTCTTACCATTGACGCGTGACCTCTACAAATAGCCTACGTTAAAAGTATGGAGATTTGCCTAGTTAACGTCGCTGTGTGAAAAATTACCGGCCAATATTAAAAGTACTCTTCTAAAATTCTAGAAAATATAGTTTTGTAACATGTCCTAAATTTTTAGCTAATTTAGATGTTTGGAAATATGCGTACTTTGGTGTTTTAGTGTATTTTATAGGTAATAGTACATTGCCTAGTTAACGTCGCTGTGTGAAAAATAACCGGCCAATATTTAAAAAAAAAAGGAAAGAAAAAAAAAAAAGGAAAGTGTTGCCTAGTTAACGTCGCTGCCTAGTTAACGTCGCTGTGTGAAAAATAACCGGCCAATATTAAAAGTACTCTTCTAAAATTCTAGAAAATATAGTTTTGTAACATGTCCTAAATTTTTAGCTAATTTAGATGTTTGGAAATATGCGTACTTTGGTGTTTAAGGAAGGATATGTAAACGGCAGATAACACCAAAAATATGAAGAAATTATTTCCAAACCGTGCTAAGTCTGCAAACCACCATGCTTCTCATTTTCAAGAACGCTGGTTAACAATAAGCACGTAAACAAAGATCACACAGAATTGTTCTGTAGCGCTCACTTTATAATCGTTCACCCAACTGAAACTATAATCCCATCTCATTGCTCCATTAAACGTGTAAAGCAGACACATATGTTTGTGTATTTAACCAGAGAAGATATGATTTAATCAGTTGAGCTGTTTTCAATGAGTGTTATCTTGGTTTAATAGCTTTTAATGGGGTTTAAGTCCTGCAAAGGTCGAGGTGAATTCTACTGTAGACATGACTGCATCATGTATCAGATATTTATCCACGAACCTGTTGCTAGAAGAAGTACGAGATTAGTAGCTCTAAAATGTCGGTATTTTTAAATTTTTAAATATTTTTAAGTGCTTAAAAGCACTTTGAACAACTATATTTCATTATGATTTGGCAGACGGCCGAGCCCGCCATAACATTCTAAAGAAAGTTCACCATATTTTAGTGAGAACTACGATCGCCGTGATGTTGCCAATTGGCTAAGATGAAATCTACGTGTAATGCACATGCAAGGATTCTTGGCCATGGATTCTTGGTATTAATCAGGCTCCAACAATTGTCGCGAAGTGCCGCGATTTTTTCCTTTTTTAGCGCAATTTCATGTACACCACAAAATTCGAGATTTTCCGCATTAATTTACAATGAAATGTGAACAAACTTGCTATATATTTTGCTCGTCTGTATTGAAGTGATATCCATTATGTGTTTGAAGAGTGATAACAGTAAATGCTACACATTGTTTTCATTTTGTGAAGCTGTATCGTACCAGTGTTCATCGGCGTCAGTTCGGGAGTGGGAGGAAAGGGGACGTAGACCCTCACCTTTCGGCAAAATTACCCATTTCTTGGGGTTTTTTCAGCCACTTTTAACCATTTTGGTCGGGTGCCCACCCCCCCCCCCACACACACACACACACACCCCCACACTCACACACAATATCAGGCAGGATTGGCGCGGTGTTGCTTTTTGCGTACTCATGTAATATTTATATAATATTGAATGGCTTTGAGTGTGATACAAGAATATATTGCACGAGATAGAAAAAAATTGCACTTCGACTCGTGCAATATTTTTCTATCGAGTGCAATATATTCTTGTATCACACGAAAATAAGTCATTCAATATTATTATTGTTATCTATTTCAGGCTTTTGCTATGCGGTAAACTGAAATTTAAGCTTTCCTAGCCACCGGGTTTAACCCATGTGTATTGTAATATAAACTTACATTTAAGACCTTCTTGTTTTCTGCTCTTTACTCTCCAAAGACAATGTCGGAATAATTATATATAGGTTTATTTGTAGATGTGGATTATATTTCCTAAGGTTATCATCATCCAGAATTGCCTTGAACTAAGTTTGTGATTTTACTTGTTTAGGCCTATACAGTACGAAATCTCCTGTGAGCCGTTACGGTGTCTGTATTGTTGTGCTGTTGTATCGTGACTCGTGTTGGTGCTGTCACCATGGTAATGCGCGACGCTACGGAAGTAACTAAGGGCCACGTGAGTTCGCTTTGTAACGCAAGAAGTCAGGATCTTGTGATCACAAATCCCGACTTCTTGTGTTCCTGACTTAGCCAGTTTGAAATAAAGAGAAAGTAAAGATATCAAAATAAAGAAATAGTTAAGACAACTCAGGATCTCAAGAACTCATGAAATCTGTTCAATTTTCACGGCGTTAGTAGTTTAATTGTAAGTCCATCCACTTTAGTTATCTCGAGATCCTATTTTCTTGACTTAAAGTCAAGAACTCGTGAACTCAAGCCACGCTTGAGTTCCTGACTTCCTGACTTCAAGTCAGGAACACAGGATCACGAGATCCTGACTTCATGACTTTAAAGTCAGGAACTCGTGAACTCAAGCCGCGCTTGTGTTCTTGAGTTCCTGACTTCCTGACTTTGAACTCAGGAACACAAGAACTCAACGCCGCTTGTGTTCACGACTTCCTGACTTTGAACTCAGGAACACAAGAACTCAAGCGCCGCTTGTGTTCACGACTTCCTGACTTTGAACTCAGGAACACAAGAACTCAAGCGCCGCTTGTGTTCACGACTTCCTGACTTTGAACTCAGGAACACAAGAACTCAAGCGCCGCTTGTGTTCACGACTTCCTGACTTTGAACTCAGGAAGTCACGAACACAAGAACTCAAGCACGGCTTGTGTTCGCGACTTCCTGACTTTAGCACGTGTGTTGCTAGGCGCCATCATTTGATATTATAATGCATGCATTTAGGCTCTCTCTCAAAGTCAGGAAGTCGTGAACACAAGCGGCGCTTGAGTTCTTGTGTTCCTGAGTTCAAAGTCAGGAAGTCAGGAACTCAAGAACACAAGCGCGGCTTGAGTTCACGAGTTCCTGACTTTAAAGTCATGAAGTCAGGATCTCGTGATCCTGTGTTCCTGACTTGAAGTCAGAAGTCAGGAACTCAAGCGTGGCTTGAGTTCACGAGTTCCTGACTTTAAGTCAAGAAAATAGGATCTCGAGATAACTAGCGTGGATGGGCTTACAATTAAAATACTAACGCCGTAAAAATTGAACAGATTTCATGAGTTCTTGAGATCCTGAGTCGTCTTAACTATTTCTTTATTTTGATATCTTTACTTTCTCTTTATTTCAAACTGGCTAAGTCAGGAAGACAAGAAGTCGGGATTTGTGATCACAAGATCCTGACTTCTTGCGTTACAAAGCAACACGCATGGCCCTTAGTTACTTCCGTACGACGCGTACGAGATACGCGTACAACATTAAAAAAATATTGTATTGCATCCGGGTATTTTGCAAATATTGTACAATATACTTTTTTTGTATCGCCCAAAAGCCTGATATAAATAATAATACCCGATATTAGTTGGACTATCGTATTATGCATGAGAATATAATAGTTGGGGACGTATAGTACCATATCCAAATGGATCCGCGCATACCATCAACACAAGATGTTCAAGGCGCTATACAAAAGCAGTTTAAGTGATTCCGTGACCAAATCACGGGAACTTTGTGGCATAGGGAATTATTGAAAAATTATGCAACCCTGACAAATGGTGGAGAACTCAAGATAGAGGGCGCTTTTTACAATGGCTGCCGAAATACCTACAAATGATCAAAATTTGCCACAATTGTGTGATATGGATATCATAATGCATAATACAAAAACGTACTTATTTTAGTTACTACATAATATAATTTCGTAATGTATAAAAATTCCGCGCAATTTGCTATTTTTTACCGCACAAATCATTTGTCCCTGGTAATGATAATTAATACGTAGGGAATACATAGAAGCGAAAGAATTTTCCGCGATAATTACGTGTTGTTTATGATGACGGTAAGATGCCTCTCAACTCATCATAAGTTGCCAGAACGATGTTGTGATAGCAAGCAGCTGGCTTTACTACATATACATGGAGTGCATACATTAAAACCTTTGTATACACTAAGACTGTCATCACATCGACACCGGGAGATAAAAACTGAATACGGATTGACTAGCAATTGTGCTTGATATTAAAACTAGAATGGCGGGTTATGCTGAGGAACTGATCACCGATAAAAAGTGGACATCTTTGCCTTCAATTACTGCTCAGATTGCAATTCCTGACATAAGTGATTCACTAATGTCTTATGCGTCTGGACGCTCTGAACTCCGAAGCGCGGCGAGTGATGGTGCACTAAGGAAACGAACAAGGGAGGAGTCGGATATGTTCTACAACTATAACAAGCATCTTGGGTCATCTGCTACCAATTTGGACATAGCATTTGCCGAAAGACATCATTCGCTTAAGCAGCAACCCAAACCGCATAACAAATGCTGGGAAGAGGACGCAACACCAACAACTTTGAAAACTCCAAACTGTTATTCACACCACCATTGTGATTCCCACACATATCTCCCTAGTATCGAAAAGCGGGGAAGGCAAGTACAAAAAAACCCCGAAGAGTTTCCAAAAGTGACAGGAAAAGCCAAAACGTCCGTTAAAGACGCGCATCTCAATCTGGATCAAACAGTCTTGTTAAAGCAACTTTTAATTCCTCGTCTCCCGAAATTTATTCTGCGTAGAAATGCATCATTTCGAACAGAAGACTCGTGTGTATTGTCCAAGACACATCATGCCAAGCGTCTTCCAGAAATTGACTCTAAACCATCAATGACGGGCCGCAACGCGTTATTTGACACCAATAGTTCTGAACAAGCAACACATCCGAAACGGACTTCAATATCGCAGCGTTCAATAAATGCCGACGTTTCAGATAGTACCAGGGAGGGTGTTCTCAGTGTCGCCTCTTCATGTTCTATCAAAATTGTGGCTACTCAGTCCAAATTGGAGGAAATAATATCCAATGTAAAGAAAACTACAACAAATGAACCTGAATTATTTTGGTACTGTAGAGAATACAAGCCTAATGTTAAATAACAAAATTGACTATTACGCAACAATTCAAACCGTGTTTTTTTTTGCACACGCAATTTTCGAGTAAGCCTAGTATTTGAGGTCATACTTTTTTGCTGCTATTGAATGCTTTTGTTATGTACTTACAGCCCTGTACTTGCAGCTACAATCCAGGAAAAAAAGGTTAACACACTTTGCCTGGCTTTTGGTATATCTCTGCCCCCGCTCCCCCATTCAATGTTGGACCAAGTCATGTTGTCAACAGGACCGTGAGACCCTCCAACATTGAATGATGGGGAGTGGGGAAGGGTGAGATATAGGGGGAGTTTATAATTCACATGTTTCACTCGCCTCTCTAATTTTGATAGGGCACGCATTTCAATTGTTTAGTGAACTATAGCCAACTATTTTTTTTCCTGGATTGTAGTCTGCTTCCATGTTATTTCTGCAAGTGTAATGTTTATTTTGTTATATAACATTTTTATGCTCCTTCATTCACCTGTTTGTTTTAAAACTGTAGATTTCCATAACAAACTCCACCAACGTTGTATTTGGTCCCAAAGGTGACGTCACTAGAAAGTCATAATGTAAGTGAATCCTCACAAAATTATTTCGATTTTTAAAAGTAATCAGAATTAAATTGCTTTTGGACCCATATATACGTCACGCTGATCCGAGCGTCGTTAGTAAACATCTTTACTGCGCATGTTACCATGGGTACCGCTGTGAATCGCCCAGTATGCACGAATCAGGGTGTCGATATCAGGCCGAAACACAAAGGTTATAGGATTTACCGAATGGTCAATTTATGGTGACAGATTTAATTAACCAGGATTTTATATATATTTACCATAATAGTTTGAAAATATTGAATTAGGCGGCGGTGCCGTTAGCTTTATATATTTAATTATTTCATTTATTTTTTACCCGACTTACCCAGGTTGAAAATCAAATAATTAAATGGGCAAAGTAAATACTGAGCCTCCGCCTAATGGTGTTCCGTTTATTCCCATGTTATTGGTTGTGGGATAATTGCGGTTTAAAAAGAGTAAAAACGACATTGTCTACGCATTTTGCACGGTTTCAACTCCAACACAGATTTGGTCTGAATAAACAGACAGAAAACCCCATGCAACTTGCAAGTACAATGTAAAACTTAATCATTAAACAAATTAATGTTGCAATCAATTATTTTGTTTTTGTGTAATGAATTCTTATATTATGCGGATGTATTTCAATGTTGAATACAGTGACGTTTTTAAAATAAATTGTTGCAGTTGTGTTTCTTACTTCCTCACCGAGCGCGGAATGCAAGTATAAAGCTAATTTTGCAATAGAAGCTACTAGCTTTATAGCGCTGGCGGGCAGTTTATAAGACACCTGCTTTGATGCCCACACAAAATAATTCTTTACCAGGCGTGGACGGTGTGCAGCGGTACTCATTACAGGTCAAACGGCTGTTATTTTAATAGTGCAAGTGCTATGACATGCCACAGATGGGTGTACCATGCCACAGATGGGTGTACCGTGCCACAGATGGGCGTACCTTATTGACAATTTGACACTGCATTATAAACAATACGATGGACAAAACACCCAATTACGTTGGTCTCACATTCTTCAACTAAACTGAGCTCAAAAAGAAACTTATAATTTTTCACAACTTGTGAATCACAAGGTCATATCTTAAAATAGTGTCAATCAAAATGAATCAAAATTACACACCGGATTACTTTAATACTCTACTCAAAAGCTGTTCCATGTCAGTGCATTTTGCTGTTGTGTCAGTTGGATAACTGCTTGGTTACTGACATGTGTTAAGAGTAGAGTATTGAAGTAAACCTGTGTGTAATTTTGGTTCAATTTGATGGACAGGATTTCAAGATATGACCTTGTGAAAAATTATAAGTTTCTTTTTGAGCTCAGTTTATGATCAATATTGCTTGTAATATATTCAATTATTTTATTTGATTATTCGCACTATTCGAAAATAAACATCACAGATGTTTAAAACAATATTTTCATTTTAAGATTTGAAAATTTAGTTGTACCATCACAGACATTTTCGGGGATGAAAGTGGGGACGACAAAGAGTAAAATAATAACTAAAAATGGGACGAACAAATGACAAATGGGGAAGAAAATTTAGCTTGCCACCCACACTACAAGACTGGCTACGCTGCTGTGTATAATATAGTCAGTGGTGTAGCGACGGGGAGGGGGCACGTGCCCTGTGCGCCATCTTAGGGGGCGCCGAATTGACCAATTCAGCATCGATTCTGCGCGCCACCAAGTGATAAAAGTTTCATCAATAGTAATGATTAACCCCTCCACGTCGGTGCTGACGACTAGGTCCTTATTTTCTTTAAAAATTCAAACATTTCAGAATTGTACATTTATATGACCATATTTGGAATCGGCATGGAAAATACGTTAAAATGAGTACAAACAAGCCTAGTACTGGTTCAGAGGTTTTTGAGACAGCTCTTGATTTTGAAAAAAAAACCAATATATCAAGACTTGATAGCTTTCAAGCCTATGGCACACAAATCATTAAACGATGATCCCTTTACATTCCTCTCCTTGGCAATCAGGAACACACCATGCCCCATTCGGCGTTATATGCATCTCCGTGGTGAAAATGACAGTAGTGTTGTTAGGAGCTGGGTATGAAGCCTGCAATACATAATTTCATAAAACAATAAAAGAACAATGGTAATTCTGTCTATAATAGAATATTCATTACTTAAAAGAATATATTTATTAATGATTCCTGCTTCATAATCAAATCAATTCTGTTTGCATTATTTTACACATTAAAAAAACCCGTTTGAGCCAATTTGCTGGATATTTTGTAACGTTTTACCGGAAACACTTTTCAAAGCTTTGCTTTAAAAACCAATTGGGTAATTAATTTTGTTGCAATGGTTACGTACCTCAATTAAAAATGCTTGCCATCCACTGTAGGGTCTATGAAATGCAACTTTATATTCACTTGCACTCTAAAAAATAATATAGGGAAAATGTGCATCAACATTCTACTTCATATTCAGTGCAGCTGAAATGGGCAAATTCAATCACAAAATACATTATTAAGAATGTTCATGGATAATAAAGGTATTAAATAGTGTACATTTCGAATGAAGCCAAATAAGTCCAATGTACGACGTCATACAGCATCAACTACTGTTAATGAAGATATACGATATGGCGTGAACACGTCCACGCGTGGCTTCATTCCGGTGCAACGCATGTGTGTTCTCAGAAACAAACAAAAATAACAGCAATAGCAACAATTGATTTGAGCATTATTTGATGGTATAATTCGTATTCCAATCTCACATGCTATACTCATTTTCTCTTATTTGTTATAAAAGTGATGAGTGACACATACCACTTGAGTGACATCAAATGACCGGTAAACAGATGGGTTGATAGCAATATCATCTGGGTTGCCAGGTTCTCTAGCTACCATCAGGCGGCATAGGACACGCAACACGGACGTACGAGGCTGGCGAAGATACAGGGCTGACAGCCCCATTCACAATACACGGTTAGCGATTATAAATGGACAATTAACATACTTGCAGTGGGGTACTTTGCAGAACCCCAACGGTTTTAGAGTAAGATAATTTTGCTTTGACACCACATAACAAATTTAGAATTGTTTGTGAAGATTTCATGATTATGTGTTAATCCAATGGCGACGTCAAAAATAGCGATATCGCATCCACCATCATCTGGCTACCATAAGCCTCCAATCACGCCTACAATAAACCAAACACATGTCGCCCTCTATTGTCGGTATTATAGCAAGAGGACGCAGTACCGTAGCCAGCACTGTAGTTGCAAGGAGCAAAGACAAATTGTCGTCCCCGTTTGTCAATTTTTCGTCCCATTTTTAATCATTTTAATGACACTATACTTTTTGGCGTCCCCATTTTCATCCCTAAAACTTATGTGGTGGAGCAACTTGCCCTCCCCCTGGCTACGCTAGTGAAAGGACGGATTTTAGTAATATGTGATGCGATCAAGCAAAATCAGTCGGAACTCGGCAATAATAAATTTTTAGTTTCATAAAGAATAGTAAAAAGCATTTACAGAGCTGGAGTTTGCAGAAAACCCCATTGAAATTGAACAACCAGTTCCAAAGATATGAACAATTAAAGAGTTTCCAAAACAAGAGGAAACAAAAGGAAAAATGTCCTTTATTTGGCTATATTTCAAAATCAATATTTCCGAGTTCCGACTGATTTGGCTTGATCGCATCACATATGTGACTCGATAGAAGAAGAAAAAACCAGGACGATCATGTTATCTAACATGATGCAGACATGTCTACAGTAGAATACATCTCGACCTTTGCAGGACTTAACCCCATTAAAAGCTATTAAACCAAGATAACACTCATTGAAACAGCTCAACTGATTAAATCGGATCTTCTCTGGTTGTGCACAAGTGTCTGTTTTCATGTGCGATATCGCAATAAAGCTGGTATTCATAGCTTCAGTTGGGTAACCGATTATAAAGGAAACGAAAGGAAACAGTGGTATGTGTACCTTTGTTCACGAAATGAGACAATGGCGTGCTTTTTGTAAACAAGCATTCTTGAAAATGAGCAACATAATGATTGTTGACTTAACACGGTTTGGAAATAATTTCTTCATATTTTTGGTGTTATCTGTCGTTTACATGTCCTTCCTAAAACACAAAAGTACGACCCTCTCCAAACACCTAAATTAGCTAAAAATTTAGGACATGTTACAAAACTATATTGTCTAGAATTTTAGAAGAGTACTTTTAATATTGGCCGGTTATTTTTCACACAGCGACGTTAACTAGGCAATGTACTATTACCTATAACATTAACTAAAACACCAAAGTACGAATATTTCCAAAGATCTAAATTAGCAAAAATTTAGGACATGTTAGAAAACTATATTTTCTAGAACTTTAGAAGAGTACTTTTAATATTGGCCGGTTATTTTTCACACAGCGACGTTAACTAGTCATATCCCCATACTTTTAACGTAGGGCTATTTGTAGAGGTCACGCGTCAATGGGAAAGAGCACTGTGTATTGTGTATAGGAAAACGGACAGTAACTGCAGTATGAACATACTAAGGCACCATATCTAAATTGGTTCGATCTTAGGTTCGATACATAAACAATAATAACTGCACACTATCTGTTTTGAGGGCGCTGTGGGCATGGTGGGAAATCGGAGGGGCTTGTTTTGGGCTGAGGTACATTACCGATGCCGAATCCACACCCCAAGGATTTCACGCAATGACCAATTGAGATGGTGCCAAGTTATTGTCATTCTTTACCGCAATTTTACAATTTTTTAAATAAAAATAACACATTTTGACTGTTGAAAATGCATCGCAATGTTTATGCGCATTGACGATATGCACATGTACACAGGCTTACTCGCGAGATCTTCTAAATTCCTCAAAGTTTCCTTTTGTCTCATCCTTTTCTCCCTTCCTCCTTTTTACAAGTTTATTTCCTCTTCTCATCCCTTATTTCCTCTTATTTTGTTTTCCTTGCTCACGCTTCTTCCACCTTCTCTTCTTCTCTCTTGCATTTCTTCTTCCCTCCTCTCCATATTATCTTTTGCTCCGACTGCTATTTGACCAAATAAAGTAGGAAACTTTTCCTAATGTTATAAAAAGTGCTGTGTCATAATTGGCTAGAAACCAATCGCTCGTCATTCAGCATGCTCAGCGATGGAGTATGACATAAGATTTTAAAATACCTTCCACGTATTAAGGACCGTGCCTTCCATGCTTTGATTTCTGTCGGGACTTGATTGGTTTTGAAATCGATGATGGCGTGTGAAGCATTCTGAAAGAAAAAATAAGATGTGTCGTCGTTGAATGTGACCTTTAAATTCAAGTGGATGCCAAATTCAGAACATCCTATTCATAACCGTGATGTCGTGGTTACCGTGGTTCGTTATTCCAAAGGATCGATATTCTGAAGGCTTATTTCGTCGAATTTACCAGTTAGCATCCTGGACAACCGATTCTTTTGTTATGCAAGGCTCACTCAGTCATTTAATGAGGCAATACAAACGATCGAATTTGGTGTTGAAATGAGCTAAATTTTTAGTTACACCTTTTCGATGTAAAATTAATTTTCTCGGCCAAATGAAAAGCAATCATTTTCATTTTTTCAGTAAATGTCAGGAAATATTGTAGTGCTTGATACTGTATTTTTTTTCAAATTCTAGTGTTAAACTTAGGCGTGAAATTTAGTCATTTAGTGTAAGATTTTCGATTTTGATAGGCTTAAACTCTGCCCGCGAGCCTTTTTTTGGATCAACCTTTTAGCTTTTCAAAGTAAGATAGTTCGCTAAAGAAGGATTTTCCCAACTTTCTAACGCACATCACCGTGAGCGATATATCATAGTTTTGTCAGAATTTCCGTTTTGATTCCATAATTTTTGACTACCAGCTGAAAAATTTTCAAATCCACGCGTGAAATCTTAGGCTAATACTAGCATTGTGGACCGATATCTCTGTGTGCCCGGCCTGGATACAGTGTTGCCAGAACTTCAATATAGCATAGAAATTACCTAGTGTTTCAATTGTCATGAAGGTGACTGGGTATAGTGCCTTTTGTTTGTGTTTGTTTGAAATTGCTTAAACCCACCGAAAGTCATAATGAAGCAGCCAAAACAATACAAGGTTAAACATGGACGTTTATAACAACGTATTATAATGACCTAAAGGAAAAATCATTTATGGCAACAATGAGCCTTGCATTGTAAGTCATGGTTAAAATGTGTTGAGTACCCACCCCACCCCCATAGGCCTACATAATATTACATACCGGTACCTTATAATATTTATATAGCACGGCTATACCTATACATTTAGAAAGTAGGTCCTATAGCGCTAAATTATGACAAATAGGCCTACACAAACCCGAACGCAAGTCTGAAGGGTGTAATGAAAATGCCAACCCGCGATGGGGGGGTCATTCAAAATTCACCTGGAGATAGGAGGGACAGAAAATTAAAATCCTCTCTAATAACACGCGAATTTTTCTAGGTTTGGACAGTGGATTTCCCATGGACCTCATCCTAGGTAAATAAACAAACAAACAAACAGACAAAATGGTTTTCATAATCATGGAATCCATAGCCCCTATAAATTGAAATTGCAGGCTATCACGGGAGCAAATTTCCAAAATTCACCTCATTTACCAGAATTGGGGATTTGGGCTACCAAATCGCTGGTCAGGCAATCCTGGTTTTCAATGGAAAAGGGACCTGGTTGACAACAATTGAAATATCGATTATTTCTGCTGGTTGCTCTCGAGATAAAGTACTGAGTTTGACATTTTCGGAGCATGAAGGGAAAAAGGGTAAAATAAAAACGGAAATTCTGACAAAACTATAATATATAGACCCACACGATGTGCTTTACAGAGGTGGGAAATATCTTTCTTTAGCAAACTATATTAGTTTGAGACGCTAAAAATGAATTCCGTAAAAAGCTCGCGGGCGAACTAAAGGCCTTTAAAAATCAAAAATATCACACTAAAAGACAAAATATGATGCTTGAATTTTAACACCAGGATTTAAAAAAAAAAGTATATCCAAGCACTATGTCTTTAACTGACATTACTGAAGAAAAAAAAAATATTGCTTTATATTTGACCAAGAAAATAAAGTTTTTACCTAAACCAAAAGCCAAAATATAATTTATTTAAAACATTTTTAAAACGTTTTTGTGTTTGCTGGGTAGACATAACTTTGAGACATAGCTGTTTTTGTTACAAGTAAATCAAGGCAAAAATAAATGCATGTTTCAAATTTTGTTTTACATACTAACCTCATATCGCTTCCAGCTTAGTGTTGGTAATTCCCAATTCTGTAATCAAAGTTAAGAACCAAAATGCGTGTAATTTGCATAAACGAATGTATCGATATCGCTACTTAATATCAGATATTTATCTACGTACGAAATTAGTAGCTCTAAAATGTCGGTATCTAAGAGTTGGCAGACGGCCGTATCCGGGTTGTTAAATTTATGTTACGCATTATGAATTATTTTGAATTGGAGAACAGAGGACCAGCGCCTTTAGCTCTAGACAGCAGCATATTCATTTTAACGGTGCTCAGTGCTATAAGTACTGAGTAATCAAAAGAGGGCAGCATACACTACAGGGTTAGCTACCCAGATAAACGAGCATAATGTGCATGCGGTTATCTGACTCGGCAGCGCATCACCGTTAAAAATGTATATGCTGCCCTCTGGAGCTCACGCGCTGACCCCTTGTTCTCTAATTCAAAATAATTATTCATGCGTAGCATGAATATTAACAAAAATATGATTCCAGATTCGGCCGTCTACCAAACTCATAACGATTTGTACGAACCATAACACGATTCTACAATTCAACTCGTCGAGTGTTTGAGCTACGACTGCGCTAGACTAAGTCCAGTCTAGTGCCGTGTTGAACTGAAGTTCTCTATTATTCCTAAATTTGACATCAAGGATATATCTATATTATCATATTCAATCCAATAGATTATAATTCAATCTACTTTGATTTAAAAGTTACAATTCAATTTTGGATTTTCCCGTGCAACAATCTCATATATTGATTTTCAATCTAAGGAATCTAGAGAGTACATTTCATATTCTAGTGGCATGTCCGACTAGCGGCATATCCGACTAGCGGCATGTTAGACTAGCCAATATGTCAGACTAGCGGCATTTCAGACTAGCGGCATGTCAGATTAGCGGCATTTCAGACTAGCGGCATGTCGATCGGACTCGCGGCATGTCAGACTAGCGGCATGTCGGACAAGCACAGCATGTCAGAATTGTGGCATGTGAGACTAGCAGCGTGTCGGACTCGCGGTATGCCAGATTAGCGGCATGTCGGACTAGCGGCTAGGTCGGACTAACAGCGTGTCGTTCACTCGGACTGACGAGTGAACTACCATTGTGTACCTCTTTTACTGCTACCATGAAAGCAGTAATACTTTTCAATAGTGTCCTGTAGTGTAACGTCATAGAATGTTCGGCATTCGGTACAATTCTGAAATAAACGTGCAAAATTGAATCACACTGTATTCATGTGTTTTAGTCTTGTTTCTATAATATAGGCATAATAATTATGGTTGGACGCAGAATGCTCTTTTCCCTCTCTCATTTTGTTATTTTGAGGATGCTAAGCTTTCTCAGGAGGAATACGTGGTTGGGCAGGAAGAACCTACGTACTTGTGGCCCTTGAACATGTTTAAAACAAAACGAGGTTATATTGGAGGTTTTGCTTTAAACATCTTCAGGGGCCACTGACACAAGCTTTATAAGCCGTTATACATGATGGCCACAAAGTCCCGCATTTTTAGTTTAGTATAATTTTTGTTGCCATGTGGTACAAACTTTTAACTTCAATGTAGTTTCAAGTGAAGGCTTGGGCTTTTAGTCCATGCCATGTGTTACATTTCTGTAACTAAAGATTGATATTAACCCTAAAATTCTTTTTGATCTCGTCTTTGTCAAATTTGATTTATTGTTGGGGTTAGCCTTTAGAATCCCAGCTGCACATTGGGCTATTCCATTTGAAATACATACACCCTATGGAAGACATGACATTAATCTTCCCGGAAGGACTGTGAATTTCAAATGGAGTCACTCATTCAGCTAGCCCCGAATTCACACTGCCTGTATGGAAGATTAAAGTCATGTCTTCCATAGGGGGTGTATGGATTTCAATGGGAATAGCCCATTCCTATCCAATCCACAGTTAAGAACTTTCCTTCCCCTTCCCGTCCCCACACCCTTCCCTTCCCCCTCCCTCTTTACCTTCCCCTTCCCTCTCCCCTCCCTCTTTACCCTCCCCTCCCCTATCCTTGGATATAAACGCACCTCATATACGTAGGTCCTTGCATTTGATCGAAGTAGTAATGAGAATCATCGGGTATGAAGAATTGGTCGTTGCTGCCACTAACAACGAACTTAGGCATTGTTAGTCTGTCTCGGTACTCTTAGTGGAAAAAGAAATTGTACGGCAATAATATTTTAAGAATTAATTCGCTAATAATATATACATGCTCCATCCGTCATATCATTGGTACCACCAACACACCCCAACAGACACTCCAGCACACCACCGTCCGAATAAGTGTGTAAAACTGGTACATGAGGCCCCATGTCACATGGGGGAAAATGGGAAATCACATTAAAACAGCAAACTATTTTAACATGTCGGAACATTATGACAAAATTAGAAAAATTTTGTTAAGTATTGGTAAAAAAGTCTTACAAATTATAAAATTCAGTGAAATCACTCAAAATCGCATAAAATAATGGCAAAAAAACTAAAATCACAAGAAAAAATATAAAATCACATGAAAAAATATTAAATCACAAGAAAAAATATGTAATCGCAGGAAATGATGTGAAATAACAGTAAAAATCATTACATTGTTAAAATTTTTTGTAAATTATTGTAAAAATTAACCAATATTTCAAAAATCACTGAAAAATATATAAAATCGCATGAAATAATGTAAAATCGCATGAAATAATGTAAAATCGCGTCGAATAATGTAAAATCGCATTAAATAACCCCTAGAGACAATTCACATTGATTGGTGGGGATGGGGGGGCTGCAGTATAGGAAATGATTCAGACTTTACCCCAAAAAGCTCAATTTCAGTTGACCTATGTCAAGTATAATGGGCTATTCAAAATTTTATTTTACCCCTTAAAGATATGTGATTTTTTTTTTTGGAATTCCAAAACCAAAATTTTGTCTAAAAAAATGTTGAATTCCCATTTTGAAAAAAAAAAAAGAAGAAATGTTTAAAAAATTGGGAATTCCAAGTGACCCTTAAAAGAAGACATTTTGGGAATTCCCAGACCAAGAATTGGGAATTCCAAGACCAAGATTGTATCCACAAGAATTGGGAATTCCCATTTAAAAAAACTGCTGAAAAAGATTGGGAATTCCCATTGTCCCCCCGGGGGGCACTCCCACTTTGGAGGTGACGCGTATGTAGGGCTGTTGACCCGCTTTTTCAGCGTCGCTGTCACCCAAAGACCCCATATTTGTTTACAAACACATGCTCTGTCACCCGAAGACCCCCTATTTTTTCATTTGTTCTGTCACCCAAAGACCCTTACAAGTTCAATTTGAACAGCAGAACTTGCATTTATCACTGATTTTGTTACTTATTTTGAAAAAACAAAGAAATTTGAAGCCATTTAGAACCAGAAATTTGATTTTCGAGGTTTCTGTGGCGCTGTTTCGGCTCTCACCCAAAGATTCCATTTAAAAAAATGGTCATGTTCTCACCCAATGACCCCATATTTTTTACATTTTGCTCTCACTGAATGCCCCTTAGTGCGGAAGTGCCAGCCCTACACCTATATCCATTTCATATTGAAGTGCCCCCCAGGATTGTCCCTAAAGAAGACAAGCACATATTCGGCCAAGCTTTAAAAAATGCAGTTTTTCGTGGAAATTCAATGTCTTCTCTAGGATTTCATTAATGTGCTGCCATTTTGGGGGGGGAGGGGGGGGATACCGACTGCCAGAAAAAAATGCTTAATTGGGAATTCACAGTGTTCCTAAAGAAGACAGGCAAATTTTCGCCTCAATTAAGTTATTTTAATAGCAGATCAGCAGGACAAATTGGAAAATTTCCCCCTTGCGATGGCCCTGGTTTATGCCCCAGCTCTTTTGCAACAAAACATATGTGTTTTTCTATTGAATTTTAAAATACCATGTGACACAACATCAAATGGGGGAAGCTGGGGGGAATAACACAAAAGGTATATATGCAGCCTGTTTACAATACATTTGCATACCCCATTTTGCATGGGCATACCAGATGGCACACCTGGGAGTTTTTCATGGGCTGCTATGGGCCAAAATTCAACTTATTAGCCTACTACAATCCGCAAACCTGCCAAAATGAAATGAAAATGCCAAAAATGGCAATTTTATAGATGGATGCTTTTTTTTATAAACTTTTTTTGTGCATGTATAATTTTTGGGCACTTAATTTTCCTACTCTGTTTTGTACTTGCTACATGTATCTTATTATATAGGCTTATTTCAAAATGATTTTTTTTTTTGCATGACAATGGTTATCTGATCATTAAAATGTAAGGCCAAGTAAAATAAAACACATGTTTCACGTCCGGGTTTTTAAAAAAATGAGGAGGAGGGGGCTTTTTATTTTTTATCGGGAAATCGGTGTAAATACCCATAATTAGAGCTGTTTTAGCGTACACAATAATGCCTGGAAAAAGGAGGAGGCCTCTTTTTATTTGTTGTTTTGAGAGGTAGGCCTCTTTTTATTTGTTGTTTTGAGAGGTAGGCCCCCTGTAATTATCTCAAAACCATCCAAAAGTGTTTCTTGTATATAAGCAAGGCTATAGAAAGCATCTCTACTTTCCTAGACATATTTTTTGAAAAGTTATAACTGAATTTCAAAAAATAAAAAAATAAAATTGAAGAAACCTCAAAAAGGAAGCGGGAGGGGACGTGAAACATGTTTATTTTTTTTTATTTGGCCTAAATAGCCTATATATTTCCATAGGCCTACAAAGATTTTTTCCTACAATTGCAAATTCTGATTTTGAAGTGGGAATTTAAATTTCACAATCCCATCATAGACCCTAGAAATTAAGGTCTATGATCCCATGCAGCCGCATCCAAAATCAAGAACTTCCCAACCCATTCTGTATATGCCCATAATTTCCTATGAGTTTGAACTCGGGCTATACTATTTATTATTTTATAATGCTAAAATTTGATAGGTTTGTTTGATCAAATCTGTAGATCAATTTTGTGAATGAATTGTGGAATTTTTTTTTTGATCAAGACAATTTTCACCAAATATGTAAAAATATGTTGCAGTTCTTCTCCATGCAGGATTGTTACTTTCTATTTTGTAGCTGATGTACTACATGGAAAAAACTTTAAAAGTTTAAAAGATCTGTTTAAGAATGATCTTGGTTGCAACTGGTCCCGCAACTGATGTATGATGGCATGAACATTTAATTACATGAATTTAATGTTAAAAATCACAGCAAGTTAAAATATTACATTATGGCCTTGACCTATAAGAGCTTATAAGCTCTGTTATACCACAGATCCAGGATCTGTGTATGCTGCATGCTGCTGTATGTGTGTACATTATACATTCACTGACATTGGTCTCTGTGATCTGAGAAGCTTTTGAATATACTTTGTTATTCAATATTATCATGCTGTAAACAGTAAACTTAATCATTTTTCACTGGTGGTTAATGCAAGAAAACTGGTTAAAATCTACATGTAGGTCATGTCTGGATACTGGATATTAATATACTCTGCTACTTAATATTATTTAAATATGCTGTAGGCCTACTGAATAATTTTTCACTGGTGGTTAAATCCAAGAAACCCATGAAAACTGGTTAAAATCTGACATTTCCTGAAAAGGGTTATCTTAAAAGGTGCTTTAACCAAGAAGTTGTTTAATATGTAAAGTATGATTAAAAGAAAAGGCGAAATAAAGTGATACAACTCCAAAAAGACATGAAGGAGAGTTCATGACTTTCCGGGTTCGGGCTCCGCTCACAAAACCAAATTATATTTTGAAAATTGTGATGTACTGTAGCACAGCAAATTTTGCAACCAGGAAAAATAAGTCGATAACAGGTCTTCATACGTTGTTTTTTTGGTCAAATATCAGATAGGTCTATACATGTAGATAATCAAACAATAAACATAAATTGCCAGCCCATTCACAGTGTATGTATATGGGTCATTCATAAAAGACACCATTTAAAAAGTGGAACTTGGGTATTAATTCCAAAAGAAATCCCACAAAAAAGAAAACACTGTGGCTGTGAAACTTAATACAATACCTCCTTTGTCCCATTTATTTATCAAATCACAGATAGTTTTGTTTTAAAAACTATTTAATATTATAAATAATGCCGCATGTTTGTACCTAATGTATGCCTATAGGGACACACCATTAGACTTCAAGGGAGGGGGGAGGAAGTTTTGAAAAAAAAACTTCCCCCACTACATGAGCAAAAAAACAACTTTCCCCACCAACACTAAAAAAAAAAAACTTTCCCCACCTAACTGTATAAATGCATGAAAAAAAAACAAAAAAAAACTTGCCGCCTTTGGCAACGAAAAAAAAAAAATTCGCCCCGACCCCAACTTCCTCCATCCCCCCTTGAAGTCTAATGGTGCGTCCCTAATTATAGCCTACTAGCAATTGGCGCAAAGTAATATCATCAGTCAACGTTTTATAAACCTATGGAGTGTTCATATATTAGTACTTTGGTAGGGGTGGGTGATTGGAAAAGTTGGCGCCTTGGATACAAAAAAATTCTTGATCACCCTTTTTAGGGTCTAAAAATTTGTTGACCCCCCTTTTGTAGGGTCCAAATTTTTTTGATCCCCCTCATGTCTATAATAAGTACGAGTATAAGACCCGGGTATAAGACAAAAAATAACAAACGCTATCAAATAAATCTAATTTAAACTTACTTTTATTCCAAAGTATTCATATGACAGGTATTTCCTTTAATTTTGTTGATCCCCCTAATACTGACTGAATTTTGAATTGTGTTGATTTGAAGCTTGAGAGTACACAATTGAATACTTTTATGCGCAAAAAATCGGAATGTGCATGCCTTGTCGTACATGTTACTCCGGACTTTTACCTTCAAATATTTTTGATCCCCCCTATTAAGGACTGAATTGTTTTTGAACCCCCTTTTTAGGACCCAAAATTTTGGTTGATATATTTTCCACCCCCACCAAAGTACTCCCTAAGTCATCGGGTAGAAAATTTTGAAAAAAATGGAGCAAAAATCTTTTTCTTGTTCCAAATTTACAATACAAATTTGCGGAAAAAAGAGAATTTGAAATTTTCCGCATAATTTTGTGGCATTTTGATGACACAACTCTAGAAAAAAAAAGGGGTCATTGGGTAGCCGCACCTATATAAAAAGGGGGGTCATCGGGTATGGGATCATCGGTAATATTCGACTTCAAAAAGGGGGCCTATTGACAGGCACATACTGTCACTTCTGAAGTTGAATACCTCGGTCTTATGGTAGCAAAGAAAGTCTTTTCCCCATTTTCAGTAAAGAAGTTTTATAGACTAGCACTTTTCTTCATTGAAAGTTCACTAAATTTTCAATGGTTTCCAAATTTAGAGGAATAAGGTTTGCAATTGTTCACCATTCAACCCTAAATTCCACAAAATAAGGGAAGCAAAATTGAGAACCATTAAATACAATGTAGGAATGGGGTGGTAATTTGTTTTCTTCAATATACGGTATATGAAAACATGAAATGACCAATAAATGATATTTTTGTCTTTTTAATGTTTTTTTCCACATTTTGGGTAAATATTTCCTGCTTTATTGAAGACACAAACACACGGCTGTAATGATATTTTGTTATCAACTAACACAAAATGCATACTTTTAAAGCATGGGCCTACGTGTCTGTGCAGGCTATATCCCAGCATGCAGGGGGCACTTTTAAGTTCCAATTTGGTGGTGACGCATATATGTCAGGGCACAAAGCCCCCCCCCCCCCCTTTTCAGCATCACTGTCACATAAAAACCCCATTTTTGTTCAAACAAATCCTCTGTCACCGGGGCTGTCACCCAAAGACCCCTTATTTTCGATCTGTCACCCAAAGGCCCTTATTAGCTCTTATTTTTCAATGTGAACACCAAAAACGTTCATTTATCACTGATTTTACTACGGTACTTATTTTCAAATAACAAAGCCATTTGAACATGTTGTTCGACCTAGAAAGTAAATGTTCAAAGCTTCTGTGAGACTGTTTTGGCTCTCACAAAAAGGTGCAATTTAAAAAAAATCATGTTATCACCCAATCCGCCTCTTGCCCAATGACCCATATGTTTTACATTTTGCTCTCACAAAATGACTGCGAAAGTGCCCCACCAGCCCTATAACAAAAATGGGCTTAAATTATTGTTTCGCAAAAACAATTTGAACAAAGAACATCCCAGCAAACACAAAACGTTTTCGACATCATTCGCAAAAGGTTATAAAAGGTTGTCAGAAAACGTTTAAATGTCGGGTTATATAAAGGTTATATTAAGGGTATAAAACGTTTTCATCAGATTAAAAACATTTTTGATAATCTACTGCCCAGCAAACGCAAAATGTATTACAGAAAACGTTTAAATGTCGGGTTATATAAAGGGCATAAAAACGTTTTAATAACATTCCAAAAACATTTTTGAAAACTTGATACAAAACATTCTAAACATAATGTTATTTTGGGGTTGAAAAAATATTTTGCGAAAAATGTTTGCCCAAAATATTTGCAATAACGTTATAAAAACGTTTTCATGACCTTTATATAACCCGACATTTAAATGTTATTAAAACGTTTTGAAAAAACATTTTAAGAACATTTCTGTGTTTGCTGGGTGCAAATATTTTAACATAATGTTATTTTTAACATTTTGTCTACACTTAAAAGTGTTGACAACATGTTTGTCAGAAAGTGTTTGCAATAATAGTTTACAATAGCATTTTGAAAACATTGTTAAAATATTGTTGTAGTGTGTTTTTATACAAAACGTTTTAAAACGTTATCATGACCATTATATAACCCGACATTTTAATGTTATAAAAATGTTTTTACCTAAGCCAAAAGCCAAAATATAACTTATTTAAAACGTTTTTAAAACGTTCGCGTGTTTGCTGGGATATTACACCATAGCCTGAGATGTAATTTTAAGCTGTGATTGACTAGCACATAACACCAACACACATGCAAAAACAGCAGAGCAACACTTAATAAACGCTTTCTACAGTGGTTTGTACAGTGAAGGTATAGGGGTGTTAATCTATAAACACTAAAACACATAAAAATATGTTTATGTTTTTTAACAAAAGATAGTGTTAAAAAGCAAACTTTTAACACTATCTTGTGTTAAAAAACATAAACATCTTCATATTTTTGTACATGTTTTGACAAACAAGCAGGACATGTTCCTTGCAAAACAATGCTGATGCTGATGCTGATGATGAAAATTCATGAAGTATTTGATTCAATCCAGACCAAAGCCATGTTTATTTTGATTTAGGATAATCAATTGTCTTGATAATTCAGTCCATTGGAAAACATTCCACAGACTTTGGATGCTAACTCTCATGATAATGCAAAAGATATTTTTAGAGTTATCTTGTCATTGAAATTGTGCAGTGTTGTCACAATTCAACGTTCAAGTACAATAATGTCACAATTATGCATAAAACATCCTTTTTTTAATGCTTTTAAATGGTAAGACTGCCATGCTTACAAAAACGGTATCTTATCTGGTGCATGGTCCTAATTTGCATTGTTTTGCACCAATTGAATTGAGAATGTATGATTTTAGTGCACCAAAATTATTGCAAAATAATGCCAAAATGTCAGAATGCCATGATTTAACTGTACTTTGAATATTATACACTGATCTTATAAATTAGTGAAGGAAGCCAACAATCGTATTTATATTTCCATAGGTCTGGATGATACTAATTAAGTTCAGCCCAAAAAAAATACCAAAAACAAAGGTTTTGTGTGTTTCCTCTGCTCGAGAAAAATCACAGATATTGGAAAGAAATGACACTTCTTGTATCAAATAAAGCCTTGGGATCTCCTTTATTGAACCAACAACATACTCTCTATTGAGTGTCCTCTTTAGTTGTCTTAGTTTATGAATGCAAACACTGCCAGGTCATGTTTCCCACCAACAATAGTGTTGATAATGTCAGCAAGGATATTATGGTCATGTTAATTTCTAGTATATCTATTTAACATTTGACTCGTAAAAAATCACATCAGCAGCTTTTAATAAACTGGGCATTCCATGTGTAGCAATTCGGGTTTCAGGATTGGAAAGAAAAAGTGCAAGGTAAACCAACATAGTCATGATGGTGTGCACATGATGTGACACCAAGCTGAACCAAACAACAAATGTAGGCTCAAAATAGGTAAAGTTTAATGAGCAAATATGACCAATTCCAGAGCCCACAGACAGCAGTGTCAGATAAACAATACAAAATTCATGTACACTAGAACAAGTGAAGAAAATCACTACATGTGTGCACATAAACGGACAAACCAATCAGAAATGACTAATTCTGTGAATGTCGCTATCTTCAGTAGATAGCAGATGCCTATCCCAATGCTGCGGATGCTAGAGCTTAAACAATTTCTCACAAAATGTCTAGAGTGCCCCACAGATCATGGAAATTTAGTTTTCCAAGTTCCCGAGATTTTTCTTTGGCATTTAGAGTTCATTTAGAGAAAACATTTTTTGCAATTTTGGAATGATCATGATGATGCAAGGACCCAGCAAACACAAAACATTTTCGACATCATTCGCAAAAGGTTATAAAAGGTTGTCAGAAAACGTTTAAATGTCGGGTTATATAAAGGGTACATTAATGGTATAAACCGTTTTCATAACATTAAATAACATTTGTTGATAATTTACTGCACAGCAAACACAAATGTTTTACAGAAAACATTTAAATGTCGGGTTATATAAAGGGTATAAAAACGTTTTAATAACATTCCAAAAACATTTTTGAAAACTTAGTACAAATCATTCTAAACAGAATGTTATTTTAGTTGAAAAATATTTTGCAAAAATGTTTGCCCAAAATATTTACAATAACGTTTTGAAAATGTTTTCACGACCTTTATATAACCCGACATTTAAATGTTATTAAAATGTTTTGTTAAAACATTTTAAGAACATTTCTGTGTTTGCTGGGTGCAAATATTTTAACATAGTGTTATTTAAGTGTTGACAAAATATTTGGTCAAAAATGTTTGCAAAAATAGTTTACAATGACATTTCGAAAACATTTAAAAAATAGTGTTGTAGTGTGTTTTCATACAAAACGTTTTAAAACGATTTCATGACCTTTATATAACCCGGCATTTTAATCTTATTAAAACGTTTTTATCTAAACCAAAACCCAAAATATAACTTATTTAAAACGTTTTAAAAACGTTTTTGTGTTTGCTGTGGAGCGTTGCAGAATGACGCTGTGTGTAAAATCCCATAGAAAATGAGAAGCAGTCCATGTTTGAAAATAAAAATATCAACATCAATACATTTGAGTAAATTGTGTTAATGTTAGCTGACATGACAAATATTAATATTTATCCAAAAATATTTATTTCCTATTTTTTTATCCGATAATTTGTGTTGCAAGGTCACATTCTGAAATTAACATTGGAAGTGAAATTGAGGACTGGATGTTAGCCACAGGATGTAACATATTAGTATCAATAACAACTATCACATCTATCAAGAAATAATCACCACCGTTTTTTTATTTGATCGTAAATTTAAAAAATCCTTGCAATCCATGCATCCTTATCGCGTTGCGGAATGATGTAAGGAGTTTTGCAGGGGTACTGTAAAGATAGTTCTGTTTTAAACCCAAAATTGTGTTTAATTTTTTCAAACTGGTACATTATGAATTATTCATCATTCCGCAACGTTGCGGAATGATACAACTTTAATTGGTCGTTACATCCGCAAATTGGACTTTTTTCCGGACTTTTTTAGATAAAGGATGAATAAATTTGCTTTGCATTCTAGTTTTAATGAAAATAAACCTTAAAGCCATATTATAACATTTCTTTAAAAATAGATTAGTATTCATTTTCAATAAAATGTTAGCATTTACTGTCAGATATATCCCCTTTTAATTTTGAGCCAAACAAGTGAGGTAAAGCAAAGAAAATTGGAATTTACAACTAGCGTCAATGCATGTTACTCCGGCGGTTGTAATATGGTACGATCCTGTGGCGTGTCTGTGTGTGTCCCGCACGCCGTGTACGTAGTACTGTGTTGACATCGCATACGCGTTCGAGTAACATTTCTATCGTAATAATTATGTTGACTGTATTATTCACTATGTTCCATGTTTATGTGCCCATATTTGCCCATTCATACAGCTAGTAGTACATGTATACAGTAATCAAGAATACCATCATGCATGTTGTCCCCGGCATGTTGTCTTTGTCCTCTGTCTTTGTCTCTTTTGTCTCTCTCTGTACCTGTTGCTTTTATAAGTATGGATTTTAATATTTAAAGTATAAAAATTAATGTGATTGTAAATTTATATAAATGTAATTGTTCATGATCGTTGGGAACTGGTGGTTCTTTGTGTATGTTTTTTCTCCCTCCACCAGTTCCAAGCACAGAGAAAAAAAAAAAAAAAAAAAAAACCCTGAATCAGGCGGTTTATTGAAAATCTCGGATTTTGACAAAACTACAGCACCTAAAGTCTTGATTTTTGCAGAGAATCTTTGTTTACTAAAGTACATTACAGTGGTGTAAAAACCTGAATTAAAATTTTTTTTGAGGGCGTTCTTTTCAGCAAATGTTATAATAATAACAGTGCTAATAAATGATACTTTTGCGTTGCGGAATGATGCTTTTAATCGTAAAATTGGTACTCAAACAATGCTGACGGAGAAGCACGTTATAAAATATGAAAATTTCTGGTGTTTATATTTTGAGTTACTTATATAGGCCTACTTTATATTCACATGCATAATTTGTTTCCAAATTTTACAATACAGAGCAGCTGCTGTGTTTTTAGTTTTGCTGCTCAAGAATATACAAATTTATGCAAGTTAGGATGTTTTTCTAACAATGAACTCAGAAAAAAGTATGTTTTCAGAAAATATACCCTTTTAGCTACAATATGCTCTCTAAATGTACGTCGATCGAGTGGAAAGCGAGTGGAAAAAAAGAGTGAAAGAGGGAAATGGAGGACAACACCTTTTTGAGTGGAAAATTTTCACTCTAAAAGAATTGAAAAAAGTAGTCTGTACACTCTCAAATAGAGTGAATATTGTCTAAAGAATAATTATGTACTTTCTCTCATTTCAGAGTGTTTTCCAATCAAAAACCGGGCTGTCTTTCGTTTAACTCCTTGAAAGAGTGGAAACTCAATCTTTTACATTTAGAGAGTGATTATGAGACCAAAATCACATACTTGACATGATTTTTAAATTTTGACAACCCCCCACCTGTATGTCCTCACTAAATCGAACAGACAATGTCACTTATAGTTTTGCTGGTCACTGCATTCGCAAGGCCATTTCAATACCCTGACACATCAAGAGCGACATTGGCCTACAACCATTAGAGATTCAACAATTAACTGATGAAAGACAAGAGTTTGGGCGATGATGATGATGATGATGATGTTGATGATGATGGTGGTGATGATGATGATGATGATGATGATGATGATGATGATGTTGATGATGATGATGATGGTGATGATGATGATGATGATGATGATGATGATGATGATGATGATGATGGTGGTGATGATGATGATGATGATGATGATGATGTTGATGATGATGATGATGATGATGGTGGTGATGATGATGATGATGATGATGATGATGATGCAAAAACACTACTAACATTTCAAAATGTTATTGTAAAATAGTGTTTGGCAAACATGTTTGCAAAATATTTTGTCAACACTTACATTATGTTAGAATATTTTGAAATAAGTTCAAAAATGTTGTTATTCAAATGTTTTATCATATACCCTTTATATAACCAGACATTTAAACATTTTCTGTAAAAACCTTCTGCGTTTCCTGAGTTCCTGCACTTATTCTTCCTTTTGCTACCAATGGAGCTGAATATGTCTGTGGTCGAACATCCTGATCCTGAAAGCTCCTGAAACAATTACATGTTGTAGGTTGCTTTTCCATAACTATCAAACTAGGGACCCTGATCAAATTTATTCATTGCAGGACAGGCGAGGTCAAGAGCGACGGCGGCTTCAAACCCTTAACCCCTACATCATTAGGTGTAATTTTTTACCACATTTTACAGGTTATTTTTACTCCATTTCTAGATCCATAGGAATGATAGAATGACTCACGCTACGCCATTGTGGTGCAATAAGTTAAACCATGAAAAAAATAAAATAAAATAGAAAGTAATAACAATAAGTATCAAAACAAAGATGTGCTTGTGTTCATTACAAGAAGGATGAATAAATAATATCTGAAAAAATGAGTGTTTTGTTGTACCATCGCAAAATCCGGTTCATCTTCTACATGTAACCTTTTTATGGGACATCTTGTATTTTGCCCCACTTGAAAATTGCCATCCCCCCCTCCCATTTATCCACCCCGAAAATTCCTGGCTATGTTACTGTTATATGGGCATGCTAATGGATTTTTATGTTTTTATTTAGTATAGCCTATTTTTAGAATTAGGTTTATGGTTTATGGTTTAGGGGGTTTAGGCCAGGTGGTGCATTGCATTCTCTAAATTCAGTAAATTTTCATCGTCAACCGTGTAATTGAATGGGATTATTTTGAAATTTTAAAACGCTTGAAATATCTCAAACAAATAGGCCTATGTTAACAAATAATATAAATACATGCTAAAACCGTTGGGGTTCGATAATGAACCCCACAAAACTAACCGAGTATATGGAAAATGCCATGCGGCCTGGCGGTTTCACAAGTTGCCGGCCCGATCATGCCATTCGCCGCCTGGGGTTTAGGCATCAGAGTTAGGGTTAGGATTAGGTTTAGGGTTAGGGCAGTGGTTAGGGTTATATAGCATTTGGGTGATGTTATTAAAAAAGGACAGTCACTACAGAATTGGTTGGTGCTGACATACTGGCTATCAAAAAACCTACACTGCAAAAAAAAACACTTTTCTAAACACAATTTTGCCTTCACTGTGTAAACACGTTTAGAAGCTAAACATCATGTATCAAATTTTTGAACATTGGTCAGTGATGGTGTTCAATTTCTAAACATCTGACATCCATATTCTTAACACATTCTTGCCTTCACTTTCTAAACACTGTTTTTGCAGTTCCTCACTATCTATTAAAAACTCATTCGTAACAAAATGAGGTTTAATTGTAAGATTTCACCAGCAATTTGATATGAGCCACATAAATTAGACTGTTTTGGATAACATGGATTCGTCCTGAGATGACCTACACATTTCTGTTTTTGCTGCATTATATATAGGCCCATAATAGTACATGCAGTATGAGGTAATTTTACATTTACATAGGCTAACCATGTCTACAGCAGCAATTATGATATCAAGGTGGATATTTGTCCAGTTATATCATTGGAAATGGCTGTTACATTTGTTGAAAATGGTTGGATCTGACATTGCTTTAACTGTTGAATTTGGTTGGAATTACAAAATCTTCCACACTTTTCTACCATTTTGAATAAATATTTTAGATCTGGATTGGTTCAAACCATGTACCTGTTCCAAAATCTTCCACAAGCATGACAAGGGTGTGTGGATTTCAAATGGAGGAATCCAAACCATTTCTCCAGTCAACAATCCCTATTTACATTTACAAAATTCAGCAACACTGCTCAAACAGGCAAATCAATATTGAGTCCAAAAAAAGGGTAGGCCTACAATAAATGGCAACAAAACCATCAAGGAAAAACATGCCTTTGGGAAGGGCATTTTTGCCAAAATAGAGTGAAACTGATTGAAAAGAACTATAGAGCGGTTTTACCGCGCCATAGCTGAACCATGGGGGGGGGGGTCAAACCTTCTTGAGATTTTGAAATATAGACCCAAAATAGGAATTTTGACCAGAGTCTTATGAGGAGTGTCACCCCTGGTGGGGAAATTATTTTTTATTATATTCTGTACTTTTTCTCTTTCATTTGACACCACTCTTGGGGTCGTATCTTCTTAGGATTTCGAGATATGAAAAGGACCCAAATGGGAATATTTCATTTGACTCCACTTGGGGGTCATATCCTTGTGGCATTTCAAGATATGTCCATTTCAGACCAAACGGTTAGTCAGTAAGTTAGTAAGCAAGTAACATAAATACGCTGATACCATTTTATGGTTCAGCAAAAATATAGTGATAGTGGTCCCCTATATAACCAGGGTTATGACCCTTTTATTGGAATTCCACTCCTAAAAAGGGACTTTTTCTTGGGAATTCACATGTCTTCTTTAGTGTTTTGAGAATAATGAAATAGGCCTAATGATATTTTTTGTGAATTCCACACTCCTAAAAAGACATTTTCTTGTAAATTCCCATGTTTTCTTTTGGGAATTTGAAAATAATAAAACAATTACCTTTTTAAGGAAATTCCCCAAAAAAAAAAAAGGGTTATTTTCTTGGGAATTCCCATGTATTCTTTAGGGTTTTGAGAATAATGACTCCCTTTTTTGAGAGGGGGAATTGGCACTCCTAAAAAGGGGAAAAGGGGACTAAAGAAGACATGCATGCATTTTTGGAAAAATGGGGAAAAATTGCTTAAAACATTTTGGAATTCCCAGTGTCCCAAATATTTGCCAACATTTTTAGGAATTCCAAAGCCAATAAAGGGGTCTTTTTCTTCGGAATTCCCATGCCTTCTTTAGGGTTGAGAGAATAAAGACCATCTATTTTGGGGATTCTCAGTGTCCCTAAAGAAGAAAAGAAGACAGGCCAATTTTTGCTCAACTTTTGGGAATTCCCAAGTTAAAAAAAAGAAGTATTTTGACCATTTTTTTTTTTTTTTCCCAGAGCAAAAAAAATGATGAAAATTTTTGGGAATCCCATGTCTTCGTTAAGGGGAGTGCTTTTAATTTCTGGAATAGCCAAATTAAAATATGACTTAAAACAATCCTATTTTTACACAAGTGTTCAAACTACTTATTACCGGGATTGCAGCTGCTCCCAGCATAATTGTAATGTATCACAAAAATACAGTGATGGGTATTAACTTTAAATAGGTCTGATCCTTCGTGAATAGATATTTAAATAATATTGCACAATTATTATTATCGAAATTGCCAACAATATTGCGAAATCAACAAACGTTGTAACATTGAGGTACATTTTAAAACACACCAAAAATATGGTAAATTTGCAAAAAGACCTAACATGTTTAGGTGATTTGGAAAAAAATGATATCTTCAATACGAAAGGTCAACATTTTCAAATGATGGACAGCTTTTCCTCCCAGCTACACACACTTTAAGTACGTATCATTAGATTGATACAATTTAGTTCGAGGACTGTTAAATGTCAAAAATATAAATTTTTAATATAAATACTTTGCCATAAAATTTGTATTATACCGCGAATTTAAAAAAACAAACAAAATTATTTGATATCAGAAGGACATTCCTTGTATTCAAAATGCAATTTGGTATGTCTGATGTGCTCTCAGGTCCCACAAAAATTACGTGAAAATATTCATAAAAAAAATGGTAAAATGCCAAGAAATATTTTGAAACTTCAAAAATAATTACACAATTGTAAGAAATTTACAAAAAATGCCAACAAAATTGTTAAATCGCAGGAAATATTCTTAAAAAGTGCAAAAATTGTAAAATCACAGGAAATAATCTAAAAACACCCTCAAATTGGTAGCATTCCGGGATATATTTTTAAAATGTGCCAAAAATTGTGAAATCACAGTAAATATTTCAAAATTTGCAAAAAATTAGTAAAATCGCAGAAAATCTTCAAAAATCGCTTCAACAATTACAAAAAGAGAGTGAAATCACAGGAAATATTCAAAAATCGCTTTAAAAATATTTTAAAAAAAGTAAAATCACCAGAAAAAATTTAAAACCACAACACATTTAGAAATATAAGTGGAAATATGTCAAATATGTTAACAAAATGAAAAATATTTTCAAATAATTAAAAAGAAGAATAGCTTTAGTGTGATTTCCCATTTTCCCCCATGTGACATGGGGCCTTACATGAATAATGTGCGTTGCGTTTGTGTTTTTAATTGCGCACTTACACACTCTTAGAAACAAACATTATTGACCAAAGGAGGTCGCTCTGCCCTGGTTAGAACTGCATATTAAGGGTATTAAGGCATAACGTGATATCCCTGGCATAGTTCTGTCCCCGTTTTCAAGGTATCTCCGTGATTGGCAAAAAATAAAAATAAACCTGTCCATATACCTACACACCTGACGTACGCAAGCACGCCTATCATCCATGTATTCAAATTTACCTTTTCGGTAAATCACATAAGCCTTTGCGAATACACCTGAGAACTCGTCATTTGACGTCACGCCGACTTGCAATGCGCAGTATGAACGATGTTCGATAAACGATGTGCGCATCGGCGCAGATCGGCGTGACGTCAAATGACGACATCTCAAGTGTACTCGCAAAGCTTATGGGATTTACCGAAAAGGTCAATTCTCCGTGTAAACGTTGACGTATCATGGTCTTCTACGGTGTACGACATGTGCCACTTTTTCCAAAAATTGTTTTATTTTTTCCAAAATTGTTTTATTTTTTCCAAAATTGTTTTAATTTTTCCAACAGACGTTTTAATTTTTCCAACAGACGTTTTACTTTTTCCAACAGATGTTTTACTTTTTCCAACAGACTTTTTAATTTTTTCAACAGACGTTTTACTTTTTCCAACATGTTTTACTTGTTCCAACAGTTTTTACTTTTGCCACAAATTTCCATACTTTTGCAAAAAAATCCCACTTACTTTTGCCAGAAATTTCCACATTTTTGCCAAAAAAACCCACTTACTTTTGCCACAAATTTCCACATTTTTGCCAAAAAATTCCACTTAATTTTGTCACAAATTTCCATAATTTTGCCAAAAAATCTCACTTACTTTTGCCACAAATTTCCACATTTTTGCCAAAAAATTTCACTTACTTTTGCCACAAATTTCCACACTTTTGCCAAAAAATCCCACTTATTTTTACCACAAATTTCTACACTTTTGCCAAAAAATCCCACTTACTTTTGCCACAAATTTCCATACTTTTGCCAAAAAATCCCACTTACTTTTGCCATTACTCGTTGACTGCCGATAAACGTCCCAATAAATCGGACTTAGTCACCGGTCAGTTCTCATGATAGATATCCATGGCTAACGATGGTTAACTATGAAAACATGTTAAAGGACATCAAGAAAATTTTCTAAGTTATTTATTTTGAGCTCTTTCGAGTATCGACGAGTAATGGATATATTCTGTAGATTTAGGTTTTGTCTGTGACTGCTAATGTGAGGCCGTCGTAGGTCGTACGGGGCTCAAACTCGGTGGGTGGGTGTAGCTCTGTCCTGGCAAGAAGAAGTTTATGTTCGTTAAGTCATCCGACCCCGGGGCCCCCTCCCAGGGGTCATTTGAGGTCAAATGACTAAAAACTGTCATATGGGCATGAAACTAGGTCGTACGGGACTCAAACTCGGTGGGTGGGTGACGTTCTGTCCTGGCAAGAAGATGTTTATGTTCGTTAAGTCATCCGACCCCGGGCCCCCCTCCCAGGGGTCATTTGAGGTCAAATGACTACAAACTGTCATATGGGCATGAAACTAGGTCGTACGGGACTCAAACTCGGTGGGTGGGTGTAGTTCTGTCCTGGCAAGAAGATGTTTATGTTCGTTAAGTCGTCCGACCCGGGGCTCCCTCCCAGGGGTCATTTGAGGTCAAATGACTAAAAACTGTCATATGGGCATGAAACTAGGTCCTACGGGGCTCAAACTCGGTGGGTGGGTGTAGTTCTGTCCTGGCAAGAAGATGTCTATGTTCGTTAAGTCATCCGACCACGGGGTCCCCTCCCAGGGGTCATCTAAGGTCAAATTACTAAAAAGTGTCGTATGGGCATGAAACTTGGTAGGTACAGTCAACATTTAAAGCAGCATTTTTGAAGGTCATTTTGGGGTCATCCAAGGTCACCACGGGTCATCTGAGGTCAAATTAGTAAAAGCTCATATATGGGCATGAAACTTGGTAGGTACAGTCAACATTTAGAGTTATAAGTTTAGGTCATTTTGGGGTCATCCAATGTCACCCTGGGGTCATCTGAGGTCAAATTAGTAAAAATTGTCATATGGGCATGTCACCATCAGCCTGGTAATCGCGCCCAGCCGAGAACCGCCAAATATGGGTAACCGCCTAGTCTATTTTAAAACTGATGCATCAATGACTATGTTCATCATGTCATATAGAGGCCTTGCATGCGACGTATCATCCCGTAAATATGGCGGACTACTCAAATGCATTCAACAAAAGCATGATTGCAATCTACCGTGACAGTTCGTCTCACACACATAATCCTGCACTACGATCAAATAGGTTGATGACAACATTTGATTGAATGGACTGCACTCCGCCATAACTACGGTGAAGGACACCGGTTGAAAACCTTTGTTTGGAGCCAATCAATAATTTCATGCAGGGCCTCTATTGTATCATTCTCACATAGATATAGAAATACTAAATTCGTTCACTATCTATATTTTTACTTCTAGTAGAGCTCCAATCTAAGGGTTAAAGTTATGTTTTAGGTTAGGTTAGGATTTTTAAAAGTACCCAGTACAGTGAACCTTATGGTACAAATGCGCGCGAAAATTTTAGCATAGGCCTATTGAAACTAAACTGGTGAAATATGGGACAAAAGTGGAATAAATTCGCGCAAAGCGCTAAAAATGGCATTCTGTGGCTATAAAATGGCCAAATATGAGGTTAATTTCGACACAAACCAATACACAGGCGTCAATATTGGGGTGATTATATTGACCATCCCCTGGCAAAATATTGTGGCATTAACCCCCCCCCCCGATCTACGCCTATGTAATTTAGAGCCATGTGACTCCATCGGTCTCCCTCTCCCTCTCTCTCCTTCCCCCCCCCCTCCTTTCTTTTTTTTCTTCCTCCCCTATGCGATACGTAATCTATTTCCTCTTCTTTCTATATCTAACCTCCTTGGGCCTACATATTAGTACTGATATATCATACGCTGGCGAAATTACGTAATTAATCGGATTAATTAACATACTGAGAAATAGGTGAAAACAATTTTGACAAAAGGAGTTGTCCTTGTCAATTTGTAGACATGTACTTTTGATTATTTACATAGCTTCTTCTCCAATCACTGTGTAAAACATCCATCCAAAAATCTGATTGCTATTATTATATGGATGAATGGACATATCACAAAAGGATTGCTTATCTCAAGAGGGCATGTACTTAAGCATTTTGGTTAACTGACCGGCGTTATTGGGCGTTTTATCGGAGGTCACCGAGTAATGCCGAAGATCAAAATCGATTTTATGTATTGTGTATGTATCATAGGACGCTCGTATTAATTGTCTCTATGCGCTTGAGAATTCAACAATATAAATAATGGTAGCTCTATTATAATACACATTAATGTTTTAAGCAGATAAAATTCCAAAATATAATACGTTTTCTGCCTTTGCTTGTCACGTGGTAGGCCTATGTTGAAGTTGCGATTATATTTTTAAATAAGTTTCAGCTGAATAACAAGAAGACAAGTGGCCTAGTGGTCTAAGGCGCTAGGCTCATAGAGTACTAAGCGTTGCGCCGTGAGTTCGAACCCCGCCTCTGCCAAACTTTAAAAGAAGTAAATTAAAATTTGACTTTTTTAATTTCATATTTGGGAAATGTGACTGGGAGAATTTATGTATGGTGTGGAGTGGTGTGATAGGGCATGTACTTTAACTGGCCGGCGCGGTCCGGTGACTAAGTCTTTATTGGGCGTTTTATCGGCAGTCAACGAGTAATGCCATAAATTTCCACATTTTTGCCAAAAAATTCCACTTACTTTTGCCACAAATTTCCACACTTTTGCCAAAAAAAACCACTTACTTTTGCCACAAATTTCCATACTTTTGCCAAAAAATCCCACTTACTTGTGCCACAAATTTCCATAATTTTGCCAAAAAATTCCAGACTTTTGCCAACAAATTCCACTTACTTTTGCCACATATTTCCAGACTTTTGCCAAAAAATTGCACTTACTTTTGCCAAAAATTTCTATACTTTTGCTAAAACATTCCACTCACTTTTGCCAAAAATTTCTATACCAGAGAAAAATCAAATCCGGGGTCAAGGTCCCACCGCATGGCGTCAAGGCTTTGATCTCATCCATGCATCATCATTCCATGACACACTTAGACCCCATGCCTTTTCTATGTAGCACAAGGGCGCACACCGCCAACTCATGAGTTCCATTAAAAAATCTTTTTGTCAGCACGGAGTGGCACTCTCATCATGCTCATATGGAATTTGCACTTTAAAAAGAGGCCACTTGGGTGCTTATCTTTTAATTGCTTTATTCATTACACACCCAATGATGGCGGAATTTATGTCTAATAACATCCTTAATTTAGGCTCATACTGCTACAATTGTTGTAAGGTTGGCATGGGAATTTGCTCTATTTGCATCATTAAGTTGAGTTAGTCATGTTAGGGGTGGTGCAATATTAAATTATGTGTACCCGCGGTGATGAATAAGGGGGGCAAACATTTTAGGCAGGTCGAAAGGGGAGGCAAGCAAATATTTTTGGCAGGTCGAAAGAGGGGGGGCGCAAGCGATTTTTGGCACATATATTTTGGGCACCGTTATATTACGTCCTAAAAAGGTGCGGGAAAACATTAGGAACACGTTCAAATATGCAAAATTTCCTGTTCGCTGAGCCCGCATTATATGTGACGTGTCATGTCAAAAGGAGACACTTTTGGGGAAGGTTATCATTTTTGAGGTTTTTACATATTTTAAATAACGAGATATTTTGCTCCACAATGCCTTTTACCCCCCAATGAAATTGGACATTCTTAAGCGAAGATATTGAGTTCGTAAGTTATGGTCTTATAAAATTGAAAATTGAGATATCGGCCTTTGAAAATATCATTGACAATGTTGAGAGAAGGAATTACCTTGACAAATGTCTCAAAAATACAATATGCCAGTTATATTCTGGTCTAAAACTATCATACAATATTTTTAACATTAATAACATCACAAATTCGCAACAAACCCAAAATTGTGACAAAATCACCCCAGGCAGATTTTTGGCTTTTTCTCCATTTACGATCCTGCACAAAAGTGTCTCCTTTTGACATATGCTAAGACAATTCAAGGATTACAATTCGGGTTCCCCAAACACTTAGTGTGTAAAGGGGGGGGCAAAGAATTTTTGCCACGTCAAAAAAAAGGGGGGCTGCAAAGGTCTTTTGGTACGTCAAAAGAGCTAGGGAGGCAGGGCTATTTTGGCACAGCAAGATATAAAGGAAATTGAATACTATTATTGGTTATATCTCAAAATCAATATTACCGACATCCGACTCATTTTACTTGATCGCATCACAATTTTACTATCATGACTTTGGTCCAACAAGATTTAAGCAAAACATCTTATGATAGAACAGTCATGTGATTCGGCTGGTTTAAAGTAATTCAAAATAATATAATAAATTGAACTAAATAATATTTTAAACAATAATTTTGTCTGTTTAATGAAAATATGAAGACCCTTGATTTTGACCGTTCGCAGCCCCCAAAGATCCCTCTTTTCCGGCATGCCATCTAATCAGCTCCCAAAGACCCACCACTCAAAATTCCGGGGTATAACCAACAAATTTTATAATGTTCACCCCCCAATGCTCCTGCATGCAAATGTAGAAATCAAATTGTAAACTATACACATTACGAATAATATGTGACATGTCATGTCAAAAGCAGACACTTTTGGGCAGGTTATCAATTTTGAGGTTTTTAAATTTGTTAAATATAGAGATATGTTGCTCCACGCCGCAGTTTTCCCCAATGAAATCGGACATTCCTACGAAGATATTGAATTCGTAAGTTATGGTATTATAAAATATTGGAAATTGAGATATCGGTCTTTAAAAATATCATTGGTAATATTGATAGTAGGAATTAACTTGAAAAATGTTTCAAAAAATACAAGATGCCAGTTATCCGGACTGAAACTATCAGACAATATTCTACATTAATAACATCACAAATTTGCAACAAACCCAAATTGTGAAAAAATCACCCGGGCAGATTTTTGGCTATTTCTCCATTTATAATCCTGCCCAAAAGTGTCTCCTTTTGACATGACACGTCACAACTAAATAAAAGGTCATGATTCTAATGCGAACCATATTTGTTTTTCAGTTTTAACTATTTACTTCTTAATAGTATTACTGTTAACTTCTTAATATTATACTATTGTTACTATTACTATACTATTACTATTACTATTACTATTAAACATTGGTAAAAGACAGAAAAGTTTGGAGTTATAAATTAGTGAGTTGCTAATAGGAGTTAATATTTGGTTAGTTGTTCAAGGGTGCATGTCCCATTATTGGTGGTCTTTTGCATTGCAGTCATGAAACATGATAGATGCATAAGCGAGAATGTCATAGATTGTCAGATTGTCCTGAAACTTTGCTTGGTGTGATCACACTTGAGCGCCCACAATTTAAAGTCATGTCAAAGTTTTTCAGTTTTAACTATTTACTTCTTAATACTAGTATTACTATTAACTTCTTAATATTACTATTATTACTATTACTATACTATTACTATTACTATTACTATTACTATTAAACATTGGTAAAAGACAGAAAAGTTTGGAGTTATAAATTAGCGAGTTGCTAATAGGAGTTAATATTTGGTTAGTTGTTCAAGGGTACATGCCCCATTATTGGTGGTCTTTTGCATTGCAGTCATGAAACATGATAGATGTAAGCGAGAATGTCATAGATTGTCAGATTGTCCTGAAACTTTGCTTGGTGTGATCACACTTGAGCGCCCACAATTTAAAGTCATGTCAAAGTCATATGTGGTCAATTGATGATTTTCATCAAAAGTGGTGGATGTGATCACAATTGAGCGCCAAACATATTTAAGGTCATGTCAAGGTCATCTGAGGTCTGCTGTTGCATTGTTGGACGGTAATGAAACTTGGTGGGTGTTATCATCTTTCAGGGGGAAATTGTATGAGGTATTTTGGGCCTTTCTGTGGACTTGTAATCAAAAGGAGAATCATGTTATAGCATAAAAAAGTTTGAGACCTATACATGAACTTGGTTCCCAAAAAAGTTGTATAACACAATTTTTGAAAATAAAGAAGGCCCTCGGATTGCAAAATGACCATGCACGGGTTTTCAGGAAACGGGAAAAACGGTGATTATTTAAACGCTCATCGAAATTTAATCGAAAGACCAGTATATTGAAACATATTACATTTCTTTGATTTGCAATCGATTGGTGATATTTTTATATTAAATTTGCAATGAAACACAATTGTGGGCCAACAAATTTATGTTTGTTTGTCCTTAACCGACTGACCCACATTCATTAGCCGACCAAAAAGTTTTTACTTTTATCATTATATTATTTTTTTGTTTAATCTTACTAGGTTTTTTTAACATCAGTTTTTTTCAAGTGCACTATGTACAGTTCAGTTGTAAATGAGGCTACATCTTTTCACGATTCGCCCAATGGCTGATGCTGACAATTGTTATAGTAAGCCTACTTATCTTTTTTTATACTAAAATATTAGAATGGGGGGGTGATGGAGCAGAACCGATGAAGGTCCAAAACGGTATAAAAAACAAAAAAAAAAAATAAAGGAGCATAAAGTAAAAAAAACTCTATTTTGGTTCATAAGTTCAAAGTAGTATTGGAGCTGTGCAATTATTATGTGTACCAACCATGAATTCTTAAAATGTTCTGCCAAAATCCCTTGGTCGTGCCAAAATCGTTGCCCCCCCTTATGACGAGGATGCCAAAAAAAACTGTGCCAAAATTTATTTGCCCCCCCCCCCTTTGCCCATGCAAGATTTTGGGAACCCAAATTCAAAACCTTAACATTGTCTAATAATTTTATGCGAGTGTAGCGAGCAGGAAATTTTGCATATTTTAACGTGTTCCCGATGTTTTCCTACACCTTTTTAGGGCTTATTATAGAAACGGTGCACAAAACATCTCTGCCAAAAATCGTTTGCCCCTCCCGCTCCCCCTTTGGCCGTGCCAAAAATCTTTGTGCCCCCCTTTTGACGTGCCAAAAAACCTTGCCCCCTCCCTTTCGATGTGCCAAAAAATTATTTGCCCCCGCAACTTTCCCCATGAAAGAGTTTGGGGAACCCAAATTCAAAACCTTTTTGTTTGAATATTATGCGAGTGTTCCTGAGGTGTTTTTTTAATTTCCTACACCTTTTTAGGGCTTAATATAGAAATGGTGCCCAAAACAACTCTGCAAAAAATCGCGTGCCCCCCCCCCCGACCGGCCAAAATCGCCGCCCCCCCCCCCCCCTTTCAACTAGTCTGTGCAACAGACCATGTACCTATATTACCCATAGGGAGAGAAACTACTTGGAACCGCACACTCTTGGAAACCACACTCGTTGGTCGCTTTGCTCGCTATTCGAGGGGCTAGTTCAAACTGCTCGATGTCCCCACCTCCCTCAATTGCGAATAGTCTTTGACAAAGACTATCTTTCAACCTGTTAAAAATGCTTACTCCCACCCCTGGCCCGCCAAACAATATTTCCTCACTTCATATTATTCACCACCCCGGGGTACACATAATTAGGCCAAAAAATTGTTTGCACCCTCCACTGAGGTTTTAGGTTTTAGTCTATAAGTTTAGTGGGTTTTTATTACTTTTTCTATGTCTAAATTTAATTTCAAACCTAAATTTGGCCAACAACATTTTAAATCATTACTGTAAACTCATAACATTATATAACTATCCATTCATGCATCAATTTGCTAAGGTGGAACCAGCCTTAAAGCCCTTTGGGCTTATTTGGCCTCTCCTTCACATGTTTTTTTTTTTTCACCCTTTCATATTATTCTCTTTCGTTTTCAAAATCTACTGAGTTACTGGTACTTTAATTAACTTTTTGTACAAATTAAATTTGTATCATTAATTGAATTGCTATTTAATCATAATCTTGCGGTGTAAATATTTTTATATAAATTTGTCCTACTATATATAATTTCGGAAATTGCGATTGTGATTTGTAATATAACCATTTAATTCTGTATTATCCTTCAGATACATTTCATTATGTTACCAACTTAATTAAATTTGTTTTTGTTATTGATGCTTAAATTTTGTATATAATGTATAATTATATATATATATATATGATTTTGGAAATATTGTTATCTATATATATGTGAAATCATGTGTGAATAAATTGAATGAATGAATGAATGAATGAATGAATTAAACGTGGCATCTTACGCCTGTAAGTTTTCAGTCATGCTAATAATACCCCATGTAACAAGAACATAAGAAAATATTGTTAGGCTGCGATCACATAGAAGTATACGGTATACGGTATTCGCTATACGAAATAGGGCCCTACGCTCATTAGATCAGGCTGAGTTCAGATAGGATTATACTTTGTGAACTCAGCCTGATCGAATGAGCGTATTTCGTATTGTCAATAGCGAGTACGCGAGTATAGGTCAGTTTACCAATTTTCTTCGTCTAATCAAATGCTTGTAACTTTACTTCTTGAGGTCACATTGCATTCAATGAGGTGTCATAATGTGCAGAATTACATAATGCATATTAAAACAAATGAATTTACCCACATATGGTTTAGTTTTAAAATTAGGACGGTATACGCTGCACTAAAATCGAACATGCACGATACCCACTATACTATACTATAGGCCTACGCAAGTATACGGCCTTTTCGAATAGTGCCCTCTGTGACCCGGTATGAAATTACCTTGCTCGATTTAAGCTATACGCGTACACCTGCAAAACGTGCACCGTATACCCGAATAGTTTACTTCTATGTGATCGTAGCCCTATGTGACCCGGTACTATGAACATGATTGACTTGCTCGATTTAAGCTATACGCGTGCACCTGCAAAACGTGCACCGTATACCCGAATAGTATACTTCTATGTGATCGCAGCCTTAAAGGCCATAAATGTACGCACTCATGCATAGGGAGACAAACATGATAAAGTTAATCTGTTCTTTTCATTCTCGATCATTAACCTTTGGAACATTTCACATGCATACTGTTTGCCTCAATGCCTTCTCGGCAATCTCGGGCCATAGGCCTATAGTAATTTAAATCGTGAAACCGTAGAACGATCTGTTGGTCAGCATAGATATTGAATAAAATTGAATCCCATCACATCAATTCAAAGCTACACCCTTTTTTCAAATACTGGTTACCAGCGACTTAAGGGGACTCGATCTTTTGTGCGTAATTATAGAGGGCCAGTGGATTCACTCTAACAATAAAAAAATTATTTGAAGAAGTCAAAATGCCCTAGGAATAAAAACTGTACATGTAGTGTAATGCACGCTAGATACAATTTCTTTATACGACAAAAATTAATTTTTGTAATCTATCAACAAACAAACGTTTTATATCAGTTTTAAATTTAGCCTGAATCCGTAAATATGGTACCTCTCGCCCTTTTTTAGGTCAAGGCTATTTTTACCATTATGCAGCAAACCATTGTTGAAGCTATTTCACATACATGTACAAAACATTCTAGAGAAAGAATGAGGACATATAGTGTTGAAATATCTTTTGTTGATTTTGAATGATAATGTCATGAAGTCGTAAATGTTAAGGTCAAATTCCTAAAACCAAAACAAAACATTGCGACGCAGATAATTCCCGACTTACGCAATTTCATCATCACATCAGTGGCTTTATTATTTGTTTGAAACCTTTCCCAAAGGTTCGTGCTATTTATGCATAAAACGGCTAATCTATCTTTACAAAACGCGTCTTTTTTAGTAAACAAAAGGCTAAAGATGGCATTATGAGATTTATCTTTTATCATTACACTCATCCGCTCAACTGCCACGGTGGCCGAGCGGTGAAGCGCTAGACGCGTAATCGAAGGAAGTTTAGAATCGCTGGTTCGAGTCCCAACGAAGCCTGTGGAAACTTTTTTTTTCTTCAAAATTCATGATCGCATTCCGAAATGAGTCACTTGTCGGTAAATCATGTATCGTATCCTTAAGGGCTGGGGTATGAACGTTTGGACAGTATTTATTTTGGGACATTAGAGCACATCAGACATATCGAATTGCATTCTGAATACGAAGAATGTCATTCTGATATCAAATAATTTTGATTTTTGAAATTCGCAATTTAATACACATTTTATGGCAAATCATAAAAAATTGATATTTTTGATATTTAACAGTACTTGAAGTAAACTTGATAAATCTGATGATTTATACTTAAAGTGTATGTAGGTGGGATGAAAAGCCGACGATCAATTGAAAATTTTGACCTTTCGTATAGAAGATTTTTTTCCCAAAACACCAAAAATAATTAGGTCTTTTTGGGAAAAAAATCCATATCTTCAATATGAAAGGTAAAAATTTTCAATTGACCGTCGGCTTTTCCTCCTGCTACATACACTTTAAGAATATATCATTAGATTTATATAATTTACTTCGAGGACTGTTATATATCAAAAATTTGAAAAATATCAAATTTTATAATTTGTCATAAAATTTGTATTATATTATGATTTTCAAAAATGAAAATTATTTGATATCAGAAAGACATGCTTCGTATTCAGAATGCAATTCGATAGGTCTGAGGTGCTCTCATGTCCCACAAAAAATACTGTCGAAAAGCAATAAACGCTCATTTTAGATCCCTTAAAATGAATTGACAATAATCAGTTCTATGGTGTATTGAAGGTCTGAAGTGAAGTAGGCCTATATGTGTATTTTTGACCAATGTTCATTGCCTACAGGCCTATATAGTACTGAGTCATTACAGATTTTTTTTTTTTTAATATTCTTCCGACCGACCGACCCACCCCAAAATTCCCAGTGGAGGGCAAGCAAACATTTTTTTTCTTGACCTTATTGCACCACCCGTCTCTCGTCACATTGTACATGTATACACGTATACCAGATCTCGGAATTGAATTGTATCTTCGGAAGCTTCATAGGTAAACTTCAGAGTGTCATGGAACGTGTTCACCTCCCTGACGAAAGTTTGTAGGTCTTCTAAACTTCCGAGGAAGGTGCGGGATTGGACCTTTAGCGTATTAGCGCAATTTTGCTAATCACGCTATTAGCATAAAATTAGTGTAGGCCTATAGGGTCTATGTAAGTTGGCGCTAATTGCAACGCTAGCCATAAGGTGCGCTAATCCGCTAAACATGTTAAAGACACATAATCATTTTGACAAAATAAAAACTGTTCTAAGTAAATTTGCCACTTTTGTCCCCCCCTGAAACTATAGCGACAAAAAACAATGCTGTATATAGCGCTGATTGGGACATCTTACTTCAAAAATGTTCTTGGTATAATACAAGGCAAGTCTCGAAAACAATAGGAAGTGGTAATGGATTTAAGAGAAATAGTTATTGGGGCGGTTTTCGGACTTTGTTTTCTTTATAAACATCCTTGTACGTATCATTCTTCCATAAATTATCTTGGTTTAAAACAACGCGGTTCCTGAAAGCAATGGTGTAGCGCTAATTGGGGACATCTCCAATATGTTAATTTAGCGACAGAGTGCTGGGTAGCGCCTAATAGCGAAAATTAGGGTAATCAGCACTAAAGCGCTACATGTCGCTAATTAGCGTGATTACGTATCATTCTTCCATACATTTTCTTGGTTTTAAACAACGCGGTTTTCGAAAGCAATGGTGTAGCGCTGGTGGACTTTAGCGTTATCGTTAGCGCTAATAGCGCAAAGTAGCGTCAGAGTGCTAGGTAACGCTGCTTAACGTTATTAGTTCTAAAACGCTAGATCACGCTAAATAGCGCTAATTGCGCCCCTCTCACTGGGACATCTTCAATTTATCAAATTAGCGACAGCGTGCTAGCTAGGTACCACAATTAAATTAGTGTTATTAGCGATAAAACGCTATATCGCGCTAATTAGCGCTAATTGCATTATTAGCACTCAAACCGTAGCCTGTTAGCACTAAAATGCTAGCGTCATTAGCGCTAAAATGCTACTAATGGGGCAAATTAGCGTCGGAGGGCGAGTTAGCGCAGCGGTAGTTCCCTCGCTTTGCACCACTGAGGTCCCGGGTTCAAGCCCCGGCGCGGCCCAAGGACTCATGTGCACTTGGTTTATCCCGATTCCATGCTCGCTCTCGCAGGTTTTCTCCGGGATCTCCAGTTTCCTCCTGCTTTCAAAAAATCGGTGATTAGTTGTTTCGTTATCAAACACTTCCTTCACCCAATGGAATTTGGAGAGCTGCACAGATAAATGGTGGATGTTACAATCTAAGTGCGGATAGGTTTGCGCTATTCTGGCTGCACAATGCCTATAGTTGATGCGATCTGATTGTGATGATTCACCATGGCAGCGAAATTACAGCGCTTTGAACACTGCGTGATCTGTGGTAAGGCGCTATATAAATACCGAAATTTATTTTTATTTTATTTAATCTATTTACCGCTAATTGTGCTATAATTAGCGAAATTAGCGCTAAAACGTTAAACCGCATGATTAGCATCAGACCTGGCATCAGAGTACTAGGTACCGCTAATTGCGCTATAATTAGCGCTAGTTGAATTAGCGTTATTAGCACTAAAATGCTAAAGCGCATGATTAGCATCAGATTACTAGGTACCGCTAATTGCGCTATAATTAGCGTAATTAGCGCTAAAACGCTACATGACACTAATTAGCGCTAAGGTGCATTATAATTAGCGTTATTAGCACTAAAACGCTACATGACGCTAATTAGCGTTACTTGAATTAGCGTTAAAATGCTACATGGCGCTATTTAGCGCTAATAGCATTAATTAGCACCAATATTGCCAATTACCGAATATGTGTTAATTAGCGCTAAAACCGCATTAGCGTTGGTGCTAAATCTCGGCGCTAACGCGCTAAAGAGCCAATCCCGCACCTTCTACGAGGAAACTTCCCGTCCAGAAGACTAACGTGTCATCCATTGTAAAATCTTGTTTTCCAGTTCATGGACCACAAGGTTGCAAATGCTACCTGATGTACCCTGAGTACATCAGGTAGCATGTACCGGTAAGCAGTCAAGTTAGCTCAATCGATAAGGCGTTCGACTATGGTGCGAGAGGTTGCGAGTTCGAACCATGGTGGTGCCTAGTATGCTCTCGTGGAAAAATTGAGTTAGCTCGAAATTCCCTTGGACAAGGAACTCACTGCTAATCTGTCTCGTTGTAACCCGTACGAAACTCGGGGAGCTGATCCTGGTTGCGATGGTTATTTGTGGAATGTCTAGGGTGTGCGCTCTTGAAGCAGCAAAGTTCCTGAATTGTTGTTTAATGGTTTATGGAATGATGTGGGGCCATAGTGGTCAGCGACAACCTGTAAAGTGTGCTGAGGCTTGTGGATCAACGGCTAGGCGTTGTGCCTGTGCGTAGCGCACTATAAATCACTGCGCTTTTTTTCTTTTTTTTTTTTTTACCCCTGAGATTTGTAGGACGCATTCGTCATTGAATTCAAAACTGTATAGGCCTAGTATGCGTAGAGTCCTGCCATGTATTTCATATCTGGAATGATTGGGTCATAATAAAAAAAGGTCCAAATTTGCGAGTGTCTCCATTGTAATTGGAAAAGCTTGATCTTGTGGGACCGATGTGAACATCAAAAACCACATCCAGGCTGGCCAGTTCTTGATCTTTCTGATGGTGTCACATATCTTCCAGGTATGTGGGTTGGGATCTCACCACTGGTACAAAACGTACTCCTGGTGGAGGGCTTTGCCGGGGCACTCAACACAAATGACCATACGGGCATGTTCCCCCGGAAAGACCCCCCTTTATGGATTTTGCCAAAAGACCCTTGATTTTGATAATTTCAGCTCTAAAAGACCAAAAATTTCTTATTCCTCATATTTCTGGGTTTTTTTCAGGCGATTTTCAACAAAAAAGCCAAGAAAGTTCGCAGCTCCAAAAGACCCCATTTTACTTCCGGGGGAACATACCCACAAAAAAAAATTTACGTTGCCAATGGTCAATGCAATCATCCTCCCTCCCCCAATGTTGACGCCTGTAAGTGGGTTTCTGACAAATTAATCTCATATGGCATTTTAGTCCCAAAAGTGCAATTTTTATCGCGCTTCGGGCGAATTTAATCCATTTTTGCACCACATTTCAACAGCTTAAAAAATGGCAAAATGTTTCACGCGCTACGCGCGCATTTGTACCACAAACTTATTATGTCGCAGGGATTGTCGCCAAAAGGTGCTGTTCACTATACTTTATCCCTCCAATGTCAAAGAGAAATCTACGCCACTGAGAAATCGGTCGTGGGAGTATACAAATTTTTTTTTTTGTATGCTTTGGTGGGGCGGCAGGGAGAGGCTTTGCCTAGGGCGGCAATATCCCTAGGAACGGCCCTGCAAGTCAGTCCCCTCCCCTACTCAGTCGGCAAAAATGTGACAAAATTTACGATTTGCATCTTTCTTTTGGTCTATTTTAAACCCAAAATTAAGCCCATTTAGGAACATTTAGCGTTAAAATGAGTGCAAGGGCAACTCCTCTGATGCCTGGAATAAGCATAAACTCATAAGCTGGATCAAAATACTAGGACTTAACCAAAAGTTGTAAAAGGACTAGTTATAATTTTACTACCCACGATTGTGTTCATTTTAGCATTGAAATAGCACTTGTTTAGTGCCTGTATGGGACCATGATAACCCCTCTCTGACATAACAAAATCCACCAGTCCTATCGGCGCCACGCGCCTCGCTGCTCGGCACTACGCGCCTCAATCCCACCAGAGGAACTAGGGCTAGTTCTACATTGAAATTGCAATTTTTCACACTTCGCGGCCATTTCTCTTGGTAATGTTCTTTTGTAGCACTTGTGAAATTCTACCCCCTGGCTCGGTGACTCCGGTACATCCGCCTTTGAATTTTAGCATTGAAATAGCAACTTTCTCAAGATTCCGTGCACTTTACCCCGGTAAAGGAATTCTGGGGACAGCTTGGAAAGAGTTACAGTGTGGGGGAGGGGTGTCTTCTATCCCGAAGAGCCAGGGGTGGCAATCATGTTGCGCCAGCAAAAGTTAATCCGGCCATATACCAGCAAAACCTATTTCTCGACACCCCTCTCCCTGAGTAAATGATCTAGCGACGGCCCTATTTACGTAACTAAGGGTTATTAAACATGCTAATCAGTAAAACAATTAAATTATTCTTGCTTTCATACTGAAAGGGAACGTTCATAATTACATTTGGTGGGGCTGGAAAATGTTGATTTCGGTATGTCAAAACTTTTTTGAAACCCCCCCTTCTGTCTGTATGTTAAACTTTTAGACCCCCCCCCCCCATCTTTATGGACTCGACAATTTTTGACCCCTTTTTTATACACGCATACTTTTTAACCAACCCCACCCCCATGTATATAGGTCTTTTAAACTGGCCCCTATTCAAATGTTAACTACGGAAAAAAGTTCGCACCGGGAGTGCCACAGAGTACATATCCTTGAGGGCACTCTATTCACGTGGTTTCTTTTACCAACGCTAAAAGATCACGAATTTTGGTGGTTTGCAAGTGAAAAGTGTCCGCACTATCGATTGATTACGGTACGTAACTATTATGAATAATTTATTAGATTTTTCAATGCAATCGCCTCGACCCATTAGTACATTATTATCTGTATTATCAAAGTACTTGGAATAGCAATCCGGTGCCTACATGTTATGAATTATGCTACATAGTTGTATTTATATACGAAGTCCTAGAAAAAATAGAACAAATTTTATTTCAAACCCGTTTTTTTTTCATTGAAAAGACAAAATTAATGTTAAAAATATTAGTTTTCAATATTCAATTTATTAAATTTTGAACTAGTACTTTAAACCAGCCGAATCACATGAATATTTTATCATAAGATGTTTTGCTTAAATCTTCTTGGACCCACATGATTTGGCGGTGTGCGCCCTTGTGCTACATATATTGTACATAGAGAAGGCATGGGCTTCATGGCATGGGGTCTGTATACTACATGGAATGATAATGGATGAGATCAAAACCTTGACGCCATGCGGTGAGACCTTGACCCCGGATTTGATTTTTATCTGGTATAGAAATTTGTGGCAAAAGTAAGTCGATTTTTTGGCAAAAGTAAGTGCAATTTTTTGGGAAAAGTATGGAAATTTGTGGCAAAAGTAATTGGGATTTTTGGCAAAATTATGAAAATTTGGCAAAAAGTAAGTGGGATTTTTGGGCAAAATTATGGAAATTTGTGGCAAAAGTAAGTGGGATTTTTTGGCAAAAGTGTGGAAATTTGTGGCAAAAGTAAGTGGAATTTTTTGGCAAAAATGTGGAAATTTGTGGCAAAAGTAAGTATGGAAATTGAAAATTTGTGGCAAAAGTAAGTGGGATTTTTTGGCAAAAGTGTGGAAATTTGTGGCAAAAGCAAGTGGGATTTTTTGGCAAAAGTATGGAAATTTGTGGCAAAAGTAAGTGGAATTTTTTGGCAAAAATGTGGAAATTTGTGCAAAAGTAAATGGGATTTTTGGCAAAAGTGTGAAATTTGTGGCAAAAGTAAATGGAATTTTTTGGCAAAATTTTGGCAAAAGTGTGGAAAATTGTGGCAAAAGTAAGTGGGATTTTTGGCAAAAGTGTGGAAATTTGTAAAAGTAAGTGGGATTTTTGGCAAAAGTGTGGAAATTTGTGGCAAAAGTAAGTGGAATTTTTTGGCAAAAGTGTGGAAATTTGTGGCAAAAGTAAGTGGGATTTTTTGGCAAAAGTGTGGACATTTGTGGCAAAAGTAAGTGGGATTTTTTGGCAAGAGTATGGAACTTTGTGGCAAAAGTAAAATTTTGGCAAAAAGTGGATTTGTGGCAAAAGTAAGTGGGATTTTTTTTGTGGAAATTTGCAAAAGTAAGTGGAATCTTTTGGCAAAAATGTGGAAATTTGTGGCAAAAGTAAGTGAGATTTTTTGGCAAAAGTGTGGAAATTTGTGGCAAAAGTAAGTGGCATTTTTTGGCAAAAATGTGGAAATTTATGGCAAAGGTAAGTGAGATTTTTTGGCAAAAGTACGGTGTACGACATGTGCCACTTTTTCCAAAAATTGTTTTATTTTTTCCAAAATTGTTTTATTTTTTCCAAAAATTGTTTTATTTTTTCCAAAAATTGTTTTATTTTTTCCAAAATTGTTTTATTTTTTCCAAAATTGTTTTATTTTTTCCAAAATTGTTTTATTTTTTCCAACAGACGTTTTACTTTTTCCAACAAACGTTTTACTTTTTCCAACAAACGTTTTACTTTTTCCAACAAACGTTTTACTTTTTCCAACAGTTTTGACTTTTTCCAACAGTTTTTACTTTTTCCAACAGTTATTACTTTTGCCAAAAAATCCCACTTACTTTTGCCACAAAATTCCACATTTTTGCCAAAAAATCCCACTTACTTTTGCCACAAAATTCCACATTTTGCCAAAAATCCCACTTACTTTTGCCACAAAATTCCACATTTTTGCCAAAAATCCCACTTACTTTTTGCCACAAATTTCCATATTTTTGCCAAAAAATCCCACTTACTTTTGCCACAAAATTCCATATTTTTGCCAATAAATCCCACTTACTTTTGCCACAAATTTCCATATTTTTGCCAAAAAATCCCACTTACTTTTGCCACAAAATTCCATATTTTTGCCAAAAAATCCCACTTACTTTTGCCACAAATTTCCACATTTCCAAAAACATTTTTGCCACAAAATTCCACAAAAAATTCCACTTAATTTTGCCACAAATTTCCACATTTTTGCCAAAAAAATCCACTTACTTTTGCCACAAATTTCCACATTTTTGCCAAAAAATTCCACTTAATTTTGCCACAAAATTCCACATTTTTGTAAAAATTCCACTTAATTTTGCCACAAAATTCACATTTTGCCAAAAATCCCACTTACTTTTGCCACAAAATTCCACATTTTGCCAAAAATCCCACTTACTTTTGCCACAAAATTCCACACTTTTGCCAAAAAATCCCACTTACTTTTGCCACAAAATTCCACATTTTGCCAAAAAATCCACTTACTTTTTGCCACAAATTTCCATATTTTTGCCAAAAATCCCACTTACTTTTGCCACAAAATTCCATATTTTTGCCAATAAATCCCACTTACTTTTGCCACAAATTTCCATATTTTTGCCAAAAAATCCCACTTACTTTTGCCACAAAATTCCATATTTTTGCCAAAAAAATCCCACTTACTTTTCCCACAAATTTCCACATTTTTGCCAAAAATTCCATAATTTTGCCACAAAATTCCACATTTTGCCAAAAATTCCACTTACTTTTGCCACAAATTTCCGCACTTTTGCCAAAAATTCCCACTTACTTTTGCCACAAATTTCCACATTTTTGCCAAAAAATTCCACTTAATTTTGCCACAAAATTCCACATTTTTGCCAAAAAATTCCACTTAATTTTGCCACAAAATTCCACATTTTTGTAAAAAATCCCACTTACTTTTGCCACAAAAAATTTTTGCCAAAAAATCCCACTTACTTTTGCCACAAAATTCCACATTTTTGCCAAAAAATCCCACTTACTTTTGCCACAAAATTCCACATTTTGGCCAAAAAATCCAACTTACTTTTGCCACAAATTTCCACATTTTTGCCAAAAAACATACTTTTGCCACAAAATTCCACATAAATCCCACTTACTTTTGCCACAAAATTCCACATTTTGGCCAAAAAATCCAACTTACTTTTGCCACAAAATTCCACATTTTTGCCAATAAATCGCCAAAAATTCCACTTACTTTTGCCACAAATTTCCACATTTTTGCCAAAAAATTCCACTTAATTTTGCCACAAATTTCCACATTTTTGCCAAAAAAATAAACTTACTTTTGCCACAAATTTCCACACTTTTGCCAAAAAATCCAACTTATTTTTGCCACAAATTTCTATACTTTTGCCAGAAAATTCAAATAGGTTGTAAAGGCGAGTCCGGGTCAAGGACAGTCACTGCAGGGGACTAGTCATTCAACGAATCACACACACACACACACACCACCCAACATTTACATCCCTTCTTAATCAGACCGTAACAGAGTATGTTAGATAGCCCTCTCCCTTTAATCATGTCAACATCATGGTCAGTAGAGGGCAGTATGTAAATTGCCTGCTTAAGGGTGCATGCCACTAAATCCGCGTGTGAAGCGGTTTCCGGTAAAAGTTTATCACGACTATAGTCCCAACTTTGCATAAAAATGTGCAAAATCGGTACAATATTAACAATTTTAGTGTTGCAAATCGTGTTTTGCTAGAACTTGTGAATGTGATCTCTACTAATTTGAACAGGAAACGCGAACATTTGAGTGATGTTTACGATGATGAGCGCATGAACACACGAGGTCAAAACGCGGTTAGCAGTCGGACGTAAACACGGGAAAATCGGGTCTTTTTATATAGCGCTATTTTTCTCAAAAAGTAGACCTAAAATATGGTGTCATTTTCAGATATGTTATGCAGAATTTTGTTCTGATTAAGATGATATCAAATATAGGCCTATATTTCAAAGTATAAAGACGTAACTCGACTTATAGCCTAAAACGTGACCCTATTTTGCACGTAAAGTCTATGGAAAGCTATTTTGTGGCATGTACCCTTAATGATGACCTAGTCTCCACAGCCAGTTTGTGTCAGTCTGACCATGGAGGTAGTGGCTCGTCGATACATGATGTCTGTGATCATGAGCCACATAGCAGTAGCGTGTCCAGGGGGAGCTTTGGGTGCTGAAGCCCCCCGCACTTTGTTAAAAATCATGTAAAATCAGCCGTTTTTTGGCGATTTTAGCCATAAAGCCCCCCGCATAAATCTGAAAAAGGGGCTGAGCCCCCGCAGGAAAAATTTCCTGGACACGCCGGTGCATAGGTCCAATTTCTTGAAGCTTGGCTATAGGGGAGAGCGGGGAGTGTTCGCCCTATTTTTTTCTAACCAGCCTAGCGATGTCAATTTTAAGGTTTATAGGGATGACCTGATTAGCCCATGTGAAAGCCCTATGTCTATAGCTATACGACCACAATCCCAGAACTATACGCTGGCGAAGTTACGTAATTAATCGGATTAATGTCCATAGCAATAGGTGAAAACAATTTTGAACATATCGCGCTTCACTACAAGTAGGTTACACTCATCACCTGTGTATGTCTGTAATCGTAGACCGAATACAATACTGGCCTTTTCAAAGATACTAATTTTACAGGTGCAAGTGATCAGCATGATATGGTTCAATGCAGAGGTACCGCGTGAACGTATCAGTGCAGCGCGGTATATTCAAAAATTGTTTTCACCTATTGCTATGGTAGTTAATCCGATTATTACGTAACTTCGCCAGCGTATAGGCACAATAGCAACAGGATAGAGCAAACAAAAAAGTTGTGCAAACAAACAAACAGTGCTGTTAATTCATCATTGTTAACTGTCATACAATATGATCATCAAATTACTCTGAATTTTACCCAAATTATAGAATTTTATATTTGCGCCCGCATTTGCGACTCAATGTTTGTTTTGTTTTTGGAGTGAAAATATAGTTGGAATACCGTCATTCCTAACGAGGCTCATGTTCAAGGGTGGGGGTGTGGGGCATAAGGTGGTGAGTTACCCCGGGTTCGGGGTCCTTCTGAGGGGCCCGTAAAAAGTAGAGAACATACCTTAATGTGTCCGTAAACGAAAAGGAACCTTATCATTTAAAAAGTGTATGTAGCTGTAAAAAGCCGTTATGAAAATTTTGACCTTTCGTATTGAATAGGGTGCATCAAGTGCCCCTCATGTCATCCATATTTTTTGCTCCTATCAAACTGTGCCATTTAACTAGAAAATCATCCACTCCAAATTTAAATTCAATCGGAGGTCGGGAAGGGGGTCCACCGTGAGCTTAAAGTTCGGACAGGGTCAACCAGTAAAAGTCCGGCTATATACAGTTATAATATACGCACATTAATAGCTGCCTTTGGTGAAAGTTTTTATAGTACTTCATATCTCAGTCAATACTCAATAAAATGCAAATCCATTTAAACTAAGCATAAAGGCAGCCACTAGTTTTCAGACAAGTCATAATAGTCATAATAATAGCTGCCATGTGCACGTTTCTTTATTTACAGCTGTTTCGGCATGGAAAATGGTCCATCACGTGCTGCAAACTTAGAGTTTGTGCATGATAGGTGCCTTTAACTTAAATGACAAATCAATCAGGCAGCTATTTAGTTTCATTACTTTATATACTGCACATCACTGTGGCTGCCATATGAATAACGGACAACATAATCATTTTTTTTACAAATTACAAATAATGCCAAATAATCAGGTTTGAAAAAATAGAACATTTTACTGACATGAAACTTTATAACTCTGTAATTATGGAAATTAATCGTTCAGCCTTATAACTGCCAAATTGTTGGTCTGAAGTATATAAATACATATATTTAGGGAGCGATCGTTATTTATGACAGGGGGGGGAATGGGTAAATTTAGGGGGGAACACGAAAATTTTTTGTGGTCTTGAGGGGAGAACCTGAAATTTTTAGTTGAACCAGAAGGGGGGATTGTTAAATTTAAAATGGAGAAAATTGGGAAAACAAGGGGGAACGCGAAAATTTTGAGTGGACGCGAGGGGGGAACGCGAAATTTTTTGTCGATATTTTTGCCAAAACACCCATTCCCCCCCCTGCCGTAAATAACGATCGGTCCCTTAGAATGGCGAAGACTTAATGAATCCATCTGTTAGGTCAAGTGTGGGCAAATACCCAGTATCGTAGCCACCCCCCCCCCCCAACATGTTTTTTTTACGGGCAAAGTATGAATTTTGACCAAAATTGTAACCTTAATTTTGCACACACAAAATCATAAAAAGCCTGATTATTGTCCCAAATTACAACAATTTTGGTGAGCGGCATTTTTGCCCAAATTTGACCTCACAGATGGATTTGTCAAGTCTTTGCCATTCTGAATATGTACATACTTTTATCATGTTTATATAGGCCTACTTTAGACCAACAAAATTAGCAGTTATGGGGGCCCAAAAGTTTCCATAATTCCAGGGTTAAAGGGACCATTGAAAGAAAATATTATTTGGTATAAAAAAAAAAAAGCCCATAAAATATAGAACCAATATCTAAAACAATTGAAGAACTTGTCAAGCAGCAAACTAAATTCCGTGGCCTTTTTTTGAAGACAATGTGCCACCTATCCTAACATGTTGTTTGGGTCCCAAGTAACATATTTATACATGTTTACAAAAACCCAGATGCAGCAGATGGCGGCCATCTTGTTTTTCAAAATGGCGGCCATTTTTCAATAATTTTCCAATATATTTCAAACTGACCCTTCCCATTGTGAATTTATTGATACAATAGCAATTGTTTTAGGCCTAGGATATTATTTATGACATGTATGCACTAATATTGACGATTTTGATATTCAAAATGGCCGCCAAAATTCAAAATGGCCGCCAAATTCAACTTATTTCCTCTATACATACAATGAGCATTATAAAATATAAGTTTAAGCAAGTAATATGTTATTTAATATACCAACAGATACACAAACTCCATACTACACTGCAAATACGCCCCACACCACCCCACACACCCACCACCACATTCCAATGCCTTCCTATAATTCACTCTCTATGATAACATTTTATTTTAAAATAGTCTTGAATTTAAAATCTGTAACTTCCACCTTAAATGTCTTCATGCCTCCTCATCTGGATATGATAATAATAATTATGGCCAGCCCATACTCATACCCGAACCCGTAATCCTAATCTTTACCCCGATCACCCCTAACGTGGTAGCTAACTCATAACCATGTAGGCCTACCCTGCTAAACTATACCCAATAACATGTATCCCGTACTAGTAGGCCTACATACTGCAGTTACTGTCCGTTTTCCTATACACAATACACAGTGCTCTCACCATTGACGCGTGACCCCTACAAATGATGTATGTTGGGAGAATGGACACTTGCCTAGTTAACATCACTGTGTGAAAAATAACCAGCCAATATTTTATTTATTCTCCAAAACTTCTAGCAAATATATTTCTCTAACATGACCTAAAATTACAGCTAGGTTAGATGTTCAGAAATGGTCGCACTTTTGTAAAATATGAGTGAGGGCAAGGCATAGCTAGCCAACTCCCCGTGTTATTTGAATGGAGATTTGACCGAAAATATTGGTATCGGACCGCTCACTTCTGAAGGATGCCACAAAAAACCGGTAAAAGCTACATTTAAATTATTCTAAATAGGTTCTAGAAAATAAAGTTTTGTAACATGTCCTAAATTTTTAGCTAATTTAGGTGTTTGGAGAGGGTCGTACTTTTGTGTTTTAGGAAGGACATGTAAACGACAGATAACACCAAAAATATGAAGAAATTATTTCTAAACCGTGTTAAGTCAAAAATCATTATGTTGCTCATTTTCAAGAATGCTGGTTTACAAAAAGCACGACATTGTCTGATTTCGTGAACAAAGCCACACATAACATTGTTTCCTTTCGTTTCCTTTGTAATCGGTTACCCAACTGAAGCTATGAATACCAGCTTTATTGCGATATCGCACATGAAAACAGTCACTTGTGCACAACCAGAGAAGATCCGATTTAATCAGTTGAGCTGTTTCAATGAGTGTTATCTTGGTTTAATAGCTTTTAATGGGGTTAAGTCCTGCAAAGGTCGAGATGAATTCTACTGTAGACATGACTGCATCATGAGCCGAATGTCCTACCCTTATACCCTCCTCGGTTCATATAACCCTGTATTCTTGGTACCCATAACCCGATCCCTGGCCAGTAGCACTACCCATCCCTGGGGCCCCTAGACCCATCCAAGGGACCCCTTAACACAATACCGGAACCCATAATCCACTGCCCAGTGGCCCATAACCTGATATGTTCTGGCTAAATTTGATGTACTCTGACTAGCCCATAACCACACCCTTGGCACCCTAACCATATCCTTAGTACCCTAAGTCTCTTATTCCAGTACCCATACACAGTCCTCGGTACCCCTAACGCCATCCCTGGGACTCCTAACGCCAAACCTGGAAACCCGGAACTCCATACCCAGTACCCCTAACCCTATTCCCGGACACCTAACACCAACTATGGGAACTTTAACTCCATTCCTAGAACCTCTAGTCTAATCCCATCTTTGGTACCGGTAATCCCACATCCGGTACCCCTTACCTAATGCCCGGTACCCTTAACCCCTTTCCTGGTACCCATTACCGCAACGCGGGGACCCCTAACTCCATCTCCATTACCCCTTACCTTATACCTGGGATCTCTAACACCAACTTTGGGACTTTTGAACCTGGAACTCTCGCAAGACCCATACAGACCTGCCAACTGTCCCTCATTTTGAGGGTCCCTCATTTGGGGTTTTCCAAAGTGAAAAAGAGGGACAGTCCTGCTTTCTGAAAATTTCAGTGATGGCAAATTTAAATGTAAGAACAGCAGAAAATGATGCAAATTTCACTTTAAAAATTTGCTATAGCATTGTCTTTAGTCTATTGTGATAAATTTAGACCTGCAAAACCTTCCCTGAATCCTGAAAGTATTGCACACCTCAAGTCTTTGAATTTGTTTGTACCTGTTCTGTGTACATGTACAAAGTTTTGGCCTCAATGTCTCTCTTTCTATAGGTTGGCAGGTCTGCCCATAACCCGTCCCTGGGATCCAATTCCCACCTTTGGTACATGCAAACCCACAACCTGTTTACCCTTAACCAATGCCCGGCACCCCTTACTCTGTTCTTGGTACCCATTTAATGGGCTACCCAAACCCTGGGACCCCTAATTCTATCACCAGTACCCCTTACCCTATTCCCTGGAACATCTAACACCAACTATGGGAGCTTATGGGACTTTTAACTCTATTCCTGGAACCCGTAACTCCGTCCCCGAGACACATGACCCATCCCTGGGACCCTAATCCCACCTTTGGCTCCTGTAACCAGTGGTAACCCCACATCTGGTTCCCCATATTCAATGCCTTACACCCCTTACCCTGTTCCTGGTACTCATATCCATATAACCCTTGGCCTCCATCCCATTACCCTATTCTTGGGGACCTCTAACACAAACTATGTGACGGCTTCGGAACCTGTTAGCCCACATCCATGACATCTGGTTCACCATACCCAATGCCCAGTACCCCTTACTCAGTTCCTGGAACCCATTTCTCCAACTCTGGTACGGTGTTACCCCTAACTCAATCCCCAGTCGCCCATATCCTATCCCTTGGACCTCAAACACGCGTCACGATCATGCGACCTCTAACCCCATTCCTGGACACATGACTGGTCATCTCTGAAACCCCTAGCCCCTTCACCGGAACCCATAACCCGTTACCCTGTCCTCAGTACCCCCTAGCCCTTCCTCAGTGTACTTAACGCTGTCCCCGGTACCCGTCATCCAAACCCTGGGACCCTTTACTCCATCCCAGTACCCCTCACCCTATCCAATATTTTTCAAATTGACCCTTCCCATTGTGAATTTATTGGTACAGTAGGCATTGTTTTAGATGCCCTAACACCGACCATGGGACTCTCCCCATTCCTGGAACCCCTAACCTCATCCCCCGAACCCCTAACCCTGTCCTTGGTACCCCAAACCCCATTGCTGACACCCCTAATGTCACCCCTGGAACCTAGCACCTTCACCTGGATCCATAAACTGTTGTCACTGGGACATTCGGTACCATTTTACTAGTACTCTTTTATACCCCATCCCTGGTATCCCTAACTCCATCCCTAGAAACCATTAAAAATTCCATCCCCGGGACCCATAAACCATTTCTGGGACCACTCGGTACCTTTTACCCTGTTCAAATACCCCTCAATACCGCTCAATGTCTGGCCAATGCCATGTCCTGGGGGGGGGGGGTCTTCCTGTTTGAAGGTGTACAGGAAGGTGCCACGCTTTTGGGGTAGCTACCTTTTTCAGCAATTTTGGTATATCGATGGGTGGGTTTTCAGTGGAGACCAGTGCAACCAACTGGGCACATTTGGGCAAAATTGGCCTTAAATGGATCAAATTTTTTTGAAGAACCACTGCTGCCATGTGCTTCTGGATGTAATAATACAGCCTGTAGCCCAAACTAGCACCACCAACTGTTCTTGTATAAAGGATACCCGAATGAGCCAAGAAAACTTTTTTTGGTACATTTTCTGTGGCACTTTAAAATAATATACGAAAAATAAGGGGGGTTAAGGGTGTGGGGTGGGGTGTGCATTAAGTATGGGATTTGCGTGTGTTATTATTTTAATATTCATGTCACGTGTCCAATCTTATATGTTACCAGATTGACGTATGCTTATTGTATGTTTGAAGGAAATTAATTGATTTTTGGTGGCCATTTTGAATTTTTGGCGGCCATTTTGAATTTGTAAATCATTAATATTGGTGCTACTGCATGCCAACATGACAAAACTACTATAACAAGCCTAAAACAATCACTACTGTGCCAATAAAATCACATTGGGAAGGGGCAGTATTGGAAATATTTTTGCCAAAATGGGCGCCATTTGGAAAAACAAGATGGCCGCCTTCTGCTACATCTGGATTTTTGTAAACATGTATAAATATGTTACTTGGGACCCAAACAACATGCTAGGATAGGTGGCACATTGCCTTCATTAAAAGGCCACGGGCCTTAAAAACTGGGTAGTTTGCTGCCCGACTATTACCGCAAAATAAGAATATTTGTTCTTTCTTTATTTTTGAAATAAATGAGGGTTCCAAGTTCCTGCAATTAATTGATTAAAGGGTTTATATTTTAGTGACAGTTAGGTTTGATACGTTTTCCATTTGTAGTATCATTACAATATAACAATTTCTGCGGTTATAGAGGGTGCGGAAAAACTTTTCGTCGGGAGAGTATGTTGGCCTACTATGTGTTATCGTATTGCGGCCCATTATGGTTGCAGAAAGAAATTACGCGTGCGGGCGGGCGGGCGGATTTTTTTTTATTATTATTATTTTCGGATTTGGCGTATTCCTGGACCTAGCTAGAGCTAAATGCTACAATCATTCATGGTGACTTAAAAACAACATTTTGTGTATTTAATATGCAGTTAAAGTTATAATTTGTGTTCATGTCATAGTCTTTTATTGATTTCAAATCCAATGTATTTTGAAGTCACTATAGACTATGACATGAACACAAGTTATAACATTGCATATTGAAGACACACAATGTTTTTTGGGGGCTTTTTTACTTTCAACGATGAAAGATCTTAGTATTCAGCTCTAGCTAGGTCCAGAGATACTCAAAATCTGAAAAAGGGGTTAAAAATAAATAAATGCGCTTTTGGTACATGTTGAATTTTACTTTTTTTTTTTTTAATAAATTGAAAAAAAAAAACTTGGTCAGGCCTTGATCTGAGGAGCGGGCGGTGGAGGGGGGACAAACAAACAATTATTTTTGGCCATATCCACGAATGGCTTGAATAGAGGTTATCAGTGTTCTATAAGTTGCATATCCTATCAACGACTGCTATACCTTGTTTAGGACTTTCAAAAGAAATACCTGCATGTGCAACCATGACTGCTTCAAAATAGCCCGCCAAAGTCATGCAGGTATAACTCCGAGGTCGTGCATTGAATTAGTTTGAATAAGGAATAATACGGGAATCAACGCCTTTTGTTAGAAGTCATGCATGAGTAAAGTGGATAACCTCTATTGAGCCGTCATTTCCGAAATTTGCGGCCTTTTCAAACGTAAAATTTTACAATAATCAGATACAGACTTGACATTTAATATGGAATATTTTTTCACAAAATTCCAAGACTGGTCTGGACAGAATCTGCATAAACCGCACTGGCAAAATATCAATTATGGTGTATCGGGAGATGGTGTAAAATAATTGTACTTTAGGAAGGCTGAATTTGAGCTCTGTGGAGGACATAATTTCGGACTTAATGCAACATTTTCCAGTTCTTATCAAATGTATAGGTGTTTGAGTTGATATTTCTTAGACTTCACCAGCAATTGGCATTCATCACATCTGAAATACACTTGCAATGTACCAATTCTTTAACATGGGAGGAGCTTAAAGTGGTACCGAATGAGCCCACTGGGGTCAAATGTTTTAAACTTATGGTACAAAACAACTGCGCGGATTCCGTGTTGTCCAATGAACTCACGCGTGTTTCTTTGTGTACAATACGCGTATACGTTTATAACATTTTGCCCCAGGGGGCCATTCAGACTTCCTGAGTGCGTACCACTTTTAAGAGCCATATTTTAAAGCTCCACCCACTTTAAAAACTGGTAGATTACAAGTGCAATTCAGTTCTAACGAACACCAACTGAAACCCAATGGGGTTCTTTGTAGAACCAAAAAAAGGTTCTGTAGCCAAGAAAAAGGGTCTTTGTAGAACCTTAAGCTTGAAGAACCTTTAAGGAACCTTAAAGAAAGAACCCTCAAAGGGTTCTTAGTAGAACAGAAAAAAAGGTTTTTTATCCAAGAAAATGATTTTTAGTACCAAAATGGGTTAATACTACGTTTTACTTTGCTTAACTTTGTGATGAGTCCCTGAATGAATTAATTAGAATGTCCCCAGGCCTACTTAAATCTTTAAGGTTCTTTATAGAACATTTTAAGGTTCTTTTTAGAACCTTATTACTGCTTAGGGTTCTACATAGAGGACAAAAAAAGGTTCTAAGTGGCACCTTTTTTTCTGAGAGTGTAATAGAAAGTACATTTTCGGTCAAACAATTAATTTAAACCATCCCCGGACACACCCCAGTTAGTATTTAGCCCGTGCGGTTTATGCAGACCCCTACCAGACCAGTCTTGGAATTTTGCGAGAAACTATTCCATATTAAATGTCAAGTCTGTAATAGTGCAAAAATAGTCAACCAAATGGCTTATTAATATTAGGTCTTCATTTTGCAAAATTTTCCCACTTTTCGAGGGAGCACATCCCACTCAGACAGCCCCTGCGTCCGCAACTTTATTGGTATACGTAATCATGGTAATTAGAAAGCAATAATTCATACAATAAAAGTCATAACTTGTTCCCAACTTATCGTCTTTTCGCAAGGCTTTTTCAAACTAAAATTTTACACAATATACCGGTAATACTTAAAAATGGTCCCCCAAATGGCTTAAATTGGGTCTTCATTTTCCAACGTTTCTATCTTCGCAGGGGGGGGGGGGGTTGGCCGCGAACTTACTTTTTTTCTCGAAGATTGCCCTATATATAATACTGGATAAAATGTAGTGTCCTTAGGCTGAGTTCACATAGAAGTATACGGTATACGGTATTCGCTATACGAAATACGCTCATTCGATCAGGCTGAGTTCATATAGGAGTATACTATGTGAACTCAGCCTGATCGAATGAGCGTATTTCGTATAGCGGATAGCGGACTGTCCCTCATTTTGAGGGGCTGTCCCTCATTTGGGGTTTTCCAAAGTGAAAAAAGAGGGACAGTCCTGCTTTCTGAAAATTTCAGTGATGGCAAATTTAAATGTAAGAAGAGCAGAAAATGATGCAAATTTTGCTATAGCATTCTCTTTAGTCTATTGTGATAAATTTAGACCTGCAAACCATTCCCTGAATTCTGAAAGTATTGCACACCTCAAGTCTTTGAATTTGTCGGTACCTGGTTTGTGTACATATGCACAGTTTTGGCCTCAATGTCTCTCTTTCTTACTGCGCCAGGTTGGCAGGTCTGCCCATAACCCGTCCCTGGGATCCTAATCCCACCTTTGGTACATACAACCCCACAACCTGTTTACCCTTAACCAATGCCCGGTACCCCTCAGTGGCTCCGGAACCGCCGGGGCCTGGGGGCCTGGCCCCCTCAATATTTTGGTGGGGGCCCAAGTACCTAGAGCCCCCCAATAATCTGAGGTAAAATTCATAATTTTAGGGTAAAATTCATAATTTTAGGGTAAAATTCATAAATTTTCGGGTAAAATTCATAATTTTCAGGTCAAATTCATAAATTTTCAGGTAAAATTCATAATTTTAGGGTCAGATTCATAATTTTAAGGTAAAATTCATTATTTTAGGGTATAATACAAAATGTAAGGTACAATTCATGTAAAATGTATGCATGTCAAAAGCTTCCGCGCTTCTCGCGCGAGGGGGATACCCCCTCCCGCACCCACCCCCCTCAGTGTTTCGCGCCTCGGAGAAGGCCACAAATTTTGGGCCCCCCCAATATTCAAAATCTTCCGGAGCCTCTGCCCCTTACTCTGTTCTGGGTACCCATTTAATGGGCTACCCCTAATTCTATCACCATTATGGCATTACCCCTTACCCTATTCTCTGGAACCTCTAACACCAACTATGGGACTTTTAACTCTATTCCTGGAACCTGGAACTCCGTCCCCGAGACCCATGACCCAGCCCTGGACCCTAAAGGCTAATCCCATCTTTGGCTCCCACATCTGGTTCCCTATATTCAATGCCTTACACCACTTACCCTGTTTCGGGTACTCATATCCCTAACCCTTGGCCTCCATCCCCATTACCCTATTCCCGGGGACCTCTAACACAAACTATGTGACCTTTAACTCAATTCATGGAACACCAAACTCCGTCCCTGAGTCCCGGCCATGAAACATCCCTGGGACCAGGCTAATACCATCTTCGGAACCTGTTAGCCCACATCTGGTTCACCATACCCAATGCCCAGTACCCCTTACTCAGTTCCTGGTACCCATTTCTCCCGAACCCTTGTACCCCTAACTCAATCCCCAGTCACCCATATCCTATCCCTTGGACCTCAAACACGCGTCACGATCATGCGACCTCTAACCCCATTCCTGGACCCATGACCGGTCATCTCTGAAACCCCTAGCCTCTTCACCGGGACCCATAACCCGTTACCCTTCTCAGTACCCCTAGCCCTTCCTCAGTGCACCTAACGCTGTCCCCGGTACCCATTATCCAAACCCTGGGACCCGTTACTCCATCCCAGTACCCCTCACCCTATCCAATATTTTTCAAATTGACCCTTCCCATTGTGAATTTATTGTTACAGTAGGCATTATTTTAGGTGCCCTAACACCGACCATGGGACTCTCCCCATTCCTGGTACCCCTAACCTCATCCCCCGAACCCCTAACCCTGTCCTTGGTACCCCAAACCCCATTGCTGACACCCCTAATGTCACCTAGCACCTTCACCTGGATCCATAAACTGTTGTCCCTGTGACCTTCGGTACTCTTTACTAGTACTCTTTTATACACCATCCCTGGTATCCCTAACTCCATCCCTAGAAACCATTAAAAATTCCATCCCCCGGGACCCATAAAACATTTCTGGGACCACTCGGTACCTTTTACCCTGTTCTCAATACCCCTCAATACCTCTCAATGTCTGGCCAATGCCATGTCCTGGGGAGTCTTCCTGTTTGAAGGTGTACAGGAAGGTGCCACGGTTTTGGGGTACCTTTTTTAGCGATTTTGGTATATCGATGGGTTGGTTTTCAGTGGAGACCAGTGCAACCAACTGGGCACATTTGGGCAAAATTGTCCTTAAATGGTTCCATTTTTTTTTTTGAAGAACCATGTACCCCCTCCTGCCATGTAGCTTATGGATGTAGTAATACAGCCTGTAGCCCAAACTAGCACCAGCAACTGTTCTTGTATATAATACCCGTATGAGCCAAGAAAACGTTTTGATACATTTTTCTGTGGCACTTTAAAATAATATACGAAATATACAGGGGGGGGGGTATAAGGGTGTGGGGGTGCATTAAGTATGGGATTTGTGTGTGTTATTATTTTAATATTCATGTCACGTGTCCAATCTCATATGTTACCAGATTGATGTAGGCTTATTTTATGTTTGAAGGAAATAAATTGATTTCGGTGGCCATTTTGAATTTTTTGGCGGCCATTTTGGATTTGTAAATCATTAATATTGGTGCTACTGCATGCTGACAAAACAAAACTACTATAACAAGCCTAAAACAATCACTACTGTGCCAATAAAATCACATTGGGAAGGGGCTGTTTGACAAATATTGGAAATATTTTGCCAAAATGGGCGCCATTTGGAAAAACAAGATGGCTGCCTTCTGCTGCATCTGGATTTTTGTAAACATGTATAAATATGTTACTTGGGACCCAAACAACATGCTAGGATAGGTGGCACATTGTCTTCATCAAAAGGCCACGGGCCTTAAAAACTGGGTAGTTTGCTGCCCGACTATAAATTACGCAGTAAAATTCCATTCAGAAAAGTGGCGGTGCTGTTTAATGAGGCTCATTATGATGTCAATACCCTGTTGCTATCAAAAAGTTGTCATGATCGACTTGCAGTTATCCTGACTGCACTGCTGGTCATCATCAACAATGTTTGATGCAACAGTGGTTTGATGCAAACGCTATTTGGGTTCGGTTGTTATTATTATTATTTTTTTTTTCGGCCGTCCAGATTTCGGTCGATTGTCCATTGAGCCATGAATCTCCTGTTTTTCTCAAATTATTTCGCACAGATCACTGGTCAATATTCAATAATCTTACAATATCACGGTTAGATTTTCCTTCACTATGATATGCTTCTATCATTTCCTTCTGACGATCGGTAATTTTTGACATTTTGAGCCTGATCTGATGTTAAAACTGATCAATTTTGGAAGTCGAAATTAAATTATAATGCGCTGCTAGATAGTAAATCCCTGTAGTGAGGCTGCATGATATTAACTGAATGGAATTGATGTCTTTTTGATCGTGGCAAATAACATAATCGCATAACAATTAATAATCCGTTGTAATCGGGGGATAGCTTTATTCCTCTAGTATCACAATTCATAACCTTGATCATTTGTTATGCATCACATGTTTCAAAACAGAGTTCAAATACCCCGGGCGTCATCTGTTGTTATGGTGGTCGTTAAGGACTGACGTCATAATTAGCTAATTAAGCACAGCCCGCCACGTTTGCTATGGGGATTTTGTACAGGTTTTTCATGAGATCATAAGAAAGTTTGTTTCGTTATTTTCCAGCAGAGCCATTCCATGTCAACTCCTGGGATGTGCACCGCAGTACCTGTAAGTGGGGATCTGGGCCAAATTTTGACAAGCCATATCTCCAAAACCGCTTGGATTTGAGCATTTTTTCTATAATGTGTTCATTATGCTCATAGAAGTATACTAGAAATGATTTCCAGCAAAATTTGAGGGGATGACCACTGACCAACCAACCCTTTTTTTTGTTTATGTGGCTGAAATGACTCCTATGTAAGTAGGCAAGCCTAACTGATGTTTTTAATGCAAAGTCATCAAGACCCCAAGCCACTATTTCTCAGAAATGTTGTCCTAGAACATATTTTCAACATACCTAAAGTTGATAGTGGGGCAAATTGTCTGACATTGGTTTTCAGGGGGGTCAAAATGTACAAAAACTACTATTGGAGTTTTGCATGGGTAGTATCTCAGCTAAAATTATTCTAATTGACTCAATATTGGATAAGAGTAATGTCCTACCAAAGGGTTCCGACTGGCAAAAAAATGGACAAAAAAAATTTTTTACTTTTGGAGTTCTGACCCCCCGAAGTTGGTCCTGGATGGACTAAGTTGCATTTTGAGGGCCCTATATCTTTTAAAGTAAAGGAGTTACAAGTTTTCTGAAACCAGATTTGAACTCTACACAATTAAGTACCCCAGGATACATACTTTTCAAAGTTGTAGGGGGTTCCCTTTGTACATTTATGGACCTCCAAACATCGTCTTTCGCGTTGCGACACATTTTTTACTCTGATCCCCCTAAATTTCAAATTGATGCCACGGGAAAACGAAATAGCGTATGAAGCTCAAATTTTCAGGATTTTACTTTCCCATCAATATCTACCACCACACAGAAAAAGAAAAAAAATTGAAGAGGTGCTGCGGTGCACATCCCAGGAGTTGACATGGAATGGCTCAGCAATGCTTTGATGTTGAAAAGTTGATTAAAACTGATTAAAGGTATTACAGATGATATTGAAGTAAATAAATAGGTTTCAAGTTAGTATTATTTTCTAAAAATTCAACAATTATTGTTACTGCGGAAAAACTTTTCGTCGGGAGAGTACATGTAAGTATGAGACCATATATAACACGAGTGTATTGCCATTATTATTTCCTCTTACTTAATAAAATAAAAAGAAATTTACTAGAATTAAAATTATACAACGGTTTACCTGGGTTTCGAACCCACAATCTATGTATTCAAAGTCTAATGCATAGGGGAGAGCGGGGAGTGTTCGCCCTAGGGGCAGGTTCGCCCACCCCTTGTTTCTCAGCACTACGGCTATCGGGGAATTAAGTGATGGTAAAATTAGGTGACATAGGTCATTATAAACTTCTCATATTAGCTACGCCACATATAGGGACGTGTTCATCGAACTGCAGCCAAAACAAAAAAATTACACCAAAACGTAATTTTTTCTTGCATTAATAATGGTGTATTATCATTGATACATAAATACAGATGGTTTTAATGGAAATCTGTATTGGGAACATATGGGCTTTGTCAAAGATTTAATGCAGTTATAAACTCCTTATTCGATTTGTATTTTGCATACCCTGAAGAAAATACCAAAATGTACACAAGGGGCACGTTCGCCCTTTTGAGGATGGGGCATGTTCGCCCTATATCTTCCCCGGGCGGACTTACCCCAAACTGGAGGGCGGACCTGCCCCATCAGCGTATTATGCAAAATATTTATAATTATACCATTAAACAAGATAAAACTACTGAAAAGCATGTTTTTTTAAGTTATGTGGTATCCGTATTACTCATAAAACCGTTTATGTCCTAATCCATAATCTCCCTGAAGTTGTAAACATGATACGTTTAAGCCCATTTTGGACCCCTACATTTTACCCTGACCCGACCCCTGCAACAAATTCATGACTCCCCAGAAGATAATGAATGCCCTGTATACTCTTGGTAAATGTTTGCATTTAATATGTTATTGCTATGCACTGTTTAAGCCTTTTTTGTGATTAGGGCGAACTTACCCCACCATATGGGCGAACCTGCCCCAATATGGGGCAAGTTCGCCACTTTGCAAAACTTTTTTGTTTGCTCTATCCTGTTGCTATTGTAAGGCCTATAGTTCTGGGATTGTGGCCGTATATAGCTAAGACATAGGGCTTTCACATGGGCTAATCAGATCATCCCTAACCATAAAATTGACATCGCTAGGCTGGTCAGAAAAATATAGGGCGAACACTCCCCGCTCTCCCCTACACCACTGTGCTATGTGAGTCGTTGTGCCAGAAAGGTGTTTGTTTAGGGAGCGATCGTTATTTATGGCAAGGAGGGGAATGGGTAGAGTTAGGGGGGAACACGAAATTTTTTTGTGGTCTTGAGGGGGAACCTGAAATTTTAGTTGAACCAGGAGGGGGATTGTTAAATTTTAAATGGAGAAAATTGGGAAAACAAGGGGAACGGAAATTTTGAGCGGACGCGAGGGGAACGCGAAATTTTTGTCGATATTTTTGCCAAAACACCCATTCCCCCCCCCCCTGCCGTAAATAACGATCGGTCCCTTATCATACTTATTGATTACGCAATAAAGTGCATACTCACAATATACTATTACTAGAATATTAGTGCTATAAATACCTATATCATCTCCTAATCCTAACCCTAAACCCTAACCCCTAACCCTAACCCTTACCCTAACCCTATCCCTATAACCCTAACCCTAACCCTAACCATAACCCTAACCATAATCCTAACCATAATCCTAACCCTAACCATAAACCCTAACCTTAAACCCTAACCCTAACCATAAACCCTAATCCTAACCCTAACCCTAAGATCCTAACTCTAAGACCCAAACCCTAAGACCTAACCCTAACAATAATAGAACTTCCCTCGGACTATGCGGTTAGTTATATATTGCGGCCCATTATGGTTGCAGAAAGAAATTAAGCCGCCCGCACGTCCTCTTTCAAAGTAGTGGAGGATCAAACAAACAAATACTTTTTTGAGGGCCTTTAAAATTTTGACCGTAGCGGCCGCCCCAAAAGAAATAAAAAATCTGATATTCGCTGTATATGGGCAAGTATATGGGCAAGTTTTTGTTTTTTTTTGTGACATTTGACCACTTGTAAAATTGATCAAGACCACATCATTTGCTTACAAATGTAAATTTTTTTTGGTAAAAAAATGTAAAAAAAAGAGGAAATTTTTGGTAAAAAATGCCGATATTTTCGTAAATTTCAAGGAAATGAGCATGAGCGACTATTATTTCTTCCAAATGTATTTTTTTAACAAATTGAGACCAAATATGTCTAAAAACAATATTGCTGTACGGAAATATTATACCATTAAATATATATATATATAAACTGGCCTCAAAAAGAAACTTATACTTTTTCACGAGGTCATGTCTTAAAATCCTCTTCATAAAAATGAACAAAAATGCACACAGGATTACTTCAATACTCTACTCTAAACACTGGACAGTAACCCAAACAGTTGTCCAACTGACACAACAGCAAAATGCACTGACATACAACACCTTCCTGGACCACATTCACAGCCCAACAGATTTCTTTGGTTGGGTTCCAACTATTCGCATGTGAATGTGATCCCGGAAGCTGTTCCGTGTCAGTGCATTATACTGTTGTGTCAGTTGGACAACTGCTTGGTTACTGACATGTGTTTAGAGTCGAGTATTGAAGCAATCCCGTGTGTAATTTTTGTTCATGCACTGTATACAGATTTGAGTGGAGATTTCTTCTTTTCTTTTTATTAATCAGGGTGGCAAAATTTTGTTTGTTTTTTTCATCCGTGACTAGTGAGCAAAATTTTCTTGTTGTTTTTTTGCTCACTAGTTTTTGTTTTTGTTTTTGTTTTTCAAAAAAATCCCATGCCACCCACTGGAAAATTTATGGTGCGCCCCTAATGTGGACAGACCATCATCATCATCATCATGTCATTTCTCGGCCACAGACCATAGAAAGGTCTATGTGTGGTCTGTGGGTCTATGCACTGACCAGGCGCGGATGACATGATCGAGCCGGCAACTTGTGAAACCGCCCGGCCGTATGACATTTTCATTTTAAATATCGGTTAGTTTTGTGGGGTTCATTTATATCGAACCCCAACGGTTTTAGCTTGTATTTATATTATTTATCAACACAGGCTTATTTGTTTGTGATATTTCAAGCGTTTTAAAATTTCAAAAATAATCCCATTCAATACACGGTTGATGATGAAAATTTACTGAATTTAGAGAATGCAATGCGGCCACCACCTGGCACTGACAAACAAATCAGTAAAACCAGACGGCGAATGGCATGATCGAGCCGGGAACTTGTGGAACCGCCCGGCCGTATGGCATTTTCCATATTACTCGGTTACTTTTGCGGGGTTCATTGTGGAACCCCACCGGTTTTAGCTTGTATTTATATTATTTATTAACATAGGCCTATTTCTTTGTAATATTTCAAGCGTTTTAAAATATCAAAATAATCCCATTCAATTACACGGTTGACGATGAAAATTTACTGAATTTAGAGAATGCACGGCGACCACCACCCTACTATGGTTGGCTATTCGGTTCATAACGTTCATTAATACGTGTATTCGAAACAGCCCAAAAAGCGTTGAGTTTCGAGAACGTGGGAGGGAAATTCTAAACCCAGTGTTTTAAATCGAGGCACGTAAACAACCTCGTTCACTGCAGATAAAAATTCGGAGATAATTTTAATCCTCACCGTGCTACATCACACAATTTTTTTGTAAGAAATGACGGGAGTGAACAGAACATGCTAAAAGATCAGAGAATAAAGTAGTTTCGGGTAATTTCGTACCTTTTTAGGGGAGAAGGGTTAAAGGTAGGCCTATCGGTTTCCTTTCTAGAGAATGCTTTTTCAAAAATTCTCTTGGGGGAATTAAAATGCATTTATTCCGTGTTGAAATATTTTATGGTGTAGCAAAAAGTAGATAGGATAGGGGAGAGCGGGGAGTGTTCGCCCTATTTTTTTATGACCAGCCTAGCGATGTCAATTTTAAGGTTAGGGATGACCTGATTAACCCATGTGAAAGCCCTATGTCTTAGCTATATACGGCCACAATCCCAGAACTATAGGGCTTAGCAAACAAAAAAGTTTTGCAATCCCCAAAAAAGGTTTAAACATTGCATAACAATAACATATTCAATGCAAACATTTAGCAAGGGTATACAGGGCATTCATTCTCTTCTGGGGAGTCACTAAATTTGTTGCAGGGATCGGGTCAGGGTAAAATGTAGGGGTCCAAAGTGAGTTTATAAGTATCATGTTTAAGTTTACAACTTCGGGGAGATTATGGATTAGGAAATACTTCGGTGGTATGAGCAATACTGATACCACATAACTTAAAAAAAACATGCTTTTCAGTTGGTTTACCTTGTTTAATGGTATAATTATCAATATTTTGCATAATACGCTGATGGGGCAGGTCCGCCCTGCAGTTTGGGGTAAGTCCGCCCGGGGAAGATAGAGGGCGAACATGCCCCATCCTCAAAAGGGCGAACGTGCCCCTTGTGCACATTTTTGTATTTTCTTAAGGGTATGCAAAATACAAATCGAATAAGGAGTTTATAACTGCATTTAATCTTTGACAAATCCCATATGTTCCCAATACAGATTTCCATTAAAACCATCTGTATTTATGTATCAATGATAATACAACATTATTAATGCAAGAAAAAGTTACGTTTTGGTGTAAATTTTTTGTTTTGGCTGCAGTTCGATGAACACGTCCCTATATATCACGTAGCTAATATGAGAAGTTTATAATAACCTTTGTCACCTAATTTTGCCATCACCAAATTCCCCGATAGCCGTAGTGCTGAGAAACAAGGGGTGAGCGAACCTACCCCTAGGGCGAACACTCCCCGCTCTCCCCTATACTCCACTCTTAGTACCAAATTTATTCTATGTGGAATACATTTATTCCGTCCTGGAACAAAAACATTTTAAACAGCGCATAGTGTATGTAACAAATGAATTAGCAATATCTGTATATACCGGTATCTGTCTCCACACTGAATCCTCAAGTATTATGCTAGGCTACATAGCCTATAATATGAATTATTCTTTGAAAGTAGAGAATATTAGAACAGTGACCGTATCCTGCCCATAAAGCGGCCGATACCGAACAACACATACACAGCCTTGACCTGCGGTTGTCTAAATTCTGAGGGATTTGCATGCTGGTCAGGTAGAAGATAAATATACAGAGTGGCCTTCAATTTCTCCGTGTTTAGGCCTATGGTCAGACCTACGCGTAGGATGCACTAATGTGGTGTATCCTGCATAAGTTAGTGTTTATGTTCAAACCTGAAACTAGTATATTATAATATTAGGCCTACCTCAGGTTCAAACACATGTTTTTATTTTCAGGGATGATTATCATAATGTCTAATAAATGAGTTATGCAAAACATCATACCGGTACTTTGTATTGTAAGTATGTAGAAATGAATACTATATCGGGTCCCTTTCAAGAAAAGCTTCATTCATATTCTTCTCGGTCTCCCGCTTCTTATAGTTTATTCTTATAATAATTATAAGCCTTTTGATTATTAAGTGAAGTTTGTTATTAGTGCACGAGGACAAGTGCCAAATGCGTTGATATCACATGCGGGCAGTCTCGCGAGGTCGAAATTGTAACCCACGTTCTCGAATCAAACGCTGATTGGTTTATTACACGTTATGACCTGCTTAGCCAACCATATAGGTCCGTATATAAACATCTTTGCCACCACCTGAGTAAAACTCTGGTTCATCACCAGGTTCATCACGTCAAGTTCGAGCATGCGCAATAGTAAATGACTTGAGCTGTAGTCTCTTCCGCAACCAGTTTGGTTACGCTCCCTCCACACAAAGAAAGTGCGGAACCAAACTGACTTCCGTGGAGACTGCTTGAGCTGTTGCTATAGTCTCCCCAGCAGCCGTTCGGTTCAGTTCCCTCTACAAAATGTGTGAGTGGAGGGAATGGAACCAAACTGACTGATGAGGAGACTACCACATTACTCTTTCCATTGGCGAAGCAGCACTGCAGCAGCACGAGCTATTTAAACTTTTTTGCAGTGTCATGACAATCACTTCATTGCATGACCTGTATGCGCGGGTTTTGCATCAAAAATCGCCGGAATTGGTCTGAATCATCTCATCACACCTTCTGTGTCTGTGGTCATGGTGGTCCGAAAGTGATCTGGTCATATAACGCCAGAGAACATTTGCAGTGATTATATAGTAGTGTGACTTTTAAGTTCCCGGCTTCGGTGGACGTGGTGGAATGAAGGGATAGCCGCATAGCATATAGCCACAGAACTATTAGCCTGTCATCAATCTGATCTGGTCTTCATTTGTAGTACTATCAGTTTATAGTGTGTACCGCATGAAGTTCACCCACAAATCATGAATCTGTCCGTCGATTTCGAGGGTATTAAAAGGGGAGAATGCGAACTGCACACCCGAGGCACATTCAACCCATGCCGGCAGTTTGAAGCCGAAGTAGCGACGAATTCCTGCCGCGGATGTGGCTGTGTGGCAAGAATGCATGTAAGTATTACTATATTTCTGCTTTGATCATGTTGATACTCCTAAATCTACATTTGTAACCAGACGAGGAGAACTCTGGAACCTAGAGTTAAGTGTATTTTTGTACAAGGCCAGAGCCAAAATTCCCGTTTGTGGCGGGACAGAATTTTGATAGGCCTTTTAAATTGTGACTGTTTATTTTATGGATTCTTCATGTTCTTAGACTTATTAGTATAGACAAGTAAGTGACAGACTACATTCACACACAAGAAAATTTAATAGTCCAATGAATCAACATGTTGCCACACGCCACAGTAACACAAATGTGGCCGAACGGAATGATAAACATGTATTTGTGAACACGGTACATTTGTTGAATTTTTATCAAAAGTACTGGGATAAAACAATTGTTTCTAACAAACATACAGTATTCTTCTTGTTTTGCTGTTTGTTATGGAAGGAATTATAAAATAACCACCCTCTTTATAAATATATAGTACGTTTATTAATTTTAAAAAATCATGTCAATGTGGCGGGACCATGTAAAAATCAAGAAAAAAAAAAAGCAATTGATTGACTTTAAAACTGACAAATTTGTCTTTTCTTTCACTTCCACCATGTCCACTGAAAAAATTATTGCAAAATATTGACTGTGAAAGAAATTTGTCATCCCTTCCAGAAATTAAAAAAATCATCTCAAAATGTGGTGGAGCCGTGTTTTACACCATAGACATTGAAAATAGAATTATTGCTGACATTCACTAGGACGGACATCCGTAAACATTGTCCCCTTTGCACAAGCGCGCGCATACATGTAGCAACCACCACAAGAAAGGGGAACTGCACATGCGAACACTGGCTTTACAATGCTATTTCCCCTTTGTGACGTCAGCCCGACCAAGATAATCCTACGGTACCACAAGAGGCCTGAAAGAAGAAGTTAAGGCCAAGGAAAGTCGATTTTGAGTTTCCCGTCACCCGCCCTCACTTCATTTTCTGACCCTCACTTGAATTCATTATTGTGATTTTCCAAGAAATACCGATAAAAACGGGTTATATTTGCAAAAAAAATATGAATATTTCTTTATTTTTTGTGGAAAATCAAAATCAAAACATGCATTTTGCTGTCAACCTCGCAGACTTTTTTAATATACTTTTGAATCTCATTTTGGCTAAACATCCATCTTCAAGTGAGTGAGCGGCAAATAACAACACAGTTTACATGCGTGTTGGTCATATAATGAAAGGCAAAAAATAATGAATAATGAAAAAGTTACCTCGCTTGTTTTCAGAAATTATGTGACGGGAAACTCAAAATTGACTGTTAGGGGCCTAAGATGGCTCTGAGTGTAGCAAAGTTGATGAATTCAATTTTTGTGTACTCAGGAATGTCTATTACTTACCGGTACCATAATAGTTGATATTTTGGAAAGGTTCAACTAAAAATATTTTTTTCGTCTCGTCCGGAACGTTAAAAATCACCTCAAAAAGTGGCAAGACGGAATTATTATCCTCATCATCATTATCATTATCATCATCATCGTCATCAACATCATCATCATGCGAGGCATCGTCATCATCAAAATTTCACGGTATATTTAGCTCTTATAACTGCTAATAGGGTAATTAGACTCTCAAAATAGCGCTGTCCCATTGCTTTCTTCCATCATCATTATTATCCTCATCATCATTATCGTTATCATCATCATCGTCATCAACATCATCATCATTATCATCATCATCATCATCATATACTGAATTTGAGGCATCGCCGTCTTGTTATCCTCATCATCATGGTCATCATGATCATCCAAGTCTTCATCATGCGAGGCATCGTCATCATCAAAATTTCACGGTATATTTAGCTCTTATACCTGCTAATAGGGTAATTAGACTCTCAAAATAGCGCTGTCCCATTGCTTTCGAGAACCGCCTTATTACAAACCGAGACGATTTAAGGAAGAATGATACGTACGAGGATGTTTAGAAAGAAAAAACAAGTCCGAAAACCGCCCTAACTACGGTTACACTCAACTTTTCGGGGCTCCCCTAATTTCAATAACGCTAATAAAATTACACCTTCATATCGGAGTCATCATCATCCTAGGCATCATCATTATAGTCAAAAGCTGCGTTGGCAGTGTGATGATATTTATATCCAGCAAGTCAACTTGCTTTTAAAACTGGACTTTTTTGCAAGAGGAGGGGGGGAATAATTGCATAAATTGCACAAATTGCTCACGGCTAGAATGGACTTGGCGATCAATGTCATAATTTCTCATATATAGTCGACACGTTAAAGCCCTTTCCACCAATTGCATAAATTGCACAAATAGCGATCATTGGAAGCAACTAGGATATGAGCAAAATAATCTAAGTTCAAAATTGCATAAATTGCACAAATTGCTGATGGCTAGAAGGGACATTGGCGTTTGCTGACGGCTAGAAGGGACTTGGCGATCAATTTCATAATTGCTTATATAGTCGGCACCTTAAAGCCCTTTCCACCAATTGCACAAATTGCACAAATAGCGATCATTGGAAGCAACTAGGATATGAGCAAAATAATCTAAGTTCAAAATTGCATAAATTGCATAAATTGCTGACGGCTAGAAGGGATTTTGCGATCAATGTCATAATTGCTTATATAGTCGGCACCTTAAAGCCCTTTCCACCAATTGCACAAATAGCGATCATTGGAAGCAACTAGGATATGAGCAAAATAATCTAAGTTCAAAATTGCATAAATTGCACAAATTGCTGACGGCTAGAAGGGACTTGGCGATCAATGTCATAATTGCTTATATAGTCGGCACCTTAAAGCCCTTTCCACCAATTAAATTGCACAAATTGCACAAATAGCGATCATTGGAAGCAACTAGGATATGAGCAAAATAATCTAAGTTCAAAATTGCATAAATTGCTGACGGCTAGAAGGGACTTGGCGATCAATGTCATAATTGCTTATATAGTCGGCACCTTAAAGCCCTTTCCACCAATTGCACAAATTGCACAAATAGAGATCATTGGAAGCAACTAGGATATGAGCAAAATAATCTAAGTTCAAAATTGCTTATATGGCCAGTACGTTAAAGCCCTTTGAACCCTTGTCTTTTGCATTTACTTCTAGCTATTTGTGCTATTTGTACAATTTATGTATGTGGCGAAATGTAAAATTTCCCTATACCTTAAGTATAGGAAATTTACTCAAACAACCAATCCTGCGCCTTTCTCGAAGCAAGTTAAACGATTGTTGAAAAAACATGAAACTCTTGCTTTATTATAAAAATATATCCTCTGGTGCACATTTTTCTTATCATAAATGTTAGTTCTGATGTGTTTTAATTAAATATTGTCAAGTTCCCATATTTTTCAGTAGAACTCATGTTTTCTGAGCTTTTCAACGTATGGGTGTCTGGAGAGGACATTTTGTTTTTAAAATCAGTTTTGCACCTTTTTTCACTGATATTCAAGCAGCATACTTATTTATCTTCAGTCTAAAAGTTTTCATCAGATGTTATTACACACAAATGCTGATAAAAAAGCATACCATCTCTTGTATTTTACTTTTAATGAAGGCTCCTGTAAATCCAGACACAGGTCACAGCTATTTGGTGAGGCATGAGATCCACACTTTCACCACCAAAACATATCTTGAAAATAGATGTTTCTGACTACAAATGTTCACTTTAGATGTGTTGTCAATATCTAGATGAAACATTCACTTGAAATAAAAGTACATGCCTTTTGTGAGCTGTTATGGACCACAGTTTTTGGTTGTTCTGGAGAGGACATTCTGTTTAACAATGTGATATCATCAGATATTGGCTACTTTGAGTATTGTGATTAAAAACTAATGTCTTTTCTTGTTAGAGGAAGGAGAAGGTTAATTTTGTTAAAATAAAGTGAAACATTTACCCTTGATTTTGTGTCAATTGCCGATTTAACCCTGTTCTGGAGAGGACACACTTTTAATGGGCGGAATCAAGACACCAAAACTGGCAGGTTGTGATATTTTATACAAATATCCTCAGAACTAATTGTCCTGTTTTATGATTGCGGAACACCCTGAAGATTCTACAGATGCAAGTTTTGGCAGGAACTACCAATTTAGTTTTAATTTTGATAGTACTGGTACTTGTTTTGGAGAGGACATCGCTTTTTTTGTTTAACGCAGAATCTACACAATTACAAAAATGGTCATAATTTTCGCAATACTGGACCAATTTATGCCAAATAACTTGCATTACATTGTGTATGCTTCATACTTTGTTACCAAAGCAATAGCTACAAAGGAAGCTTATAATCCTAAGAAATCATTCACAAGACATTCAAAATATGAAGTGGGACTCCAGAAATGTGTTGAAAATGCATGTAAATGCCAAAATCTGATATAAAAAGTTGTCAGAATTTAATGAAAATGCTCCTGTAGGTTCTCCTCCATACCACCCATCTAATAAAATCACCCACATTATATAATGTTCCAAATTCAGGTACGGTAACCAGAAATGCTGAAGCACCATTTTGAAAAGTGCACACTTAACGTGAAATAGCCCATGTATATCGTCCCCGCCCTCACCGATTTTTGGAGATTTTCAAATATTTTTGTTAATTTTCCTATATGCTCCTTTACTTTATTTCTGACAAACACTTTCTTCAAGATATGGGTAGGGCTTTGGGGAAATAACACAAATATCTGGGGGCCTCCCAGATTTGATGATGTGTTGACAAACACGTTGCAATTGCAATTTTACACAGAAATGAATGGTAAAAAAATAACACAATGATAAATAATAAGGACCTCCCTTACCCATTTTTGAAAAAGTCTGGACGATATTGTTATTGTTGTTACTTGGCCTTAAAGTGTTCAATAGTAAAATAGTCATAAAGAGTTCAAGATGCTTAGTGACAATAAAAAATATTGAATGCAAAATACATTGCATCTATAATCTTTAAAAATATATCTATAATAAATTACTGAGTTTTTTTTTTTTTTAATGCTAAAAACTTCTATGCTTTACATTATTTTTGAAAATGGATTTTTGCGTTGCGTAGAGTAAAGTTGTCCGCACCCCAATAAAACGTCCAATTTTGTTTTTGTTTATGTTAAGGGTGTCAAATAGTAAAGTTGTCCGCACCCCAGTGAAACATCCAATTCTGTTTTTGTTTACGTTAAGGGTGTCAAATTATGTTAATTAGTTTCAAAGGCACTAGCAGCGCACCTGCATGCTAAAACTTTTCACGCCAACACAATACACTAATAATGTTGACATGGGCTGAAATTGGCCTTCTGTCCTGGCATTTTTGTGAAGATACTGTAGTCTGGATGGTCATTGAATAACCTATTATACAATCACATAGTATTATATTACCAGGGATTGTGTATGAACACCTAATTAGTCACACATCAATAAAGTCAACATTTACACAAAAGGATGATATGTCCTTATTGGGAGATTGTCAACATCTCATAATGTCCTTTTTGTAGGTCAAGATTGCCATCATGGACATCTCATACCGATAAGTAGGGATAACCATCAAAATTTCATGTTGCCCCTATTGCTACAAAAGATCATTTTCTGGATAGAACTCATCAATAGAAGTATTTTGGTGGTTAAATGGTCAAAATCGGTCAAAAACTTTCGAATTATGAATTTTCAAAGTTTCCCATTCTGACCGGTCATTGGAGCGAAATGAAATGACAAGGTCCAAAAATAGCAATTGGGAGCAAAATTGGCATAAGCATATATTTACCTTTATATATTTCTTTATTTTAACATATGCAAACATGAAACAAGCATATTGTGAAAGTATCAAAGGGGTTTCTTATGAAATGACACTTTACTAGTCAATGGCATAAATAATTTTTCAAACCGAGGCATTGAAATCATGCATTTAGAGAACATTTGGCAAAAATCATCCAAGATGGCCGATATGGCACAAAATCAAAATTGCACTAAGTACAGGTGAACTTGTTTTTTTTTCACAACCAAAAATTTCAATGTTATTGGGTTTAATATGACCAATTAGTAGGTGTATGCAAAGAAAATCTTAAGTGTCACTATCATTGAAGGTCATTGACTCATTCACAACATAGAGGTTATCCACTTCACTCATCATGCTCATGTGTGACTTCTAACAAAAGGTGCATGGTTCTGTAGTATTCCTTATTCAATAGGCCTACACTTCAATGACGGTCATTTTCATGGTAAAGGGTGTAACTTTGGATTTTTAACATTTTAATCCGTAGTGTTCTAATAAAGCCACAGAATTCCATGATTTTTGGCCACATTAGTCATCTAGTTAGCAGCTACCTTGGGTAGCATAATCAGCTTTGGGAGTTACTGCGTTCAGTTTTAGCAGGCTTAAATGTACTTAATATTGCCATTTTGAAAAACTATAAAAACAGTAACATTTTGTAAAACCCTGTGTTTTCTTCAGTTAGTTCATGGATAATTTTTCTTATCCTGAAAGTACAGTCATATGTTCAGTAAACACTGCCACATTAGATTTAATTGTGAACAGCCCTGTATTTTTGAGAACCGGACTTCGATATTTGTCGTTTCGAGGCTTCATTTTCCGTTAACAATTGTTAACAAACTTTGTGGGTGTAGCTTTGGTTCATAATTCTTGGTTATTTCTTCACTTCTTCTTGATTCATAACAGTTGTTATCTTAACTTGAAATGGGTAACAAAAATTAGTCGATTTGCAAGCTTTTAAAATTTTTATAAAATCTTGACTTCAAAGAGCCGTTTTTCCGTTAACTTTTTTGAAGCCTCCGAAACAAACTGTTCAGCAAGCTTGTGCAAATAAAAGAGCTCATCCAATCTATAGTTTATCAAAATGTAGCAAAGTAGATCCTCAAGTCACATGTTTTTAAATCGTGGAGATATATATCACCGTTTGAAAATGGGACCCAATACAAACTTTCCGTTAACAATTGAAGCCTCCGAAACAAATGAAGCCTCCGAAACAACAATAAGATTAATTATCATCTAGATGCATATCTAAATTAGTGTGTTTCATACTATTATCTGCATTGTAATTATTACTTGATATGTGCAGAATGTCATAAATTAAAAAAAATTTGACATTATGGTTAATGTTTGAAAAATATACTGATACCCATAAAAGCCTGTTTCGGAGGCTTCACATGCAAAAAACACCATACTTAACAAATGGGTGAAAAAATTAACATGTGATAAATCTACAATATCTGCCGCATAGAATCGTTGATTCAATACACACAAGAAAATAACAGCTTAGATGATCCCAACACTGTTGTTTTCAAAAAAACTACTTCTGCAATGTTTAACAATTGTTAACATGAAGCCTCCGAAACAAAGAAAAATGACTTGCTGTGATAATTTAATTTTTGTCACAACTGAAATTCAATACTTAGAAGCAAAGCATGAAAATTGGTAATTGTGATATTTTTTACCTATTTTTTTATGTCAACTTGTAGTAGTTAGCCAAATATTTTACTTTTATGATCACCTGTGTTGTTAACTGAAGCATCCGAAACACAAATCGCTTGAATTGTCAATTCTAAAAAATAACTCCAATTTCTGTGAAACTTGGCTGGGAGGTTCCTTTCATCAAGTAGTATTTGTACATGAAGTTAGACATTCAAATTATTTTAGGAACCCAATTAAAACTTTAAAAATATGTTTAAAGTTTGGAAATTTCCATTGTAAATGACACTTGATGTTAAAAATTTTCAAAACTGCAATTACAAACATAGCAAAACATGGTATAAAATTTAACTTATATCTGTTGACTTACTTTGGAATGGGATTTCACATGTATTCCAGCTTTCATGTCATAATTTTCTGAGGTTATGTAAAATACATTTTTCTTAGATTTTAACCAAAATGTTATGGAAATGTCAATTTTTTTATTAGAAATCAAAAGGTTTAAGCCTTGAAACATTATTTTACTGGAATTTAAGTTGCTTCTATGCATGATTTCAGTAAACAGAAACATATTTAAGTGGTTTGAAATTTTGACCCTAAAAATCAAAAGTTACACCCTTTACTGTCTGCGTGTTTCTACTGAGGTAAAATTCGGGCCATGCCGTTGCGTGCCGTGCCGGGTAACGAGCCCAGTAGAAACGACTTGGGGTAATCGGTTGCCGTGTCATGCCGGGTCATGTGCTCGCTTTTCGTGATCCACCTCTTGAGGTGGATCATGCCGAATCAAAGCGTGTAATCTGCGCAGTAGAAACGAGCCGTGTCATCGGTTGCCGGGTCGAGGTCATGCGTGTTGCAAAAATAACGCGATTTATATTCTACTTGTATAGTCTAGCTTAGGCCTATGATGTAGTAGGTTCCTTCTTTCCGATATTATATACACTGGACACATGTGTGACTCGCATGAACTTGATGAAGTAAAATGGATATGACTTTACTTAGTCTAGGCCTACTTCTTTATAGGCCCCCTAGTTAATGAGTTGGTTATATCTTTATAATTAATGAGTTGGTTATATATGAGCTGTAAATTAATTATCATAATAGCCAATTACTAGATCCACTGGTTAATTAATGCAATTTGGATTTTACGAAAATACTAAATTGTGATTGTAGGTCATATGCCATGAGCTGCCATCCGTAGACATTTAAATTTAGGATATAATTAACCGTCAAATCTGTTTTCCGTACTTCGGTTTACAGGAAAAAATGCCGTGCATCGTATGCGAGACACGGCTTTCTGGTCTCAGTAGAAACAAGCTGGGTAACGGTGGCCGGATTATGATCGGTATTTTGTGCCCGGAAAATAGCGGGTCAAAAAGCCGTACGCTCAGTATAAACACGCTGTCTGAAAATGACCTATACATGACCTCGAAGTTAGCTGCATGACTTTCGCGGGCTATTTTGAAACAGTTATGGTTGCACATTCAGGTATAGGTACCGGTACTTCTTTTGAAAGTTCTAAACAAGGTATAGCCAGCAGCAAGTTGTACATTTGTAGATGGTATAGGCCTAAATATAAGAAAACGTTTAGGGTTGAAATCAGGTGAACAATACATCGAATGAGCACGAAACTTCACATTTATGTTCAGAAAGGTGTCTTCTTAGCATGATTCGAAAGGAGTATGGAAATTCCAAAGGGAAGCTGGTGATTTAATTTGCAACTCAAGATCTACTTGTTCAATTTTTTAACCTTTTTACAGAGGGTATGATAGAGGTATTACTGGCAACTCTGCCAAATTACAGCTCAGTAGGCAACGTTGTTCGCCTGATCTTATTGACATGAATATTTTGTGCCATTCTTGAGCAGTGCTGAACTCAGCCACTGGCAATTAAGGGCACTGTGGCGATGGACCAATTTTGACTCGCACTTACAGGAAAATGAAATAAGTTATGTTGCTGTAATTGGCAAGATAGTTACAAAACATGATTGGCATTAACATCCCCAATTTGTACAGAAAAATTATGAAAAATAAAAGAATGAGCTCAATTTAGAGTCATTCCAGCCCAGTTCAATAATTTTGGCACCATACCTCTTAGATTTTGCTCAAATTTGGTATAAAGGTGCATTCAAGTTTAACTAAGATAAGTCCGAAAGGAAAAATTCTAATTCACTTGCGTTTTCTACTTCTGGCTCGTCAAAGATCGTCCGTCAAGGCCAAAAATGGGGTTTTTCTATGTTAAAGAAAATGCAAAGGCACTTTGAATGTGCTATATCTGCTTACATCTACAGCCTATGACCTTCTTTTTTGGTGGATTGGTAAAACTGGTGATACACATGATAAAGAAAAAACAACGAGCTCTGTCATTGCTTTTGTTTATATTTTACGGGGGGCCAAACTTGGCCCCCTGAAAAGTCTCAAAGTTTGACATGTCATTTTTAGAGGCCCAGGGTGATTAAATAAAGACCAATATTAGTGTATATTTGATGTAGTTGCATTCTTTAGTTGCCCATGGCAAGATTCAGGCACATTTGAAATTTTTTTGTCACCCCCATAGTCGGACAGGGGCCCCCCAATATCGCTCCAGCCCATTTTTTGACCAAAATGAACCATTTTCAAGGGGAAAATGCAATGTGGGATAGGTGGTAGATTTTTTGAAAACTAGATATTATTAATCTATGGGACTCAATATTATTAAGGAATCAAAAACTTTTCTAGGGTCTTGCATCATTAGATATGAAATCGCACACTCAAAATGGGCTTAGAGACCGAGAATTAGACCATTTTGTCATGGGTCGGAACATAAAGCCATTTAATTTGAACAACTAGTGACAATGAAGGGTGACTAGGTGTTGCTAAATAGCATTTTTGTGTTGTATGTTGATCATATAAATAGAGTAAAAAGGATTGGATGCTTGGGGGTACTTACATTTTTAGATTGGCCTCCCTTAATTAGGCTCAAAATCCTGCGCACGCCCCAAAATGGCCCAAATTATTATGAACTCGGAACAATATGCCTTTTCCCCTCAGCCACCATGTAAACACAAGGATGAAAAAGTGTTGCTGTTGGCATATTATGGTTTTATATAGATCAAATAAAGATAACATAAAGGATGGGATGTCTTGGGATACTTAAATTCTGAATTTAGACCCCCTAAAAAGGGTAGAAATCCCATAAATCGCCCATTTTGTAACAATCTCAGAACTAAAAGCCACTTTCAACAAGCCGCTTCTGAAAAACATGGATGACTAGGTGTTGCTAAATAGCATTATTGTGGTTTAGATTAAAAAATAAATTTAACAAACAGGACTGGATGTCTTGGGATACTTAAATTCTTGAGTTTGGACCCCCTAAAATAGGCCTAAATCCCACAAGTCATCCATTTTATACAATCTCGGAACTAAAACCCACTTTTAATAAGCCGAATAGCAATTTTGTTGGTTTATATAGATCAAATAAATGTAATAAAAAGGATTGGATGTCTTGGGATACTTAAATTCTGAGTTGGGACCACTCTAAAATAGGCCTAAATCCAAAAAACGGCCATTTTGTGGAATTTCGCCTATTTAGGCCTATTTTAGGGGGTCTAAACTCAGAATTTAAGTATCCCAAGACATAAAATCTGTTTTGTTATATTTATTTGATCTATGTAAACCACAAAAATGCTATTTAGCAATACCTAGTCATCCATGTTTTTCAGAAGTAGCATAATGAAAGTGGGTTTTAGTTCAGAGTTTGTATCAAGTGGACGATTTGTAGGATTTAGGCCCATTTTAAGGGGTCCAAACTCAGAATTTAAGTATTCCAATACACCCCCATCCTATATGTTATATTTATTTGATCTATATAAAACCATAATATGCCATTTAGCAATACTTATTCATATTTGCTTTTACATGGTGGCTGAGAGGAAAAGACATATTGTTCCGAGTTCATGATAATTGGGCCATTTTGGGGCGTGCGCAGGATTTTGAGCCTAATTAAGGGAGGCCAATCTAAAAATGTAAGTACCCCCAAGCATCCAATCCTTTTTACTCTATTTATATGAACAACATACAACACAAAAATGCTATTTAGCAACACCTAGTCACCCTTCATTGTCACTAGTTGTTCAAATTAAATGGCTTTATGTTCCGAGCCATGATAAAATGGTCTAATTTTCGATCTCTAAGCCCATTTTGAGTGTGCGATTTCATATCTAATGATGCAAGACCCTAGAAAAGTTTTTGATTCCTTAATAATATTGAGTCCCATAGATTAAGAATATCTAGTTTAAAAAAATCTACCACCTATCCCACATTGCATTTTCCCCCTTGAAAATGGTTCATTTTGGTCAAAAAACGGGCTGGAGCGATATTGGGGGGCCCCTGTCCGACTATGGGGGTCACAAAAAAGTTTCAAATGTGCCTGAATCTTGCCATGGGCAACTAAAGAATGCAACTACATCAAATATACACTAATATTGGTCTTTATTTAATCACACTGGGCCTCTAAAAATGACATGTCAAACTTTGAGACTTTTCAGGGGGCCAAGTTTGGCCCCCCGTAAAATATAAACAAAAGCAATGACAGAGCTCGTTGTTTTTTCTTCATCATGTCAATCACCAGTTTTACCAATCCACCAAAAAAGAAGGTCATGGGCTGTAGAAGTAAGCAGATATAGCAGGTGCAAAGTGCCTTTGCATTTTCTTTAACATAGAAAAGCCCCATTTTTGGCCTTGACGGACGATCTTTGACGAGCTAGAGGTAGAAAACGCAAGTGAATTAGAATTTTTCCTTTCGGACTTATCTTAGTTAAACTTGAATGCACCTTTATACCAAATTTGAGCAAAATCTAAGAGGTATGGTGCCAAAATTATTGAACTGGGCTGGAATGACTCTTTAGAAATGTCTGTGCAAGCAGTGCACAGTTGAGCTCCCGGGGGGTGTCTGAAGGGGGGCGTGCCCCCCCCCCCCTCCGAAGTAAGAAACTTTTGCAAAATGAAAACCTAATTGAAGCGATTTGGTGGACCATTTTGGCACTATTAGCGTGTAAAATTTTAGTCTGAAAATGTGTGAAATGACGGTCCATGAAGCGCGTTTCATGAACAAGGTTTCCCTTTAATTGTAGGCCTATCAATTGTGTTAAACACAAATTGGTAAATATCGAAAGCAGAAGCACTTGTTTAGGCACTTGAAACTTGATATCGAGTTTAGCGTCCCTTTTTTTTCAGCTCATAATGAGGCAACTATTTCATTATTCATTATTCATTATTCATTATTTTCAAGGTTTCATTATATGCGGCCTTTTACCAATGCTTATGCACTTTTGTTCATTCTATTTGGGTCCCAAATGTCACGAATACACATCGTTTATAAAAGTATAAATATCTTGCTTTTTGTTTAAATCAAGTTTTAAAACAAACTCAATGTATCAGTCTTCTTCACTCCAATTTGTACTAACCTCTTTGTATACGTTTGAGGATAGGGGCAAAATGGGGGGGTTAACTCATTTATACAAAAATAACAATCATGCAGAATATTGAAATAATTATTTAAAGTGGCACCAATTTTTTTTAAATAGGTCTTATAGTATCTCCTATCTCCTGTCCATGGCTAGGTTAAAATCACTTCTAGTATACCCCTGGTATCCCAAAGGTATAATTGAAATAATTGGATAGAGCAAGGGTCAAAAATCTGTATATTTTTAATGCTCAAATATTTACATCAATTCTTCCACTAGTTGTCAAGGTTTTCTATAGTTTCTGAAGGGGTTTAAAAATTTTGCACAACAAATGTTCTTTCTGGTTTAGTAGTAATTTGCACAATAATGAATTATTTTCAGATTTCACATCTCAAACGCGGCACAAAATTCATAACGCGGGCGGCGGACGCTAAACTCAGAATCAAGTTTCAAGTGCCTTATCCAATATGGCGGGGGGTGTCTGAGGGGGGATATGCCCCCCTCAGAAGTAAGAAACTTTTGCAAAATGAAGACCTAATTGAAGCGAGTTGGTGGACCATTTTGGCACTATTACTAGTGTGTAAAATTTTAGTCTGAAAAAGCCGAAAATGTGAGAAATGACGCATGAGGGTCCATGAAGCCTTCTGTGATCAAGTTTTCCCTTTAGTTGTAGGCCTATAAATTGTGTTAAACACAAATTGGTAAATGTCAAAAGCAAAAATGGCCACTTGTTTATCCACTATACAGGGGGGGTGGTGTCTGAGGGGGATGTGACCCCCTCAGAAGTAAGAAACTTTTGCAAAATGAAGACCTAGTTGAAGCGATTTGGTGGACCCTTTTGGCCTTATTGGTGTGTTAAATATTAGTTTCAAAAAGCCAAGAACTTGTGAAATGATGGTCTATGAAGCTTTTCGTTTCCTCCTCAGTAATTTTGCAAAATGAAGGTCCAATTGAAGCCATTTGGTGCATAATTTTTCTCAATTCAAAATACTGTCTAAATATGCTATATTTTAACATATTCTTTTGAAAAGCGATTAGATTTAGATAGGCCTACAAAGTAAAAATCTTCTGAAGCACATAAGCTTGCGTACTTGCACCAAATGGTTTTCAGCTGATAGGCCGTGTAAAATTAATATTTTGGTTCTCGTCCCCTCCCTCCTCAATTTCTGGGATTTGTCAAGTTTTTTTTTTATAGATTTTTCAGTTTTTTTGGGGCGCCCTCTACGGAGGCGGCCCACAATATAGGCATGAGTTTGTGAGAAGCTTCTAACTTCACTCTTACGAGATTTACTCCGCAATTGTTTTGCTAAAATTATGCCCTTGCTCAGAAATAAAACCACAATATGCTTGGATTTTATTTTATTATTGTTTTCTGTTATGCACAGGATAAAATGGTGTGCGATATTCTTTGTTTAAAAGACAAAATTAATGGATTTGTAAAAACACCAAATAAACCGTGACCTTTGTACCTTTGTAAGGCTTTTAAACTGGTTTAAAAACCAGTTTACCGCCTCTTAGAACCCGATAGATGGTGACCAACACTATGGACCACAATAGCCTAATCTCAATGACATAGTCCAATAACCTCAATTAAACAATCATAGTGCAAAATTTGACCTAAGTTGCAGAGTATGAGTTTTTTTACCCAAAGTTTCAAAGTCATTCAATGAATGTACAAATGTATTTGGGTTAAACTGATGGCGTTTGTTTGTTAATTACCATAAAATCCATATTGTTGTTATTCTCAAACTACAGTTGCCAAACTTACAATATGGTGACCCTATAATGTAATTTTTATTTGTGGATGAATTTTTGCTGTAATCAACGGAATCTGGCGAATGATTCAATTCCAGTCCAGATTGATACCAAACACATTAAAAGTTGGTACATTTTGATGAAAATGTGATATTTTCTTTTGAAATAATGCTGGGCTTTTCTTCTTACCAACAAGAAATCGTCACCATTGCCTATCACTAGGATCCACAACATGCTCATCTATCAGGGCACATTTCTTTAACCCCAATACAGTTGCATATTCATTGAATGACCTTTGGAAATTTGGGTACACAAACTCATACTCCGCAACTTGAGGTCAAATTTTGCTCTCTGATTGTTTAATTGAGGTTATTGAACTATGTCATTGGGATGAGGCCATTGTGATCCATAGTGTATGCATTATTTTTGTGATGACCTTCAACATATGATGGCTATCAGAAACAGAGATAAGGTTGTTTATTCTACCAGAAGAATTTAGGCAGATATGAAATATACTGGATATGTTTTTATTTAGTCAATAGTCGTTATCAGGTGTTAATTCCAATGATATACATTTTCAGACATGCTGCAGCCACAGCATGGGATATGTTTGATCAGGGAATAGATCCATTGTCCACAGGGGAAGTCTTATAGATAATATTATATCCTGAATTTAAATGCTATGAATGATATAATTAAGATCTTAGACATCAATATTGTCTTTTCAACAGAAACAAGAACTACTTTTAAACAAGAATTTGTCTTTAATAAAAATTCCCTTTAAAAGGGAAGGCCAGCCTCAATGCAGAAGAGGTCTTGTAAATAGTTTGGGTCACCGTGAAAGGCATTTTTTAGGATCACGCTTACATCCATGTTACATGACAGTTCACCAAACCATCAATGGTGAGAACATGCACACTGAAACAGCAAAAAACATTAACTCCTATAACTCCTGTCAACTCTTTAATATTACTCCAAATTGTTCTGTCTTTTTTTGTCTTTACTGCTTTTTACCCATGCTTTATTATTAAAATCAAAAAAATACACTGCAGTTGTTAGTTAATTCGCTATGTTAAGGGATCTAAAATGAGCGTTTATTGCGTTTCGACAGTATTTTTTTTGGGACATGAGAGCACCTCAGACCTATCGAATTGCATTCTGAATCTGAAGCATGTCTTTCTGATATCAAATAATTTTCATTTTTGAAAATCACAATATAATACAAATTTTATGACAAATTATAAAAATTGATATTTGTCAAATTTTTGATATATAACAGTCCTCGAAGTAAATTATATAAATCTAATGACATATTCTTAAAGTGTATGTAGCAGGGAGGAAAAGCCGACGGTCAATTGAAAATTTTGACCTTTCATATTGAAGATATGGATTTTTTCCCAAAAAGACCTAATTTTTTTTTTGTGTTTTGGGGAAAAAATCCATATCTTCAATACGAAAGGTCAAAATTTTCAATTGATCGTCGGCTTTTCATCCCACCTACATACACTTTAAGTATAAATCATCAGATTTATAAAGTTTACTTCAAGTACTGTTAAATATCAAAAATATCAATTTTAATGATTTGCCATAAAATGTGTATTAAATTGCTAATTTCAAAAATCAAAATTATTTGATATCAGAATGACATTCTTCGTATTCAGAATGCAATTCGATATGTCTGATGTGCTCTAATGTCCCACAATAAATACTGTCCAAACGTTCATACCCCAGCCCTTAACTCAACTTACATGCACATTTTATTTTAAAATGATTTTATATTATTTCAATGTATAGTTTACTATAAAGTAGATAGTGGCAAGCACATGATAAAGGACTGATCATTCACTACAATCTTCACTTTTAAACTGTATTTTTTGAATGTGTTGATTGTTAGTCCGAAACTCCTGCAAAGCTATGGACATGGCATCTTACCTACTCCATTCTGTAATAGTCTGCATTGTGTGTTTTCTGTTACAGATAGCAATAATATCATCAATAACATTTTGAGTCAATTTTATCCAGAAAACGATACAGGATAGGATAGATAATTACTTTGACTTCAATGTGGTCCATATATAATGAAGATTTTGATTCTACAACATTATTAGATCTGTTATCAACATATCAATTAGGCACTCACAGGCAACCAAACATCATGCTATGCTCAGTAGTCCACTGATATGACCTTGTTCCAGTGATCATTCCCGCTAATTACTAATTGTTGACCATGTCATTTTTTGGATATGCTGATTGCTGAACAAGTTTATGTTTATATGTGTAGGCCTAACCTATGATAACTTTTTAAGTCATAATTAATTCAAACATAACTTTGGCATTACTCAATCGTTTTCGTTCGTTGAAACGGCAAAACATACTTTCTTTTCCTTGCGAATTGAATTAGCAGGCATCAAAAACATTTCCACCACAAGAAGTAAAAAAAATAATTCATACCAATAGAAGAAGACTATAATCTTAGCTAATCTTTAGTGTACACAAATCCCATCTCAGAATTAGATACCAGCCCTATGGGCTGGCGAAAAAGACAAGTTCACGGATCAGGTGTATAATAGTACATGTGCTTTGAGCTACTTTGGTCTAACATTTAATATTCATATCTAACCTACTCTGCACTTATTCGACAATAAATAAGTGATATGAGGCTTAATAATGATACCTGCATCTTGACTCTAGAAAACAATATTTTTAAAACCTCATTTTGCATTTAGTTTTTTAAGCCCCTCGAGCCACCTACCTACAGGATCTCATTTTGCATTTAAGTTTTTATTGTGTTGCAAAGTAGCAAAACTTTCTTTATATATGGCTTAATTTGTGCCTGGAAAAGGCTATCCCTCTTACAACCTATCAACAGGTCTGATTTCTATAATGAGGTGTCACCGGGTTTGCAAGAGATAATAATACCAAATCTAAACACCATGAAATTCACCACATCACGATCAAGCTCACATTGGGCGCCCCATTCCCTTTTTAAAGGAATTTTTATTAGACTTTGGGATGATTTATGAAATCTTCATACATATATAAATAAGTTTATTAGAGAACAAGCATCACTTCCAAGTCTTTTTGTGGTACTCTAGGGGTTTATCCTCAGAATCTCACATTTGAAAAAAAAAAAGGGCCTCATCGTTTCCTCGAGCACTGTTGGAGAAGGCGAAAACTACTGACAATGCTAATTTTACATTGAAAAAAAAAAACCTCCCTCCCTCATCAATTCATGAAAATCTTCTGGACGAGAACCAAAACATTAATTTTATACGGCCTAACATGGCGCAATGCAGTGTAAGACATGCAGTTTTGTAAGTGTGATGATGGGGTTGACAATTAAAACTTTTAAGTCATTGCTGGGATAGGGGTGTGGGGGGAAGGGGGGTGTAAACATGTATATCCATGGCAATTAAAACGTTTATGTATGTACGTTGCCAGGGGTGTGATGATGGGGGGTGGGGTATTGACATGTATCAACAATAAACACATAATTTACGTATGTTGCCGGCCAATACCGTACTGGGTATAGGGGTTAGATACTATAGTAATTTGTGTGGGGGTTGTTAAGTCATAGGCTTATGATATTTATATTGTGATAATATATCCCCTATGCTTTGCTCATCCCCCCCCCTTCTCTCTCTTTCTTCCTCTCTCTCTCTCCCCCTCTCTCGTTCTTTGCCTTTTCTTTTCCCCATTTTCTGGACAAATCAAGGGGTGTTTCACACCGTAACCCCCCTGTGTACGCCCAATGGGCGGCACTGTCTCAATTTTTGGCAGATTTCAATAAAGTTGGTGCATCAAATCAGCTGGTACCCTAGCCTGTTTGCAACTACACCCTTATACAGCCTACATTTGTATCACTAGTAAAAATGTGGAGTAAAAAAGAAAAACTGTAAAATACATAAAGAATTAGTGTGTACATCACAAAACCTCATAACTTTAAAAAATTCGAGTCAAATTTTAAAAAATGCCTCATTTGACCACCATGGACTAGGTCATGATGTCCATTAAAAAATTACCTATTTATGTGAAGTGTTATTGATGCCAATTTTTTAAATGTATTTTTTACTTCAGAAAAGAGTATGTGATAACTGCATGAGGTGTGTGGGATACGAGGAAGGACGCAATCACTGTTGCCTCAATTGTAACTGTACCCATAATCATGAAGGTAAGCATGTTTGTTGATTGTTGTTAGGTGGTATTGGATGCATTTTCTAGAAATTATGAAATGTTTGAGCATATTATTTTAAGGTGGTATTGGAGGCATGTTGGAAGTGCATACTCTGTTCATGTTTTAAACAGATTAATTGAGTAGAGCAAAGCACACTTATCAATATACCTTTTGTTGAAGCAAATCGGACATACATTTTTGAAAATATATCAATTTATATTTGCTTTGTATCTTATTGTTTTTATCAATATTCAATTAAGTTAATGAGCTAAAATGATCGGAGATGCTCACTAATATGTAATATTTGCCAATATTTTGCTAACAATCCATGCATGAATGTTCAGGGTTCTTTTATTTTGCATACTAGCTCATTGGGTTTCAAATTTTGCTATTTATTCACATTTACGCAGAAAATGCTCTTGTTTTTTTCATTAAGATGCATAAAGGGGACAATATTCGATATTATGTGTAATTTTAAAGACAATGCATATTCAAAACCAATAGGGTTACCCCCCCCCCCTAAAAGGTGTGCGACCCGATTGACAGTCTTATCCCCCACTTAAACTTAAAGTTTTCGGGTAGACATCCGGAATAGGCATGGGCCCTAGATGAATACATTTTTTCAATATCACCCGGCACTACAATGTTCACACGAACCGAAGGTTCTTGCAAAAGCTCTTTGAGGGAACCACCCACTAACTTACATGATTAATTAGCATTTATTCAAATTAGCTCATTATGCAAATATGCAAATTAGAGGGCAGGTTCACTATATAATTCATTGGAACATTATAGAAACACTTTGACCAAGAATCAGTGCAAAAGTATGCAAAATAAAAGTACCATTATTCATTGATTTTTAGTAATTAAAATATTGGCAAAAATTACTTGATCCAAAATCTGTTTAAAACATGCTCAAGTGATTTCCTAATTTATAGAAAATTCCTACATAGTTTATTTGATACTTGTAGCACAGATCATGGAAAGTGCCCGGGGTCACTCCCATTGTGGCCTGTACACCATCTGCGATAATCAACTTTTGAAAAGCACCCTAAACAAGGATTTAACCCTTGGCTAAAACAACACCCTAAACAGGGATTTTATTCCTTGCATCAAATTTCATACCCTAAATTTCATTTGCGCGTATTAGCAATTGCAATTTTGCTCACCCTTTTTTCCAATATTTCATATTTTTGACACCCTAAACGCGTTACGCGCGTATCGTGCTTACTCACGAAAAACTACCCTTTTACGCGTTTTCATTATCGCGGATGGTGTACAGGCCACAATGGGAGTGACCCCTTCTTCGGGGAAAGTGTGTAGTTAATATCTGTTTGCACATCTAAATATCACTTAGTGGTCTTGGTATGCTGGCACCCATGGTCATACATTGTATTGGCATTAAAATTATTAAAGTGCCAAATAGCTGGGCAAATAGCCTGGTGTGTCCCATATTATGAAACTGTCAAACCGGTGGGGCTAAAAACTTGTTTACATTATTTTGGAAAACATACTTTTGTGATGCAAAGAACAAGGTTGTGTGCACTTCAATAAAACATCAAATTTTGTTTTTGTTGAAGCAGCGCCCGCAGGTGATGCTTCCCTATTTAATTTCACCAAAATGACTTGCATACGATAGGTGATATGCCTCAACTTTTGTTGATACACCATTCAAAATACATATGATAATCGAGCTCAAATGAGATTGAAAATTGTAGGTTAAGCGGATGCACATTCTGTATTTATATGAGTTTGTTTTATATGGCAGTACATGACTGAGAAGATTAAACATAGCTTGGTCTTTTTATTATTTTAACAGTCATTTGTCATGGATTTGTTTCACATATGTCAGTAACTGACTGAGAAAGAGATTAAATGAAAAAAAACCCCCATAATGCATTGTGAGTCAGTCAAGCATACTCAGTGACTGAGCAACAGCTGTTATGTCATCATTTTTATGTTGTATGCGCATTCAATCGGAACGGAGTGAGTTTCTATTGACGTTCACCGGCAAGCGTCCCCGCTATTTTCCTTCCTCGAGAAGAAAAACGTTACCGGTAAAAACTCGCCTTTGTTTACTGGTAATTAAATAGCGGGGAAGGTCAGTTTATATTGAGCAGAATTAATCCCTTTATAGGTGTCTTTTTACTGGTAAATGGTCCCAATAGAAACACGCTACATGGGATTTTCTCATCACCAAAAATTACATATTGGTCAAAAATGCTCTTTTGGAAAAAATTAAAAATTGGCAGGTGAGGTTTTTCTCTCCACAGTTGTATAATTTTCAAGCTAATCTGAGCATGACACGATAGCCGTAAAATCCACATTAACAAAATTCATAGCCAAAGCCTACTGGTATATCCCATTAGCGAAATAAAGTTGTTTTTTTTATAACGTTATCATCGAAAAATGTTAGATATTCATGCATGGTAAGTATACTACCGTTTTCAATCTTAAAAGTAGCCAAACCTCCATGGACAGAGTGAAAAACATGTGCTTTGCTTTTAAGAGCATATCTTCAAAAGTTGTATAAAAAACGATTGAAATATTTGTTTGGTTTATTAAAGCTAACGATTTAGGTTTCCTCACATGCCAAAATATATTTGATCAACTTTTCAAAAACAGGAGAAAAAAGGGTGCAATGAGGGTTCTGCTTTTTTCTTTGGACACCCTGTACAATGTACAATGTATAGGCCTAGTGTTTTTGCCAACAAGGTTGTTTTCAATTTATTGGAATTTAGGGCATGATGGTGTCTATGTGAGTTCTGATTAAAATACTACATGTAGTAGACACTATATTCTTAAATAATATTTTTTGTTTTAATATTTGTACATTATTGAAATAATTAAGGGCCACAAATTTGGGGTGGCCTATGCCCAAATTGAAATAAACATATAAAGAGAAACACTAAATTTCTCAAGAAGTGGGAGGCCTTGGCATCCCTGGCTGCCCCTCTTGCTACAGCCCTGATTGAAATGCAAACAAATGTTTGAATCATATTTTAAATGTTATGATTGTTTAATTTGACGTTAGTGGCTATGTCAGAGAAAAAAATAAGGAGTACCGGAATTCGATTGTCTGGGGAAGGGGATCAGACGAGCACATGCCTAATTGAATTGCAGTAAGTAAAAACATCCATTCCCTCCAAATGTTTCAATTATTCAAGAAACCTGGTGAATTTATTAGACCTTATACTGGACAAACCTCCAAAGCACAATTTTAAACGGGTATTTGTAAATTAGAAATGGATGGGAAAAGGATAGGAACGGATCGAAAAGGATGAAAATGGGTCGGAGTAAATCAAAATATGACTCAAATATCTCGAAATGAGTACAATAACTTAATAAGAGCTAAAATTCGTCAAGATGTGTTTCGCCTGTCGGTCAAAATGCTCAAATCACAGGGCAGTGTGGCCAGTAAACCGCCACAGCAGCATGAAACCACAGATACTATTAATCATATCCCAATATCTGTGATGAAACATTGGCAGATCTCAATAGGTCAAGGCCATAATGTACTACATAATACAAATTTTCAACATAATTTGTGTAATTAAATGTTCATGGCATCATACATACAACAGTTGCAAACTTTTCAAGATAATTATTGAAATATAAATCTTAAAAATCCTTTTTTGAAGTAGTTCATCAGCTATTATAAAGTACTATAAATAGAATCCTGGAGAAGAACTGCATCACACAAAAGTTTGGTGCAAATTGTCTTGACAGAGGATGTTTAAAGACATTCCCACAACCCAACTGAAATGTTGTGTATTTTTCCCACAATTCATTCACCGAATTGGTCTATAGATATTAATATCTAAATCATATTAAATCAAATTTTAGAATTTTATGCTCAGATTAAATTTATACACATTTTAAGGTCTATTTGATACGGGAATTGGAAACTCATACCAGCGATATCCTCCTACATGCAGGAATGTAGGCCTGTAGATATAAATCAAAAGTCATTATGTACGATCTTTTAAATTGAGTTTGGTCAATTTTGTTCAAAACTGGTTTTTTTGGCATATTAATTTTTGTATGTCAAGTCATACATGTATGTACCAACTTACACCTAATTGGGATCATGGAGTTTTTATTTAATGCTAATAGATAATGTCATTGAGAAAAATAAAGTACAACTAATTATTTAATTAATTAATATCTTTTAATATTAATCTAAAATTAAAGAAGAATTGTGCTTTCTTTCTTTCCTTCCTGCGTTTCAGAAAATCGAAGCCTAATTGTTCATTCTTCCTTCCATTAGGCCAATTACAATTGATTCTTAGTTTCCTGTTTCCCACCTGCGTCCAAAGTAGAGAATTGCAAAATATTTAATTATTTTATTTATATTTTGGATTTTCTCTTTAAAAATAACTTTTAATGACTACCATTTGCTACTTTCTGACTTTGATCATATCATCTATAATGGATGAATAAACATAGAACCTAATTGTACCATTACTTATGTATAAAATCGAACATAGTAGTAAAATAATTAAATGCATGCTCCTTGTCAAAATGTCTTGATGTAGGTTGCGACCACTTATTTTAAAATAAAGAAAATAAAAGATAATTAATAATTAATGATTAAAAGTCGCCTCATCCATGGTTTTCAACCATGAAACAGGAAACTAAGAATTAAAGTGAAGGGCCTTACCATGATTACTAGTATTTGAATTTTATTTGCATGAAAAGAAAAAGCAAGAAAGAAAGAAATGCAAAAATAGGAAAGACAGGAAAACAAATGATCAATTTTAGCTCTTATTGTACTCATTTCGAGATGTTCGAGTCATATTTTGATTCATTCCGACCCATTTTCATCCTTTTCGATCTGTGCCTATCCTTTTCCCGTCCATTTCCATCCTGTTCCATCCATTTCCATACGTTTTGATACGTTACTAAATTATATTTACAAATACCCAATTTTAAACATGCATAGAGCACTTCCACAATGCCTCAAATACCGAACAAGACAGACAGATAAACGACTGGTTTGGAGGTTATGGCAGTGAACGAGGAAGAGCAAGGTTTATAAATTAATATTTTCGACAATATGATTTTTCACTAATCACACTGATTTAGCCTTGTCAGTTTGGTAGACTTCATTTACACTTTATTAAGTATTCATTGAAAATTTCAACAGATTTATTGTAACGAAAAAGAGTCCGGTTAAGTGGGGTAGGGAAAGTCGGGTATGAGAAGTAGGGTCATAAATTGTAACAACCCAGAAAATATTGTAAAAACCATAGATAGGCCTATAATACGCACTTATGCATAGGGAGACAAACATGATCAAGTTACTCTGTTCTTTTCATTCTGGATGTTTTAAACATTTCGAACATTTCACATGCATGCTATAAATCCTAGTATAGTTGGATTTTCCTATTAAAAAGGGGCATTAATCCAGGCCCAATTAATGATAATTACCCCTTTTGGTGGATTACAAATCCAGCTGGGCAAGCCCACCCCAATGGTAAAACCATGGAAGAAAGAGATAAGAAGGAACCACAACGAACGCATTCACTTTGTCCACTCCCTTTACCGACATTAAATTGACATTGTTATTCATGAGGATTTACTTTGATCAATACCCCGCGTTAAATAGGTGATTGGTATTGTACTCCATGTATTTGCATGTCTTCTGGAGCGTGTCTGAAGGATGATTTGAACTAATGACCTTCCGTGCAAGCACTCTATAGGATTTTCTCTGGTGACGTGATCATCGGTCATTGATGGCCTACATCTTTTTCTTCCATTTCGCCCAATTTTCCCGAACTTTGATGACTTTTTTTCTCAGAGTTGGCAGTCTTTGGCACTGAAACGAAGTTAGCTAGTTACGATTATACACATATAAACTATTAAATTAAACAGGTTTCATGTACCGGACTCAACCGGAACATTGTACATTATTTAAGAACATTTTGCATCTATTTTTCATCGAAAAAGTCGCCAAAATCTTACCTTATTTGCTAAAGATGAAACTCAGCAAAAAAACGGCCGATTTTGATGACCTTTTCGATATTTTTAAAGGACAGTTTCTACACAACACGATCAAGAAAACAGTTTGACTGTAGATCCTAAAACAAAGCTACTATACATGTTCAGAGCATCAGTGAAATTCCATAATCTTACTTCTGGGTAGCGTTTGTTTGTTCTTGGATGGGTTTGTTATAGTTTTTTCCAGTAATGATTTCGCCAAGCATCGATCGCGGTAAATGGATCATACATGAAAGTAAGTACCATTGATAGCTTTTCTTTTCATGCGTCAATAGATAAGCGGATTAAAACTTGGCCGATCGAAGTCGTTGTGGTTCCTTCTCATCTCTTTCTTCCATGGTAAAACCATGGCAGACAATCCAAATGATAGACAACTGTTATGTAATAATATTAATATGAAACCTGATGGGCCTGATGGCACACTTTTACAACCTTGTTGAGTATCATTGGTCCTATGGGAAATCAGCAGTGAGCTAATCACTAAATTGGAGGGATTAGTGGTTTTGATTTTTATTGCCTATTTTGTAGACCAAACACTCCAAACTCTAGACATAAACTTGATACAGATGTGCACATAGGGTGGTCCTTTGTTTCCAAAAGCAAATATGTGATTCTTAATCAATTTAATTGGAGGGATTAGTGTTTTGATGTTTATTCCTTTTTTTTTTGTGTAGAGCAAACACTCCCCACTCTAGATATAAAACTTGTGCACATAGGGTGGTCCTTGTTTCCAAAAGCAAAAATGTGCTTCTTAATAAATTATTTTAAATTAATAAATTATCCATGATGTGATGGTCAGGTAGAACATAGACCCTAGTCTACGGGTAGAACCAACTATTTTAAATTAATAAATTATCCATGATGTGATGGTCAGGTAGAACCAATCACAGAATAGAGTTTTGCCTAGTCTCGGACCAGACTGTGTGTCAGGAATGGCACAATTGGTATTGTTAGCCTTGATCAAGTCTTCCTCCTGGGTTGGTACAATTTGTGACCCTACTTCTCATACCCGACTTTTCATACCCCACTTGACCCAACTTTTTATCGTTATGATAAATCATTTTAGATATTTCAATGAATACTAAATAAAGTGTAAATGAGGTCTACCGAATTGAAAAGGCTAAATCAGTGTAATTGGTGAAAAATTATGATTTAGAAATTATTATTTATATACATCGCCCTTCCTCAAATGCGCAGCCATAATCTCCAAACCAGTCGCTCATAAGTTACCTTTTCATGAGGAAGTATATCTGTCTGTCACATTAAGATCTAAGCATGGTGACAGTATAAACGTCAATATTGTCATTGCATGTTATTCAGCCCTTTCACTGCTACCAACATTTGAGATTAATTGAGTATTGACTTCAGTGTACCGCTCAGTTGCTCCAAGCAAGTTCAATCAAGTTAGCATATCAATGCTTAATTGGTCAATGCATTGTGATTAAGCAAACATTTATTGATTGGCTTGAGAAAATTTTATAACCAGGTTTAGGGAGTGTTCAGAACATTGGGGGGCTGTGCACTTGGAAATTGAGTCAAAAAGTTTTGACACCCCCACCCCTTCCTTCATTTTTTTAATTTATAGGCCTTTCCTACACTGAAACATGCAAGTTTTATAGGGTGACTTGTATGAAGTTTAAATTCATTGTATGCATTCTAATTTAAACTTCTCGGCAAATGAACTCAATTTGCGCACATTTTCGGCTTTTTCAAATTAAAATTTTACACAAAAATAGTGCCAAAATAGTCCACCAAATGGCTTCAATTATGTCTTTATTTTGCAAAAGTCTCACTTCTGAGGGTGGCACATCCCCCTCAGACACCCCCTGCGTGTGCATAAAGAAAAATAACCTTTTCGCTTCTGACACCTGCCCCTTAATGTTTACAGCGCGACGTACGTCGCTGTCGCGCCGATGATTCTAAGTTTGTGCCCCCCCCCCCTTTCAAAAATCCTGGATCCGCCACTGCTGTAGTGCACACAGTATGCCTGTGGTAAAGTATGATAAGAAAGTCCACTATCTAGCAATTCAAATGTCAAATAGATTTTCACAAAGTTATGATGGTAAATAATTATTTTGAAAGAATAGATGAACTTCAAAACTTTGGAAAGAAATAGAAATTTTTGGAAGGTGTGACAAAGCTTCTATGGATGCCAAAGGACTTGAAACAAGTCTATGGTATTGTAAGAGACTAACACCAGTTTGCTGATGCGCCCCTAAGGTGAGCCGTTATAATTATGCAAGATAATGTTGCATTCAATTACTTTTATTTTCACTAATCCTCTGATATTTTTAACTCTTTCGGACCATTTTACTAATGAATACTTTAATTTTAATAAACATCAGTATAATTTTGAGTTCAACGAAATGGGTTCATCATGACTATAAATAATAACATATTTTTAATCAAATTTGACTATGGCATAGTCGGCTACCGATGGCATAGTCTATTATCCGAGGTGCCTATATTTAGTAATTAATCACTCATTGTTACTGCCAAACCAATTCTAGACATTTTGCTGAAATATAGGCTCTTTGGGTTTGCAGTGTATGGTCCTAAACCCTCAATATAATTGTTTCTAGTTTTCCTTCTCACCCAGATGTTTGTCTCCAAGATTATAAGTACTTAATGGTCCAATTAACATTATTGTTATCTTATTGACTATGCAGCTCGTAAAAATTTGGCCCTGCTTTATATTAAGGTGAGACAGGTGTAATTTGTCTGTGTGTGAAGATCATAGAAATTCAAAACTTGGTACAAAGTAACTGATATAAACAAAAAATACTTTAACTCAAATGTTAAGCATATTAATTAGCTAATTTGCATATTTAATTAGGGAAATTCTGCAAACTAAAAGAATGTAGCTCGATCCACTTTATAATGTCCTATCAAGATACATGAGGTGTCAAATTAAAGAACTTGCGAAGATATACATGGACCTCTGCTAACATCAGGGTTTTATGTTTTTGTAATTCAATTGTGTAAATTAATTTGACTAAATATTTCTATAAACATGATCAATGTCCCAGTTCAATTTGACTGCAGGTCCAAGCTCTTGGAGATAGTCTAAAAAATGTGTTTGAAAATAAAGAAAAACAAAGAAAATAATAAAAACACATTGTTTTCAGAGCTTTTTTTAAATCCAATTTGCATAAACCTAATTTGTAGCCTAGGTCGAACAATAGCGTGACATAGTTTCCGGCATTGTTCCTATGCACTTTCACCCTCCTGGCTTGACTTGAATTCTATGTTGGGTGGAAGAGCAGATATATCTGTGGTTAAAGTACCTCCCTCTGCAATTTAGGCTAAATACCTGTTGTGTAAATCTGTTGCACTTCCCTGGTGTTAACAACATGTTCGTTCATAAATCTAGAATAAATGTGAAGGCTTGGAAACAATGTCTGCCATCTTATAGAACCCCATGAGGCATGAGTGTTTATTTATTACCTTGATACCTGGTTAAATGTAACCATTTAATTTATTGGGTGTAAACTTAATAACTTAGGAGTATACAAGTTGTAGTCCTACTGTATATAGCATATTGGATGGCCTAGGGGAAAGTTAACCCATTTTTGCAAGACTAACATTGCCTTCAAGGTGAAACAAACCTACTCATTTTACCCTCTGGCCATGGGCTGGCCTGGTATCAGATCTTTACACAGGGAAAGATGACATTCCAATGTATGCCTTTGTGTATGTCAAAAGCAGGTGGAATTAGCTCTACAACAGGGCCTTTTTTTATTACACATTATATACATGTACTATACACCATGAAATCAGAGAAACAAGAAATCGTGGTTTAATTCTAATCGTCATAGAAGTGATGTAATTAATCGGATTTAAACTATCATAGCAATAAATGCATTTACAATTTTGAATATATTGCCCTGCACTACATGCAGTACCTATTCGCTGTTGTAGTGCACGTTAGAATATGACCGTTGCTAGAATATGACCGTTGGCATATTTCGGAACAGGTGTATGAGCACAGGCTTAGAGCAGTAACCAATGGTTACTAATGCGCACTACGACAGCAAATTCATTGCACCATAAGCCGTGTTCAGACTGTCATATGATCCTCAAGGATTGCGATCCATAAGTCAATCCCCGGGTGTGTGTCCACATGACTCTGTCGTGGCCTGTGATCCTCGAATTTGAGTGTTTGACATATGATTGGGAGAAGAAAGCGGGGATAAAAGTTTTTGAGAAAGAAGAGGCAGAATGAGCGACAATTGCAATGTATTTAATGTACGGTAGAGCAATGGAACTCCACCACTATGCACATGTCAAGCTCATTGCTCGAGAATCGCAAAATGTAGCGTTCACACTGCAGTAGAGCTCGAGCACCACTCGGGGAACTTGTGAAATACCCAAAATTTCTAGGTGATGAATTTGCGGATAGAGTTGGGGAAAAACTCAAGGACTGGATTCCTCAAAAGCTGTTCAGACAGCGTTGCTCAAGCAAATAGTCCTCCGTGTGGACAGGATGACAGATGTCAAAGAATGGCTGATCACTCGCAGGGCTGTAAGATTAGTATCTTTGAAAAGAGTGGTATTTTATTCAATCTATGCGGTTTGCAGACATACACAGGTGGTTAGTGCAAGCTGCTTGTATTGCAGTGCGATCTATTTAAAAAAAATCATATATTGCTGGCGAGTACCCGCTAGTCCGAAGGACCGCTAGTCCGAAGGTTCGCTAGTCCGAAGGTTCGCTAGTCCGAACATGTATTTCAATGGAGGACGTGACGGTTGGTAGTCCGAATTCGCAAAAAGGTTCGCTAGTCCAAAAAAAAGGCTCGCTAGTCCGAAGGTTCGCTAGTCCGAAGGTTCGCTAGTCCGAATTTATCAAAAGGTTCGCTATTCCGAATTGTTAATCAGGTTCGCTATAATCCGAATCAAAAAAAGGTGCTCTAGTCCGAATTTTAAACATGCTTATTTTTTTATTTAGGCTAATATATAAAAAAGAAGCGGCTGATTTTATCCATGTGTTTAAAAACCATGAAATTTGTAATACTTAATTTGGAATTTTTTTCTGTGAACTGCAACAGTATACGTTCTGTCCATTGAGAGCATTTATAGTCCCTTTTCTCACAGCGGGCACATCTCATTTCATGACGTCACCGGTTTTCTAGTCCAAATCTGTCTTGTTTGAAGGAACTCGCCGCTTAAGTTGGTTTTTGCAGAACATCAATTTTAAACGTCTTATTTTCCCAAAAAAGGAATAATTTTCATTGTCCTCATAATATTAGCTTGCCAATGATATGATGTTGTTTTTGCTATAGACCTGCCCTTTAAGTATTGTATTATTACCTGACGTTGGCTCTGTGTTTTGATCAAACTGCAGATTGGTCAAAATGTTTGAATATTTGATGGGTACCTCTATGGGCAAAATTTATTTAATACACTGAAATTAAGCTTGAATGTTGTAGATGGTCAACTGAAATAGTATAAATTTACCCATCCAATGTGGAATAGGATCAATTATAGTTGTGTTCACATTTTAAGTTACACCATCGAGCTACTAATAGAAGGAGATTCCACAGAAAAATCTAATCCGCTCAATATGGTTAACTTAAGCCGATTATGCTATTCAATGCGGGTCGTCACTTGAATGGATTTAATCAGTGCAGTCCCTCAAACACGGCCTTTGATGTTTATGATCGTTCTGCTACAATATCGATCATCTATTTTTACATTTAATTTGAACCAACCCCCAGGTGCCCCTTACCGGAAATGGATGGTATTAGTGCCCTTTTGCATCGGTCACATGATCTTCAATTGCGTCATTGTGTTTCCGAGTTCAAGTTGATTTACTGGTGAAAATATGATCGAATTCCCTCATTTCCTTCCAAAGTTAAGGTGAATTTATGTATCTTTACTGATCATGAGGGTGGTGCAATAATTATGTGTACTGGGGGGGGGGGTGAATTCTCAAAATGGTCTGCCAAAATTGCTTGTCCCCCCTTTGGCCGTGCTAAAAACCTTTGCCCCCCCCTTCGACTTGCCCCCCACCCCTTACGCATGCAAGATTTTTGGTAACCCAATTTAAAACCTTAAATTGTCTTAACATATAATGCGAAGCGTATGAGCAGGAAATTTTGCATATTTGAACGTGTTCAGAACGCTTTTCCTACGCCTTTTTAAGGCGTAATATAGAAACGGTGCCCAAAATATCTGTGCCAAAAAAGCTTGCTCCCCCCCCTTTCGACCTGCCTCCAATAAATACAAGGAATGAAAATCCAGATTTGTAAACTGCAACTGGAATATTTTAAGGATTTTATTTCACTATTCCACTCGTGTTTGAAATTGAAAGGAAAGAAAATCTTTGTTGTACCAGCCAGGGTACACTCGCAAGAACAACGTATATGGCGTTGCGTGTCATCGCGCAATTTGTTAACGCACAAATACGCTGACGCTTATCTGCATGCGCTTGTGGCACATCTTATGGAAACACCACGGAAGCACTGATTTCACAATTGCCTTCTTAAAAATGTATACTTTTATATGTCTCGTGCGAATAATTACAAAGTTATTGCACTTTTACTACATGCATGTCTGAGAGTACACAGCTGCCTTAACAGAATTGTGACCAATTATTGTACAAGTTTTTGATAAAATCACCAATTGATCTGTGTTTTCACATACAGTGTCCAGTGGTCATGGTGGTGCTCCTGCAAGGGCCACCGGGGCCAGGGCAAGGCCGCCCAGACTATCCAGACCAAGAGCAGATGAAAATGACATCCAGGTCCAATTTGACATCTTGAAAGACTTTGGGAAAAAAAGAGGACCAAGAACGTACCAGCTGCAGGTGCCAAAGTTGGACGACCTAAGAAGGAAAAGGTATGTGTCACCCAAGTCAACATCAGGTACATACAGTTTTAAAGTGAAAGCCACACTTTTGGTTTAAGTTCAGTGGGGAATTAGTCAATGTTAAGATAATAAAATTTATCCATGCAAATTCTGTTCTGTCTGTCATCAAACTACATGTGTATTGTTAGTTCTTCTGTGGAGAACTGACCAAGTGGGGCTTCCTGTTTAAGCAATTAATACAGCAACAACAAAAATAACTGTAATTGTTTAATGTGAGAGAATGTGGTTTCATCAGTGAATATTTACTGAGCACATACAATTTTCATACATGCTGATTCAAAAAGAAGTTTAAGCATGTTTGCCGTGCTTTTGTACAAAATCTACAAATGAAATACTGCAAAGGAAAATGTCATTGAAAAGAGCTGATTCTAAATATAAAATTTTAAAAAAATTGTTGTATTTGCTTTGACCAAACCGAGATGTGGTAGGGTATTCTAAAGTTTAACATGGATGCAGTGTTGCAATTTCAATGCCCATGCAGTCAGAACTCTTTGTACCAGCTGCAGCCCCGTCAAAACTCAATTCATCACTTTTTGCATCAATTTCGTCAAAATTCCATGCCAGCAAAGAATGAAAAATAAAAATAAAACAAGAACTGAGAGGTGAACAAATAGCAGATCATGTATGGATGAATATAGAAGATATAAGTAAAATTGGGAGGAAAATCAATTTACTGTTTTGTATCGATTTTGTATTGATAATGATCAAGCTAGTGGCCAATATAGGCCCTATTGATTGTTTTAAATCATAACATGTACATTCCTTAAGGCCATATTAAAACATTTCTGTAAAAATAGATTAATATTTCTCTTTCATAAAATGTCAGCTTTTACTGTCAGAAGTAAAGCATAGAAAATTGGAATTTACTACTAACGCGCCCATGCATGAATAGTCCCGCAGTTATAATAGTTATATTCGACTAATATTTCCATCGTAATAATAAAACGCCGGTTCCATCGTTTTATTCAAAATCTCGGATTTTGACAATACAGTACATAAAGTCTTGATTTTTGCAGAGTATCTTTATTGACTAAAGTACATTACAACCGTGTAAAAACCAGAATTAAAAAAAAAAATTGAGGGTGTTCTCCTGGCGAGTACCCGCTAGTCCGAAGGACCGCTAGTCCGAAGGTTCGCTAGTCCGAAGGTTCGCTAGTCCGAAGGTTCGCTAGTCCGAACACGTATTTCAATGGAGGACGTGACGGTCGCTAGTCCGAATTTGCAAAAGGTTCGCTAGTCCGAAAAAAATGTTCGCTAGTCCGAAGGTTCGCTAGTCCGAAGGTTCGCTAGTCCGAAGGTTCGCTAGTCCGAATTTATTAAAAGGTTCGCTAGTCCGAATTGTTAATCAGGTTCGCTAATCCGAATCAAAAAAGGGTGCTCTAGAATTTTAAATAAGGTCAGCTAGTCCGAAATTTATATAAGGTTCGCTATAGTCCGAATGATAAATAAGGCCCGCTATTCGAATTCTAAATAAGGTCCGCTAGTCCGAATTTTCTTTAAAGAACCTGATCAGCGCCACCATACACCGGTCTCAAAATGTATTGGAGGTGTTTGATCAAATATAGCGAACCTTCGGACTAGCGAACTTTCGGACTAGCGAACTTTCGGACTAGCGAACCTTCGGACTGGCGGGCCTTCGGACTAGCGGGCTGTAACCGTTCTCCTCGGCAAATGTTATAATATGGCTTTAAATGGGGAGGTAAATGGATTGCTGCCATATATTTGCATAATTAATTAATTTTTCTTTATTCTTCTCTCTTCTTCTTTATTTTCATGTACAAGCAGAAGACAGTAATTGTTAACCCTGTTCAGAGGAAATCCAATGCGCAGTGGGCAAATCGGCAGGGGGTGTGCCGAGAAGAGGTAAATTTGGAAGCTTATGCCTATTTTTATAATGTGTTGTATTAAAAAAAAAAAAAAAATTATGTGGACTTACAATACCTTTTGGTAAGTTTATATATGTTCACAAAAAGCAATAAACAAGCTGGATCTCAAACCACAAGTCTCCCATGTTTCCAATCACCAGTCAATGGTAGAGGCATAAACATTTTCATTTTTAGCTGTGCAAATGTTGTTTATACCAAGAAAGTGTAGAACTGCACATTGCATCTTTTTGTCGATTGATCCTAGCTAAATCATGTTGGTCTACCAAATGGAAGATAACTTGTTAAGCATGATATTTTAAACAAATACCATTTCTGTTGTTTTAATTGTGTTTCAAATAACAGACACAACAATTAAGTTTTTTCAACTGGTTTTTTTCAACCTTATGTAGATTTTCCAGTCTCCGTGTTACAGTTAAGAATTGCCAGATTAAAACAGTAAACTCTGGTATTTCCATTTCAAATTTGCTCCAAATTGGATATAAAATTGGTTGCATCAAGCCCTTTATACAAATATACTGGTGTCCGGCTATGAGATAACAATCTAATTTTACCTCAATGATCTTGGGCTATGACCAAGAATGATAGGAAAAGAGTAGATGCTTTTGAGATGTGGTGTTACAGGAGGCTTCTACGAGTGACATGGAAAGACAGGAGAACAAATTCCTGGATCCTTGACAAGATTGGTACAAGTCTAACCATCAGAAGCGGCATAATGGAGAGAAAGCTGAAGTACTTTGGCCATATTGTCAGGAAACATGGAGGTGTAGAAAAACAGATTTTGCAAGGGGCCATGGAAGGCAAACGAGGAAGAGGACGTCCACCAACATCTTGGACTAATGACGTGAAGCTGGTTTCTAACCAGGGAATGCAAGGGGCAACGCACTTGGCATCGGATCGAGTGAGATGGCGCACTCTTGTGAAGACCACAGCAGCGCTACACAGCGCCACCTGACACAGAGAGAGAGAGAGATCTTATAGTGTTCTTGTGGGTAATGTGATAAGTAAATGCATCCAATGTTTGAGAATATTACATTACATTTCTTTGTTTGTTTTTTCCTATGTAAGGTGCAAATCGCAGAAAACAACATCATTGCAGATGTTGTAGAGAGGTGTCGGCGGAAATTTGGTATATCTCAATATGTCCAGCACTACCTCCTCAAGACAATGCGTGGCCCTGTAATGGGGCAGGAGTCCCTAGACTTATATTACACCGAAGGCAAGGGCCACATGCTCCATTTCTGTTGGGTAAGATTTGTTCATGTCTTAAACAATCGTGCCATATTGGACACATTCTTTAGCTTAGAATGCATCCTTTCATGGGTGCAAAAACATACTGAAATGGTTAATGTGATGACATTTTTGAATTTTTGTTATTTCAGCAGATTTTTTTTTGTATAGATCAATAAATACTATAAATGAAAAACACACTATTTCTAAAAATTTTGTGCATTCTGAATTAGGATTTTTCGAGGTGTTCATCTGGTCTATCTATCTATGATTTACACACGTTAAGCCAGATGTATTCATAATTATCCATTATTTTTTATGTTCATAATTGACTGGTCATGATATAGCATTACTTGTAATGTTCATAATTGACTGGCCAGGATAAATTATAGCTAATCATGTGAGAAATATTATTCTTTTAACAGCATTATATATGAAGAGCTAGTGGCAAAAGCCCTTACATCCAACACTGGCAGAAATTGCATTATTAGCATGACATTAGTGTAGATAAAAATACACATTTTGGTGGTTGTTTGACCTTCCTTATTTCATAGGGGTTCAATCATGTTTCACCGTTGTTCATCACTGACTACTGATGCCTCCACTTTGTCTGTCTGGTTCGTGAGTGCCCGAGCAAAGTAAACCAAGTGGACGTGAGTTTGTTACTCGGTGATAAACAATGGTGAATCCCTTTCAACAACGAAAACAAGCTTAAATATTCACATGATTCTTTCATTCAGAATGCCTGTTTGTCATTGGCACTCAAACCTATAAGAACTTCACGGTGATTTAGATCTTTGTTGATATCAGCAATAAAACTGAAGAATAAAGTGGTAATATTTTGCTGCTACCTCCAACATAAGAGTGTTCATGTTTATGCATATTTCCAGGCATGAAGAATTTTACTCACTCATGCGTAACGCAAACGCATTACCTTGCGTTCGCGTATACGGTATTAGACTGTGAATTCGTCACCAATTAACAACGCCTGGCTCCTGTACAAAGGTATAGGAATTAGAGTTGTTGAATCTGGTACCCGTGGGTGTACTCAAGTTTGGTTTTGGTAGGGACGTGCCGCTGAGATGTTGGAAGTGGACCCATAAATATACCAAATTTTCAAGAAATTTGGACCCATTGATATACCAAAAGTCAAAATTTTCGGCAGAATTTAACCAAAATTGTATTAGTTTTTACAAATTTTCCCAAAATTTTGGGAAAATTTTGGCTAGATTAAGGAAAAATTGGGCTGTTTTCCGAAAAAAATTGAGAAAATTTTGAAAAAACTGACCCATTCATATACCAAAATAGGCTTTGAAAAAAGTTCATTGATATACCAGAAGGCTAAAAATGCTACCCATGTTTGCGGCACGTCCCCGTACGGTCATTTGTACTGAGTACTCCCCCCCCCACCCCGGGATCTGGTATAAATTAAAATGTGTATTTTGTACATTTCCTATTCATTTTTTTAAATTATCCATAAAATTGTAGGAAGAGAGCATTCTAATTGACTCCGATTCCAGAAGTGATGTGGAAAACGTTGACATACAAGTGGTGAGTATATTCATCTTCTTCTAATGGATAGATAAGTCATGATTTGCTACTCAATCTATCATCTTCTGTCAACAACGTGTATTTTTATCATCAGAGCTCCTATATGTTTTACGTTCTTGACTTAACTTGATTGAAACCTTATGATATGGCCTAGATAGCTGTTGCGAGGGTATTGACGACCTAAGTGATATATAGGCACGCTTTTGTTGCCTACCTAGTGTGTGGCAAGCGATGATCTCTTGTTCGAATCCCACCATAGCAAGCAACAACTTCTCCCCCTTCCAGCCATCAAAAAACCCTTCTTAATTAACCTGGCAGGACTGAGTACTACAAAATACTACAAACAGTGCGTGTGCGCACATGTATCCCATGTGATGTGATGCCCAGTCGCCATTCGTTGGCCAGACCAGCGAAAGACCGGTGGCTAAATGTCACCGACCTTGAGTGCTTGGCATGCAAGGGGTCTCAGTTCGAATCCCACACATAGCAAACAATTTTTTTTATTGTTAACTCTCTTTATTCCGTACTACTTTCCCTTCCAGTTGCCAAAAAGCCCTTCAGGTGTCAGAGTTAAATAAAGCATGCCAATTAGCCCAAAATTTCATAAACTTCCAATCATAGGTATAACATGTTATTGATAATTACTGATGTTTATTTATTCCAGGCAGCCATAGAAGCTGATGCCGAAGATGGTGGAGTGCGTCCCAGAAATCGTGCAGATGGATTACAGCCTCCACAGGTATTGTGTAGACAAGTGGCCCATTACCAAATTGAATAATTATACTGTGTCAGTAGAAATATTAGTGGGTTTTATGGGGGCTTTGCACTCTTGGACATGCACAGTGCATAGCCAGGACTTTTTTCAGAAGGGGATGTGGCAAGGACGGCCAAGGCAACTCACAAGGGGCAAAATTGAAAAAAATGGTCATATGTGGGCAAAAGGCATAGAAATCTTAAATATCAGGGAGGCCAGCATCCCACGGGGGCAAGACTTAATCTCATGGGTAGCTGCCCATTTGCCTTCCTTGTCTATGCCAACAGACATGCATGTAATTCAAGTGTCATGACTTCTTAATTCCATGCAAGACACATGAAAGTATAACATCAAGAAATCTGAATATAAAGAGAGGGCATTATATCTGCACACAAATACGGCTGTACCTGCATGTTATCAGTGCACAAGTCCCAAAGTTTTTTGCGCCACTGGTACCGTAGGCTGACAAGCTTGTATTCTAATAGCCTAATATGCGGATGTGGTGTAATCACCTTACAGTCTTGAAATCAAGACATATCTGATGTGTCGCCGAACAGATGGAGCAATGGAATATGAATCCTTTTTCAGAAAACCTGTGTTTTGAGTGCTGGGTGGTTAAATTTCTTTCATTTTTTCTAATTTTTCTACCCTCATTTTTTCTTTTCTTGCTTATTTCCTTTCTCTTTGTCTTTCTCCTTTCTTTTTTTTTTTTTTGGGGGAGGGACTTGGTCATGTCCACACTTTGTGTTTTTGGTCCTCTCTCTCTCTCTCTCTCTCTCTCTCTCTCTCTCTTTCTCTCTAGCATGTTACTGATTAATTTAACTATATCGGAACTTGATAAATTTTACCGATGTATATTTATTTCAGGCAACCATGGCAGATGCCGAAGATGGTGGAGTGCATCCCAGAATTCGTGCAGGTGGATTACAGCCTCCACAGGTATTGTATTGAATTATTGAATAATTATACTGTGTCTTTAGTCGTGCTCATACTCCTAGCACTACGCCGACCAGTTCCACCAAGCATTCACTTCTGGTCGGCGTAAATACCGGCTACTACTTCCGGTGTTTTAGTGACCTTTTTCAACCACGCAATATGTAATGTCTTGGTTCCGACCAATAAAAGGTCAACTTAGGGGTGGTGCAATAATTATGTGTACCTCGGGGTGAATTATAGGGGGGCAAAGATTTTTGGCAGGCCAAAAGGGAGGGGCAAGCATTTTTGGCAGGTCGAAAGGGGGGTCAAGCGATTTTTGGCAGGTCGAAAGGGGGGGCAAGCAATTTTGGCACAGATATTTTGGGCACTGTTTCTATATTACGCCCTAAAAAGGCGAGGAAAACGTTACGAACACGCTCAAATATGCAAAATTTCCTGTCGCTGCGCCGCATTATATGTTAAGACAATTTAAGGTTTTAAATTCGGGTTCCCCAAAATCTTGCATGTGTAAGGGGGGCAAAGATTTTTGGCACGTCAAAAGGGGGGCATAGGTTTTTGGCACGCACGTCGAAGGGGGGGGCAAAGGTTTTTTTGGCATGGTTAAATGGTGGGGCAAACGATTTTTGGCAGACCATTTTGAGAATTCACCCCCCCCCCCCGGGGGACACATAATTATTGCACCCCCCCTTACCCCGGGTGCCAGGAGTAGCAGCGTTCACATTGCAACTTACGCATGGAAGAACCTACGCTGACCATTGTTCACACTGCCATTACTCCTGGCAGCGCCACCGCTACTCCTAGCAACTTACGCCGACCAAGTTCCGCCGGGCGTACGTCCGACAATGTGAACACGACCAGTAGAAATATTAGTGGGTTTTATGGGGCTATGCACTCTTGGACATGCACGGTGCATAGCCAGAAGTTTTTCAGAAGGGGATGTGGCAAGGATGGACAAGGCAACTTACAAGGGGCAAAATTGACAGTAATGGTCATAAGTGGGCTTAGAAGTGTAAAAAAAAGTATAGAAATCTTAAATATCAGGGCGACCTACATCCCATGGGGCAAAACTTCTCACGGGTAGCTGCGCCTTTGCCTTCATTGGCTATGCCAACAGACATACATGTAATTCCATGAAAGAAATACATTAAGAAATCTGAATATTTGAGGGCCTTATATATTTGGCGAGTACCCGCTAGTCCGAAGGACCGCTAGTCCGAAGGTTTGCTAGTCCGAAGGTTCGCTAGTCCGAACACGTATTTCAATGGAGGACGTGACGGTCGCTAGTCCGAATTTGCAAAAAGGTTCGCTAGTCCGAAAAAAAAAAAAAAGGTTCGCTAGTCCGAAGGTTCGCTAGTCCGAATTTATTAAAAGGCTCGCTATTCCGAATTGTTAATCAGGTTTGCTAATCCGAATCAAAAAAAGGTGCTCTAGACCGAATTTTAAATAAGGTCCGCTAGTCCAAATTTTATATAAGGTTCGCTAGTCCGAATGATAAATAAGGCCCGCTAGTCCGAATTCTAAATAAGGTCCGCTAGTCCGAATTTTCTTTAAAGAACCTGATCAGCGCCACCATACACCGGTCTCAAAATGTATTGGAGGTGTTTGATCAAATATAGCGTGTTACCTGAGTAGGTGCACACAGGTTCACAACATTGTTCATGTTTTGCACTGTTTCTTTAAAAGTAATGATGGCAAGTACATAAAAGTATTCATTTTCAGAAAGGAAACAATGCAAGTAACCCAATAAGTTTCCAAATCGATGAAAACTGTATATTTATGTTCTAAAGACACAAAAAGAATACATGGTATAGATGCTGTTTTTCTAAAGTATTTGAATATTTAATCCTTTTAAAAATTACTGATGTAGGTTTTGCAGAATGAATGAAATTGCAATCAAATATACACCATCGCCTCAATGGTAATGGAAATAATTCAAAAGTCAAACAACAACGAGAGCTAGGCCTATTATGAATGTCTAAAATACAAACTTTTCTATTTATTTTATTTCTTCATTGATTACTTTCCCTATAAATCCTTCTTCCTTTAATTCTTTCTTTCTTCCTTCTTTCCTTCCTTTGTTTCTTTGTTTCTTTCTTTCTTAAATTCGGACAAGCGGACCTTGTTTAAAATTCGGACTAGCGAACCTTATTTATAATTCGGACGAGCGAGCCTTATTTAAAATTCGGACTAGCGGACCTTATTTAGAATTCGGAATTGAGAACCTTCGGACTAGCGGACCTTCGGACTAGCGAACCTTCGGACTAGCGAACCTTTGGACTAGCGAACCTTCGGACTAGCGAACCTTCGGACTGGCGGGCCTTCGGACTAGCGGGCTGTAACCATATATTTGCACACATTTTCCGGATTTTGGGGATAAAAAAAATTCAGGATTTTCAAAAAAAAAATTACCCACCACCCCCATTGCCCCTACATGTATATATCTATGCCACTATCCACAATTGATTTAAAAATTTAGGAAATACCATAGAAAAGTTGCTGAAAATGGCCTGTGCCCCACACATCATGGTTGCCCTGATCTCTGCTGCATATGATGACTCACAAGCTATGCCAATTTTCATGTACCGGTAATATTAGGTTTGTGGGCTTGTGCATGTGGATTGTTATAGAAAGTATGCTCGAGTTCACTCTTTTCCTCTTTTTTTCCTTTTTTTTTTTTTTTTTTTTTTTTTTTGTCACTTTTGTTGGGATCACTGAACGGGCATCTGAGTAAAATAATGGGTGCACTTAGACCAAATTGGAACACCACTGTTTTTGCTTGCTTCTTCGTATTGACTTTCAACACCTGAATAACATAAGTATCCAAAAAGGACAAAAGTGGCTGCCAATGCAAGGCTCAAATTTAAAAATAATAATATTGTATTCAGCTCATTATTAGGATGCAGAAAAAGTATAATCTGGCATATCTCCGATGTACGTTTCTTGAGCTATGGGCGTAGATGTCAAATATCAAATTAATTGTTGGTTTTTAATTTTTGATCAATCCATTTGCAGGCCAGGATGCAAGCTTTGGAAATTTTGGGGAGACCAGTTGCCTCTCCAAGTATACCTAATGCATTGGTATACAAGCTAGTGGAATCAGTAGCTGGATACATATGGAACTCGCCAGAACTGGTAGAGGTAGAGATGGAAACAGAACCATTCGCCCGTGGAGGAATGCGACAAGCCTTTCTAGGTACGGTGAAAAGTAGTGGCTGCTCCTTCCTTCCGCCTGGCCAATATGTGTTCAAACGATCTATCAACTTGTTACAAAACGAAACAAACATTGGATCCTTGTCACAGGTGAGTGAAGTTCAAGTTGCATGAGAGTGGATGTACCCCGGGGATGTACACATGTATCATCAAGTCAAGTAATACTTAATTAGATCCACACAATGAAAATTTCACTATAGTGCTCATATAAAATGAATTATAAATACACACAAACTGCCAGATATCAAAAGATGAAGATCAATCCATTACATGTTACTAAGAATGACACCACTGTTTCCAAAATTGAATTTCCTTTGGGAGGTTATCTAGATTAAATTGAGCTGCTATTGCCATTGTTGTTAGTCATGTATATGTTGGTTCGATATAATTCTGTATGTGTGTATATGATCCAGGATGAACCATTGTGGGTGGGAGGCAAAAATTCCCACAGAAAGGGCAGCTTCCCCATCGTCATAAATTCACAACCAATTGCGACAATCCTTTTTGGATTCTTTCAGTGGAATTTTGCAAGAATCCATGCATTATTCCACCATATAACTTGTATGATAAATTGAAATATTTATGAGAATCCATTTAGATTCCCGCCATTTCGTTGATCAGACTCTTTGTGAAAATCGCCGAAATTCTGACCATGCTTCCCTCTTGCCTACACCATTGATAATGGCGCACATGGGCTCCTTTGACATTACTGGAATTTTAAACACAAACTAAAAAGTGCCATCTCATAAAATTATCCCATCAGCAAATAATGGCTCTGATCCTGATTCTTGTTTGGAGTTCCAGAGATTGTAAATGACATTTATCTCACGAGGGAAATGAGTCAATGTCTGCAATAGGCAAATTTTCAAGTTGTTGTAGTTTAATTCAACTTGCACACTAAAGTTTGCAATTTTTATAAAAACTATGTAACCTGATCTACAGCCTCATACCCCCATATTTTACTCTATCAAAGTTGAGATTTTGATATCTGTTGAAAACTTCATCACCCCTGTAACATTGAGACTATTGAGCAATCCAGCAATTTGTCTTGGTTCCAATCAGCTTATAATTATATAGCTACTATTGCACCTAAATATGTGCAAAAAACAGTAATCACTGACTGGTTGCCAAAATCGTGAAAATCCCAGAAGTATTGGTAAAATCTGCGGATGATATATACAGAGACTGTGTAATGTGTATCAAACCTGTTTTAATTTTTATGTGCAAAGGTGTAAATGAAACAAATCAAATCTCAATCTAGAAAAGGAAATAAGTACTTTTATTCAATTTTTTATGTACCTGCACCACACTAAAATTGTGGCATGAAATAACCATTAACTCCAAAATACATTTGTAGATCAACATACCATATGGATCACCACAGTTTTTCTATAACGAAGATGAAGCTATATATAGTTTTCAGCAAGGTTCTTCAGTGGAATGCCAATTTTGTGCTGTTTGTGGCATAAGCACATAAGTGGGGTTCTGATTGGCTAATTGAATCACATACATCATCATAATTAACACACGCACAAAATCGTGCACTAGCATAGTTTTTTACTCGATACTCAAAAAGAGACGGACGCTGAGTTGAAGGAATTTACTGAATACTATAGTGATATAATCGTATATTCATGCTGATAGGGGCAGACATGCAGGATAATATTTGAAGCTGAATTGAAACATGCACTGCATAATGGATCTATGTGTGAAAGAACTTCATGCATGGTTTTAATTTGCTTTTACACATATAGGACATTCAAACACAAGTCTGTGTCTGTCAGATGGCTGAGGAGTTCATCTTGAAGTGTCGAATACACAATGTGCGTGGAGAAGAAATAAGGTATACTTGTGCACAATATTATTACAGTAGTTATGATAAAAGAGATACATGTATGTGGGAATTGTTGTAACGGTTATACAAGTGATGTACAAATGACATATATACTCTTAAAATATGTGAATGACTTGTGTGCATATAACTGCTTGATATAATACAATCTGCATCTCAGACAGAGTTTCTTGACATATTCCCAAAGCACAATATTCATTGTCTGTTCTGTAAATTTGTGCCATCAAGCTGATACGATCTCTGTGTGTATAATTTGGTGTGGAGCTGCTGAATGTGTGTGGATTGATGACAACCAAATTTGCAGAAGAATACTCTTATAATTGTCATCATGCTATAATAATTGCCAAAGTCATGTATGTTATTTTGAGAACAAAGTACAAAATATGGTTTAGCATATTTATTCACCAATCTTTGCACAAGAACAAATGATAATGATACGTGTTAAAGGGAATGATCAGAAATATTTAGGGTGATTACGTAATGCATGCTTGAACTATATTTTGTACTTTGTTCTCAAAATTACAAAAAGTTATCATGAAAGGGAGGTTGTTATTTTGGTATTTTTGGGGTGTTAACCCATAAAATAGTAGAATGACATACTATACTATGTATAGGTGCCCTACCTTTTCTTTCAAAGGTACTGTGTACAAGTGGTGAATTTTTGAAATGGTAATTTGGCTTGGTATCTGTGATTCCGGATGGTAATCCGTGTTTTAGAAACAGCATGTGTACTGTATAACATTGCCTTTATTTGGACAACCATTGTCCAGATACCTGCATGCTTTTATTGTATGTATAATATAAAAGCATTTTTTTTTAATTCTTTTTTTTTTTTTTAGTGGCTATAGAGTGTACGTTTGCCAAGTTTGCATTTTCTTTGTATGTTGTACATACGTTAGCCAAATGTCACTCAGGCATTTCAGATCACTTCAAAACGGCATGTTCACATGAAGTAGCACTGGTTACAGTCCGCTACTCCGAAGGCCAACTAGTCCGAAGGTTCCCTAGTCCGAAGGTTCACTAGTCCGAAGGTCTGTTAGTCCGAAGGTTCTCTATTCCGAATTCTAATAAATAAGGTCCGCTAGTCCAAATTTTTGGACTAGCAGGTACTCGCCGTAGCACTATGGTCAGAAAATGTGTCACTTCACAAAAAAAAAAGTAATTTCATTGGTGAAAGGTAGATAGGGTGTGAACAGAATTGGAATAGTGTAGTATGGCAATTACTCTTATGGTTTGTGCTAGTTGTATAGTTCTCTAGTTCTATTATATATATATTTATTGAATTTATCAATGATTGAACAAATAAATTATGTTAATTTCTGTCAAATCTAAATGCAGAGTTCTACCAGTCTACCTTGTATATATCAAGGATGAAGATGTGCCGGAAGACTGGTGTTGGTTTTCATTGGAAGCAGCAATCAAAGGGCCTGGTGCATGGAGAAAGGTCATGAATAATGATGGAGTAACCAGCGGCGGGAATGGGAACGGCGATGCTAATGCCAAACTGCTGGCATTCGCACATGCCACTGCTGTGCAGTTTGGCATGGACGCAATGGTCTGTGACCTCCAAGGTGAGTCAACTTAAATGGGCATTTTGTGATGCACAGTTTCATTTTGATGCAATTATATCTTCACCTTGACATTTCTATTCCTAACCCCTTGTTCATGTACAAGACAATGCATTGGTTTTCCAATGCATCTGAAAGTAAAACAATACCATGTACCATTAAAGGAAGTGTCCGCAATCACAACATTATGACGTATATGTTAGAAAAATAATTATCAAGCACGAATCACATGGTTTTATTCAAAACAAACTCATATTAACCATAAAAACGAATAAGAACAACTATCTCTCGACATGCGATATTCAAAATTCCCGCGCCGAAATTGTCTAGAGCAATGACGTCCCAATAATTCAATGAAGCTTGACGACAAATGAGCACAAATAACCATGACGTCATTGCGGGAATTTTGAATACAGAACACAGAAAGCCGAACTTCTTGATCGCAGAAACAGGAAGATCCGTGGCATCTTGGAGAAACGTCAACAGCACAACAGAAGACGGTTTAGGTGTCCTGCAACTACTAACCATGATAACGAAAACCTTCCCTCCACAGTCGTTAATTTGTCATCATCCTCTCTTTCCTCCGCTGAATTGGACCTTCTCTCCAAGGGCCTCAAGTTCGGGCCCACCCCCCCCCCCCACCCCCAGAGGTCAACCAGGTAGAACTCAGTCAGGATCTCACTCAATATTTTCGTCGCATACGTCTACGGGAGTTTTTCCTTGATGAGCCAGCATCTGAACCTGAGCCTTTTCGCAAGAAAAGCAGTTGGGTCCCTCCAAAGAACAGGGTTCCAGCCATGGAGACATACATGCAGGTTGTTAGTTCCCAAGTTAATAATTCTGCTAATTCTCACCACAGGACATATGACAACTTACCCCGTGAGGAACGCCAGGCTCTCAAGTCTCTTAGAACCAGGACTGACATCATCATCAAGCCTGCTGATAAAGGATCTGCCGTGGTTGTCATGGATCGGCAAAAGTATATCGATGAGACCATGAAGCACCTCAACAATCGTACTAACTACGCTCTTGTTGATTCTGATCCTACTGACTCTTTCTCTCAACAGATAAAGACCACCCTGGATGACATGCATGCTCGTGATGAATTAACTGACAAAGCCCATGCATTCCTTTCTCCTACAGATTCTAAAGCTGCTCGATTTTACCTCCTCCCCAAGATCCACAAGCCTGGGAATCCTGGTCGACCCATTGTATCCGGTAATGGTTCCCCCACTGAGAACATATCCCTCTATGTTGATCACTTCATTAAACCCCTTGTTTCTCAGACTCCGTCATACACGCACGACCCCACCGACTTTCTCACGAAGCTTGAAGCTATCAAGGACCAGATCCCCAGCACTGCCATCATTGGCACTTGTGATGTGTCATCCTTGTATACTAACATCCCATTCAATGAAAGAATTTCAGCTACCTGTGAAGCGCTGTCTAGAAGTGGCCACACCAGTCCCCCCATTGATGATCTGAAGACTCTCACGAATCATGTACTAACTAAGAACAATTTCACCTTCATGGGAGATCACTATTTACAGGTATTTGGGACATCGATGGGGACCCGCATGGCTCCGTCGTTCGCCTGCCTCTTCATGTCTAGGCTTGAAGAGCAGATGTTGGATGCTGCCCCTTGTCGCCCATGGGTTTGGTGGAGGTACATTGATGTGTTTTTCATCTGGACCAGAGAAGAAGACACCCTTCACACCTTCCTTAACCATGTCAATTCTTTCCACAGAACTATTAAATTCACGTCTGAACTTTCTCACCACCAGGTCAACTTCTTGGATGTCACCATCAGAAAGGAGAATGACTCCCTTGTCACAGATCTATACACGAAGCCCACAAACAGTCACCAGTATCTACACTCTTCCAGTTGCCATCCCCAACATTGTAAAAGTGGTATAGCATACAGTCAAGCTCTCCGCCTCCGCCGCATTTGTACTAATGATTCTGACTTCTCACAGCATGCCAGGGACCTCAAGAAGAACCTTACATCTAGGGGACACAGCGCACTCAAAGTGCAGCAGGCCATCAAATCTCTTCCCATGTCAGATGTACTGAAGCAGAAGCCCAGAAGCCAGGACACCAATACCAGAGTCCCTCTTGTGGTCACTTTTCATCCTAACATCCCTCCTCTCCGCAGCATCACTAATGACAATCGGCTACAACGAGTAGTTCCCGATAGCCCCATCCTGGCCTACAGACGTCCTCGCAATCTTAGAGATCTTCTTGTGAGAGCTGAAGTCCCCCCTCATTCTGATACTATTCCTTCCACACAACCGGGTACTTTCACATGTGATTCCAACAGGTGCGTTGTCTGCAAGGACCATATCCAAGAAGGGGATTCTGTCGCCAGTAATTCCACAATTCCTCCCACATGATCAGGGGCAACATCACATGCACCACATCTAATGTAGTATATCACATTTCTTGCAGTGTTTTGTGGTATACAGTATGTGGGAGAAACTAAGACTGCACTTAAGAAGCGGTTTTACGGACACAGGTCCACTGTCAAAACCAAGAAGCTTGACACCCCTGTTGGTAATCACTTTAACCTCCCCAACCACTCCATCTCCGACATGATCCTACAGGGCATTGAGTCTTTAGGTAACCGACACCGTCCGTGCCAGCAGGGAGAAATTCTGGATGAAGCGCCTTCGTACCATCCAGCCACACGGTCTAAACATTCAAGAGGGAAACGTCTAACTTATTTTTCATCATCATAATATTTTGCCCCCCCCATTTTTTTTTTCCAATTATTTTAAATATATTTTTCCTCCACTTTATTATTTTAGTTTTTGTTTCCTATTTACATCTATCATTTTGTATTATGTTCATGTAGTTGCCATTCATTTTCATATTTCTATTCAGCCCATTGTCTTCATTCATATCCTTATCCCTCTTACTTCCATTCATGACATCCCACTTCCTGGCCCTATTGATATTTCCCAAGAACACCTATGTCTTCTATTGTCTTGCTAATTTCCTTTTCCTTTATGTCCATGTCCCTATATATATGCATGTTTGTGTGTTGTCTTGTCACTCTGCCTTTGATAAAGATCCTGCTAGGATCGAAAGCTCAGGCCCCTAAAACTTTGAAATTTTGAATATTGTGTGTTGAGAGATTGATGTTTTTATTCGTTTTTGTGGTTAATATGAGTTTGTTTGGAATAAAACCATGTGATTTGTGCTTGATAATTATTTTTCTAACATATAAGACATAATGTTGTGATTGCCGGACACTTCCTTTAATAAGACCAATGTATTTCTTCCCTCTAAATTGTACACAGAAAATTTGATGCATTAAAGGAAGCTGACCTGATATATTTGAAAAATCAAATTCTTTAAAACTTGTCATCCCTTTCAAGCACTCATGCAAAAAGAACATGTAAATGTTGCTTGTAAACGTGACTATAATTCCTAATGGAATTACCGACATTTATACATTAACCCCAACCCCCTAAGGGCTTTTCACACCACGTGGGATGCATGCACGAACAGTGCATATATCAAGTAGTATTTTGTAGTATTCAGGCGGGTTAGGGGTGGTGCAATAATTATGTGTACCCCGGGGTGAATTATAGGGGGGCAAAGATTTTTGGCAGGCCAAAGGGGGGGGGGGCAAGCATTTTTGGCAGGTCGAAGGGGGGTCAGCGATTTTTGGCAGGTCGAAAGGGGGGCAAGCAATTTTGGCACAGATATTTTGGGCACTGTTTTATATTACGCCCTAAAAAGGCGTAGGAAAACGTTACGGACACGTTCAAATATGCAAAATTTCCTGCTCGCTGCGCTCGCATTATATGTTAAGACAATTTCAGGTTTTAAATCCGGGTTCCCAAAATCTTGCATGTGTAAGGGGGGGGCAAAGATTTTTGGCACGCCAAAGGGGGGCAAAGGTTTTTGGCACATCGAAAGGGGGGGGCAAAGGTTTTTTGGCACGGCCAAAGGGGTGGGCAAGCGATTTTTGGCAGACCATTTTGAGAATTCACCCCCCCGGGGGTACACATAATTATTGCACCACCCCTTAGGGTTAAGGAAGCCTATACTGAGTTTCGATAGTGGTAACCTAACCCTACCCCCCCCCCCCGAAGGGCTTTTTCGGCGACGGGAAGGGAAAGAAGGAAAGCATAAAGAGAGAAAAGAAGGAAAGAAGTTGTTTGCTCTGGGTGGGATTCGAACCCGAGACCCCTCGCATGCCAAGCACTCAGTCGGCGACATTTTGCCACGGGTCTTGGACTTCGCCGCCAGCGAAACCGTGCCTATATATCACTTAGGGCGATTGCGTCATCACACCACGTGGGATGCATGCACGAACAGCGCATATATCAAGTAGTATTTTGTAGTATTCAGGAGCATTATGGTTAAGTGATACTGGTAGTCTACATTGTTTTTATTAATGACAATCATGATCATGTAATATATTGATTTCAAGTGAAAGGCCCTATTTTTCTCATAAACATATTGAAATTAGAAGTTACAACTCAGTGTATTTCCAAAGATATGATCAAAAAACTGCCTAATTAGTCATAAATATGGTATACCATATTTGAGACTAATTCGGCAGTTTTTTGATGATTTCTTTGGAAATATACAAACTTGGAACGCCCAATTTCAATATAGGGTCCACAACATCCCCCCTAAATGTGTACATCCATATCAAAACGATGCACTTGTCGGCTGCTACATGTGTCTCTTTTTACATAATAGCTAGGAATTTATTCCAGACTCATCTCAAGTGGAGGTCATTTCAAATCATCCCCAACTCACATGGTTTAGGAATACAGAGAACAGTCTTTAACCACATGACTTGGGGATGATTTGAAGTGACTTACACTTGAGATGAGTCTGGTATTTATTCCAAGCTATTATGTGAAATGAGACACATGTAGCAGCCGACAAGTGCATCGTTTTGATATGGATGTACACAAATACTTTTTAAAATAAATCGAAAAATAATTGACTTGGTTTGGGTAGCCTTATTTGTTTTACACATATGGTCCAAATTATAGCATCACACGTCATTGCGTTTGGTCACAATGGTTCACTACGTAAACAAAAGAGACCGTTTTTAACAGTGTTAAAAGTCGCATCTGAGTCCATAGGAGGCAACTCTAAAACAATACAGTAGGCTAGGAATATTCATGTGTTTGTTAAAGAAAACTTAATCTTTGTTTTTCTTCTTTTTCAAAAGCAAAGCATGTGTTTAATTCTTTTCTCTTTAATGATAAATGGCTGAGTTGGGCTATGTACTGCAGTGAGAATAGGCCATACATCGCCAGTAGTTCAACACATGTGAAAAGTAATTTTTAAAATACCGTGTTTGCCCGACTTCCTTTGCGGTCGACCAATAGGTTTGCTTGATGAAAATGTACCAGTGAAAGAAATTGCTCGTCATATGGGAGTTGCATACAATGCGATTCGAAAATTGACAACAAAATTTCAGGTGACAGGAGAAGTGAAAAATCAGCCGACAGCATGCACCCCGTGGACGTGTCACGTCTGTTCGTCAGGACATGTCAATAGTGAATTTGGCTGAAACCAGCAACCGAACCGGACTTTAATGAACAGCATGCGCTGACATTGTAATTCACTTGTTAACAGTGTAGGAGGACACATTCCCTACTGAACATCTTGACTTTCAGTTTTATTTCTATTACAAACACATGAACAAACCTGACCTGTATTTTTTGAAAATTGACTCCTATGGACTAAGGTGCAACTTTTCAAACTGCCTCTTTTTTTTACATAATGAACCATTGTGACCGAACGCAATAATGTGTGACACTACAAATTGGTCATGATTTGTAAAACAAATAAGGTTACTCATAACTTTTTACAATTTTGCATTTCGTCAAACAGTTTTTGATTTCTTTCAAAAAGCATTAGGGGGAACTTTATAAGTTGTGTACCCTATATGTTTCTGTGTTTATGATAAAAAAGCTTTCATCTGATACCAAAAATCAGCATTTTGATGAGATAAAGTGGGTGATGAGATCAGGTTACCCACATTTAATATTTTTACATGGACAATTCTACTCCTATTCACAAGTTGTTCAAACAGGCCAATGCATTGGATTTGCTATTTGTTGGTAAGATTTCTCCAAATATTTTTAGGAAGTAGTGAAAGTAATGAATCTCTGCCTATATGCGATGTGATGTGCTTTGGTCATGTTGAAATGAGTTGGTTTTACATTGAAATATAAGACTTGAAGCAACATTTCTTACTGTGTTGGTGAATGACACAATTTATTCTGATAGTACTTTTTGGTATATCAATTCATATAACTTGATATATAAATCAGATGTAATAAACAAAAACACGTTGCATGAAAAACCAAACTGCGTTTTACATTCTTTATGCACATTATTTCTCTTCACATTTTCAAGTTTTGTCGTTCTTTTCTTGATTTTGAAGGAGTTGGGTATGAAGTCACCGACCCGCAGATAGCATACAGAAATGAGCAGTAAGTATAGTTGCTTCTTCACGATTATTGTTACGGACATAAACATAAAGGGGTATGGGTGGGGTAACTGGGGTATGCATGATCATTCAGGTTGAGTCGAAAAGAAGTAAACTCAAGTTTGAGGGGCTGTAACTAGAGATCCGTTTGATGGCGATGTTCTGAGGCGTTTCCTAAACATCCCGAGTAATTGAACTATGAAAAACTATCCGTCATTCCCAAGAATTCTTACTGTATTGTAGAAAATAAATGGGTTGATATTTGAATAAACACAAGCAATTTCCGACTGGATATTTCGATAAAATTTTCATCATAGACCACTATGATGGTGACATTTTTTATTCCAATTTTACAATAGTTTCTTAGTTCTGTTGAGAATTTTGAAATTTTCTAGGGTGTATGCAAGTACAATGTACAAATACGCGCATATGGCATCTTCCGCCTTTTGGCGGATTTTCCGCCTTCAACCATGAATTTGGTCATATCTTCGGATTTTATTGGACCTGCCTTTTACTACATATTCAACGCCACGCCTCGGCGTGCGATCGGATGTATTGCAGTACACACACATACTTAGGTTTATAAAAGCGAGTTTCAGTTTGCAGTTAAGTACCGAATAATAGCATGGAATGTAAATATACTTCATGGTATCAGTTAAGCTCTGAAGTTCTAGTGCGATTTTTATAAACTCATCACAAGAATACTCTGTTAGCAATATGAACAAAAGAGATTATCCGGGTATTCATGATAACAGCGGCCCACATGATAACTGTCTGGTATTATCCCTTGAACATTCTCTGGCCGTGCTTGATACAACCTTGAAAAAATGTACAATGCTGTCTTTGGTTTCGAGTCCAGGAGAGAAATAATAATTTGGTACGTGGTCAATAGATGAAATATCGCTGTGCTCATGTAGAAGATAATCTAGAAGTGATGTAAAAGAAGGAAAGTTTCTCCAGATAATGCCCCTATTGGAGTAGTCACAGATTTTCTATCAGCTAGATTTAATAATGGTCTGCAAGTTACTACTTTCAAGGGCTACAGATCTGCCATTCGGGCAGTCCATCGAGGCTTTCCTGGCGGATCTTCAGTTGGTAACGTTAAAACCTTCATCTTATTGAAGGTATGTTTATTAGGAGACCACCAGCTAGGACGATCATGCCGTCCTAGTGTCCTGAAATTTCCGAGAGGTCCTCCATGTGAACCAGCTCAGGCAGCATCTGTATGGGACCAAACTCTGAAAACGATCTTTCTGATTTTGATGGAAATTTACTGAATTTAGAGAATGCGTTGCGACCACCACCTGGGTTTGGCGGCCCTAAAAGAGCTGTTAAAAGCCCACCTCACAATTTATAAAATTTGAAGTTTATGAATTCAGAATAAGTACATTATGTATTTAGAAGAAGTGTATATAACATGGTTGAAATATTTTTATTTATTTATTTTTTTTTGCAGGGCATTCAGTAGAGGAAACTTAGGAAATGTCACTATCGACACTTTCATGAGGACCCACGTATGCAATCGCATTTGCAAATTACTTGGACTGAATTGTAAGTAAATAACTAACGTGTAAATCAATATTGCTCAGAATTCCTGTTCTTGCTGCAATCATGCACAAACCTGCAAGCTTGATGTACATGCACATCAGCACTGCTGTAAAAAACTCAGTTGTGCAAAAAGGCTGACAATCGTGTACACGCATATCATCCAATACAGTCATGCAGAGAACTCTGAACAGTCATGATTTGTACATTAGACTATTCAGAGAATAACATTTAGGGGTGGTGTAATAATTATGTGTACCCCCGGGGTGGTCAATTCTCAAAATGGTCTGCCAAAATCTCTTGCCCCTCCTCCTCCTTCACTGTGCCAAAAAATCTTTGCCTCCCTTTGACATGCCAAAAAACATTTGCTTTTGATGTGCCAAAAAAATCCCCCCCCCCCGCCATATGCAATCTTTGGGAACCTGAAATTAAAACCTTAAATTTTCTTATCATATAATGCGAGTGCATCGAGCAGGAAATTTTGCATATTTGAACCTGTTCTTAATGTTTTCCTACACCTTTTTAGGGCATAAATAGAAATGGTGCCCAAAATATCTGTGCTAAGAATTACCCCCACCCCCTCCTTTCAACCTGCCAAAACTTGCTTGACCTCCCTTTCGACCTGCCAAAAATGCTTGCCCCCCCCCCCCTTGTTGCACCATTGTTGGTGGGTACAGTCCCATGTTTAGAGCCAATTTTTGGAATGTCATTTTAGGGACACCAGAGTCATCAGAGGACAAGTTGTCATATGGGTATGAAACTGGATGGTCATAGGCAACATTTAGACTTAGAGCAAAATTTTTGGAAGGTCATTAGGGGTCACCATGCATCATCTGAGGTTAAACTGTCATGGGCATGAAACTTCGGGTACAGTCAACTTAGAGACAATTTTTTGGATTGGAAGGTCATATTGGGTCACCATGGGTCATCTGAGGTCAAATTAGTAAAAACTGTCAGATGGGCATGAAACTTGGTGGGTACACTGACCATCTAGGGTCAATTATCTTTACTTCTGTTTCCAAAAGCAATCGCGAAAGCAGGTGGTCGCGAATTGAGCAGGCAAGACTTGTGGTTCAAGAACCGCCATGTTCCATGTGATAAGTCACAGCAACATGCCAAATACCATATATTGGAAACCTTAGATGATGTGCTGTTGCAAGCTTAACAAGCTGAAAATTGTGCAAGTTTGTATGCTTTCATACAATTTACAAGTTATGGCGTAACATGAAAGATACCTCTAGTATTCTGGGCCAAAAATATCACCAATTTCTGACGTTACATTGTTTTATTTGTTCATTTTGCAGCTCCCACATCCACAGTACAGTCATCACAGCTTCCAGCAGTAAGTCTAAGCGTACTGCCACCTCCAGCGTTGCGATCTAGGAATGTGCGCTCTCGAATACCACCGCCACCTCCACAGTCACAGTTACCACCACCTGCGCCTCGCCAATCAACACGCTCAAAGATACCACCACCTCCTGGACATCTCCCTGTGCGCTCTATGCTGCCACCTCCGCAGCCTCGACACCCTGCACGTTCTCAGTTACTGCAGCATCCACAGCATCCACCTTTACGCTCACAGCTGCAGAGACGTACACAACTTCAATCTGTGCGATCTAAGTTGCCACCACCTCCCTCGTCCACAGCAGGCTTGCAGATACCCATGCATTCGTTTTGGCCGCCACCACCTCCACTGCGGCCTGTGCAGGCACAGACATCTGCCCAGGCCCGTCATGTGGGCTCGCTGCTACCATCTGCCCATGCATCCCGGCCATCAGCGTTCACCAGGTTACCACAACCGTCCCGCCGTCCACCATCTGCACAGCTTGACAACTCACAGATTCCAGCACCTGCCCAGCAGTCACGCGTCCACCCATCACGTCATCCACCAGGGAATGAAACTGCGACACCTAGAAGGGTGTCAGAGGAAGACCCAGAGGTACAGTTTTACAATTTCAATTTGTTTTTATAGATTTAGAGAATAAAAGATAGGATTTTGTCTTTTGCCTATCCAATATCGTGCCATAATGCCTGATAATGGATGAGCTGGCCAGTATTTTAAGTAGTGGATGCCGACAGTATCCACTACGATAAAAATAATTCTATCTTTTATTTTCATTCTTATTCAGTTTAGTATGTGGGGCGTATGTTATCGTCCAAATGGTTGGTTGGTTGTTTGTTTGTTTCTTTATTTATTTATTTGTTTGTCCGGGCGGAAGCAAATTCATTATGCACTCTGCAGCTCCAATGCAATAACCGATCAAATTCATCATTATGTTTTCATGGTTATTGGGAGTTAAGAAAACCTAATAATGATAATATTGGATGGCTTATTTCGCATGATACCATACCATTTCGCATGATACTCATCCGATATGTTATGGTATCATGCTCAGCCATCCGATATTATATATATCAAACTTGGTATGATGATAGGATATGGTAGCCTGATGTGCTGTATAGTTTTGTGTAATGCTATTTGCATATTTATGAATATCAATGAGCTTATTTGCATATTTTGCCTGAATTTTCATAAATCCACTTCAGCTTAAACCCGATAACCGATCAACATCAAATTTGGTTAGGTGATTGGATATGGTGGCCTGATGTGCTGTATAGTTTTTCGTCATGTCCTTTCTATATTTATGAATTTTAATGAGCCAATTTGCATATTTTGCCTACATTTTGCCTAAATTAAATTAATCCACTCTGCAGCTTAAAACGCCAACATTGAGGAGACACTTGGATACAAACGCATTGGACATAAATTCCACGTTTGGAACAATTACTGTACTCTTAATCACGATGCCTCTGATGGAGAATAGCCCTGGTGGCTGTCATCTGAACATGTTCAAGAGCATTTTTAAGACGCTTATTTGTGTGGGGCATCCAGACAGGGAAGCAATAATCGAGGATAGGCAAGACCATGGTCTGATATAACTCGAGAAGAACCTCAGGGAAGATTATACCCGGCAACATGGCGAATAAAATCAAGAAGTTTGTTGCTTCTTGCTGTAACATCCTTAACATGAGCATCCCACTTATTTAACTGTATCTGAGATGGTGACACCTAGAGAGGGGAATATTATTTACCTGATCAAGATTGATGTTGTTAAGTGTACACTGACTGATATGCCGTATGTTTACGAGTGATTGATTTATACATTTGGTATGGTTCAAATGAAGTGAATTACAAGATGACAATACTGCAAGTTTGTCAAGATCCGTTTGTAAATCCGTTACATTATTAGCATTTCAAATTGCATGATAAAGAAATTATTGTTATTTGTGTCTGTTTTTTCTTTTCTTTTTGATGCAGGTCTGTCCTATATGCCAGGAAAACGAGCCACAAGTGCGTATGGACTGCGGGCAGGTGATATGTGGCACATGTTTGCAGAGTCTTTATGACAACAAGCTGCCGTGCCCCTATTGTAGGGGTTCGAAGGACCTCTACATTATGTTAAGATAATTATATGGCATGGGTACAGATTTTTTTGTCGGTCAAAGGAGGGGACGAGATTTATGGTGCTGGTGACTTAGTATAGTCACCAGAGGGGGTTCCATGCACCGAGTGCTTTTTTTTTCTAACTTACATTTTGTAATCCTGAAGGTGTCTAGTAAATGAATTTTGATGTTCCCAAAATTAAATATTGTCCCATGGTGTTCATTTGGCGGCCATCTTGGATTCCGACAAAATTCAATTAAATTGACATAACTTTTGAACTAGACATCATAGGAAGACAAATGACCCCATTTTTCGGGATAACGTGGACATGAGCAATCAATTAAAATGGTTATTTTCTTGATTTAAACATGTTGGATACATTAAAATGCAAAATATTACTAAAATAGTATCTTCAAGGCATACTCGTCTGTATATAATAGGAGCTCTTTTTGGTACATTGAGAAGGATATTTTGATGTTATTGATTTATTTACTATTTTCTCTTCTAGGTGCATGACTTAACTTATAATTAGCTAGAACTGGTGTTAGTGAACTAAAAATAGTAGCATAGTTATAGTGAAGTGGTGGATAATCATGCCAAAACGCAAGGGAGATAAAGGTACTGAGTCAGACTCACTGCAGAAACGATCCTCCTGTAAATTGTATTTTACATGTGAGTGGTATTGAGCATCTAGATTATACGCCGCTCAGTAAAGTCACTGACAAGCTGGCTCAGCTACATGACATTTGCGACAAAAGACACATTGAACCTCATGATTCACCCTATTGCATGGATGATGTCTGTAATCACATTTCGAAAAGTCTTGCTGGTGTAGATTTATATAGAAACAATTGGATATCATCGAGGCTGCTACCAAAACTTTAAATCAATATCGTTTGAAATGTAATGCAGGAACTAATGAAGCTTCAACATCACAATCCTCTTGTAACCGTAAATTACCATTATCAACTGTCATGCAAATGTTCCCTCCAGAATGTATCTTTTGTGAAAGACTGGAAATTAAAGTGTATGGGAAGACTGAGAGACGCATCAAATTCCCAGTATTTAAGGACAAAGACGGAGCATTTAAGGAGCCTACTTGGAAACAGATTGAGCCTCGGGCACTAGAACTAGGACTACATCGTCTACATAGCATGGTGCTAGGTGAGGACATCTTTGCAAGAGAGGCGAGTCGAGTGAGAAGCTGATGAAGGTCCTACTTGAGAACCACATTATCCATGACTCAATCGCCTATGCCAAATTTCATCTAGGTGACAAAGGGTATATCACCAACAACCTGGTCTACAACGGCACCATTTGACTGGAAACTACCAAAGCACATACTGCTCTGCACTATCATCCGCCACCTCTACAGAAGCAAACAACTCGCCACTATTCTCAGTAAGCTGGATATAACTGTGACACTGAGACATATAACTTCGCCTTGGAAATTGAGACAGTGCTGGCCAAGGATCTTGATGAGGTTTCCACATCCCTTACTCCGCAGATCATTACCGGCGAGGGAAAGGATGTGTTTCATCTCGAATGGGACAATCTAAAGAAAACAATGACGAATAGTGATGGGTCAAACGTGGCCTGGTGAACAGCACTGGTGGGATAATGATACAAGATAATGATACCATTAACTAACCAGGATCGGACTCTCCATCTCTACGAGCGTAGATATACCCGAGACCATGGCTTCTGTTCATATCTGTAGTCAAGTCGGGCTCAGATTTCCCGAGGGAACCGTGTTCACTCCGCCCATGATAAATAGCGAAATGTACTCAACATGCATCTCAAAGGATATCGTGTCTGGTCATTTACACGGGAAGCAGTGGGGGGGGGGGGGAGAAGCAGCCTGTCCCAGGGTTTGGTGGCTTCCTCTCACCTACCGGTGTGAAACCCCAAAGAAAGTCAACTATCGACTATTTCACCCCTATCCATCACCCCTTCACAGAATACTCGACTTTCAAGGAGCTTCTAAAGTGGTCAGAGGATCCCACCATCCAAGTGGGTCAGGAGTATGTCCTTGTCTTCATATGTAACATACTTCACAAGCATGGTAAAAGTGGAGGGGTCCTGTAAAGCGAGGTCGAGGGTCTCACGAGGAGTACATGTCTGTACGAGATTCAGCAAGGTCTTGGGGTTGGTGACCTCAACGTTCTCCTCCTCAATGAATCGCTCAATTAACAAGCCCTTCACCGGCTTCACCGACTGTTTAGAGGCAGAACAGTGCTTTTGCATATGCCTTCCCTGTCAATACACTACGTAGGCAGCCACTGGTAATGAGATCAGCCACCAAACCCTGGGACAGGTTGCTTCTCCCAATAGCTTCCACAGATGTGAACAGGATCAGGAGCCATGGTCTCGGGTGTATCTACCTTTTGGGAGCGCACCTTGCTTCGCGCGTAGAGAGGGAGAGTTCGATCCTGGTTAGTGGTATCAAACCCGGGTTTCACATCTTGTATCATTATCCCACCAGTGCTGTACACAACATTTTAGCCATGGATATTCGTCATTGTTTTGTTTAGATTTTCCCATACGAGATGAAACACGTTGTTTCCCTTGCTGGTAATTTACTAATGATTTGCGAGTATTATGTGGAAACCTTAGCCAGCACTGTCTCTGGTTCCTAAGGCGAAGTTGCATGTCTCACAGCTTACTGAAGATAGTGGCGAGTTGTTTGCTTCTATAGAGGTGCCCGATACTATAGTGCAGCATGTGCTTTGGTAGTTTGGTAGAAGAAACAGGGCCACATCCTTATACTTATCTCTGAACCCCAGCTTATATGAATAAATCACCGCGTCTGCGACAGAGATGATGGTGCCGTAGACCAGGTTGTAGTCGAGTCATGAATATCATGGTTCTCAAGTCGGACCTTCAGCTTGTCACTCTGGTTTGGGGAAGCCACTTCTTTCAAACTCTTGTATGATTGTACAGAAGACTCTGCGAGGTAAGTAACGTAACCTCCTTCTGCCCAACAACTCGGTCTTGAATTAAATCAAGGACAACAGTGAATGCCAGCAGATGTGCATCAGCTTTACGATCCTGCTCTGTTTCAATTGTCGCTTTCGCTTCATCACGCAGGTAAGTTGTGTACTTCATGCTGAAAGAATCGCGACAGGAATAGTGGAAATTCGCCTCTCTTGCAAACAGGTCCTCACCTTGCACCATGCTATGTAGACGATATAGTCCTAGTTCTAGTGCCCGAGGCTCAATCTGTTTCCAATTAGGCTCCTTAAATGCTCCGTCTTTGTCCTTGAATGCTGGGAATTTGATGCATCTCTCAGTCTTTCCAGACACTTTCATTTACAGTCTTTCACAAAAGATAAATTCTGGAGGGAACAGTCGCATGGCAGTTGATAATGGTAATTTACGGTTACGAGAGGATTGTGATGTTGAACCTTCATTAGTTCCTGCACTACATTTCAAACGATAATGATTTTCAGTAAAGTTTTGGTAGCAGCCTCTATGATATCAAAATTGTTTCTAAATCTACACCAGCAAGACTCTCCGGAATGTGATTACAGACATCATCCATGCGATAGGGTGAATCATGGGGTTCAATGTGTCTTTTGTCGCGAATGTCATGTAGCTGAGCCAGCTTGTCAGTGGCAAAGCCCCTTACTTTACATATGAGCGGCGTAAAATCTATAGATGCTCAATACCACTCACATGTAAAATACACTTTTGCAGGAGGACGTTTCTGCAGTGAGTCTGACTCAGTACCTTTATCACCATTGCGTTTTGGCATGATTATCCACCACTTCACTATAACTATGCTACGATTTTTAGTTCACTAACACCAGTTCTAGCTAATAATAAGTTAAGTCATGCACCTAGAAGAGAAAATACAGCGTGTCCAAAAAGTAACTTAACATTGTGAATTTGCCATATCTCAAATATTTCCTACTTCATACCAAAATGGATAACATTTTCACATAGATGATCTTTTAGAATTATTCTGATACCAAAAACAGCATTATTGATGACCCCTTGACCTTATTATGCGCCATGCGGCTGTACATATGTGTGTGTATCAAACCCACAAAAGCAAGCTCATATGTTCTTTGTTCAAGCACATGAATGATGTGCTTCCCTGAACGATAGAGTTGGTTCACTCACTGTACACGCTACATTATAGGTATGAACATTCATGGATTACATCTTATATATCCTTCTCAATATACCAAAAAGAGCTCCTATTATATACAGACGAGTATGCCTCGAAGATAATATTTTTGGTAATATTTTGCATTTTAATGTATCCAACATGTTTAAATCATGAAAAAAACCCTTTTAATTGATATTGCTCATGTCCACATTACCCGAAAAATTGGGTCATTTGTCTTCCTATGATGTCTATAGTTCAAAAGTCATGTCAATTTCATTGAATTTTGTCGGAATCCAAGATGGCCACCAAATGAACGTCATGGGACATAATATTTTGCATTTTAATGTATCCAACATGTTTAAGTCATGAAAATAACCCTTTTAATTGGTTGCTCATGTCCACATTATCCCAAAAAAATGGGGTCATTTGTCTTCCTATGATGTCTAGTTCAAAAGTTATGTCAATTTGATTTAATTTTGTTGGAATCCAAGATGGCCGCCAAATGAACCCCATGGGACAATATTTAATTTTGGGAACATCAAAATTCATTTACTAGACACCTTCAGGATTACAAAAATGATAGTTGGAAAAAAAAGCACTCGGTGCATGGGAACCCCCTCTGGTGACTATATTAACTCGCATTAAATGTTAAGACAAAGGTTTTAAATTTAAGTTAACCAAAATCTTGCATGTGTAAGGGGAGGACAAATATCAACAGGGGGTAGGGAGGTTTTTAACACTTCAATAAAGGAGGAGTGGAAAGTTTGCACTGCCAAAGGAATTAACACAAGCAATTTTTTTCAGATCATGTTGAGCATTCACTAGCCCAGAGGTGTTGACATAAATATTACGCAGCCTGTCCCACGCACTAGTGATATATGGTAATATTATACAAAGGGATAGCATAGAGATGTCCATATTTTTTACTGAAAAACCAACAAGTTTGACCATTATTTTTAAGATGATTATTAGCATACAGTCCAACCTCTTTTATCCGGCCATGATGTGCCCAAATACTGTCCAGATAAGTGAAAATCAAGATAAGTGAATTACGTGTTTATCTGCATTGACAGACGGCAAAAGATTGTTTTAACATGGGGGTAATAAACACTAAAGATAGTTTAGAGTGTTTATGCAACATAGATATGTCATTCTAAGAATTCAGAGCATGGAATTACGGTGTTAAATCATCAAAAACACATTTTCCTGTTAAGATTTCACAGCCGGTTAACAGAGAGATCCATATAAAAGAGGTCCAGATATGAGAGATTGGACTGTATACATTATACATGGTGGAATTCAACCCACCAAGATAAGTGGGTCCATTATAAGCCTTAAAAAATGGCATATTGAATAAGTATTGCATGCTGTTCTTAGCTGAGTGTTAGCTATCATATAACATACACTTCAAGCATGGGCTTAGGTATATATTTAAATAATTATGCATCCATTGTTTTGAGTACCGCAAATCTAAACATTTTACCTTTGAGGTCTACAAGGAAAATACCTGACATTATAATAACTGCATTGATGCAAGTGCAGTTCAGATCATGTAAACCATCACTTTGAATTCTGCAGTTTACAAATTAACATATTCTATTATGACATTTGTAAAGAATAAAATATTACAAATTGCATTTTGCCCTTCAGCAAATCAAACAGGCTGAAGCTGACAAATAGTTATTTACATTAAGGTAAAATCATGCTACATGTTTGTGCTATTTGGGTAGTGGCACATGTCTTAATCCTTCGATTGCGTACGATGTCCACATATGCAGAAGTTGTGTAAAGTATAAGCTCTTGCTATTATGTCACACGCGAAGGTGTTTGTTGCGTCACAAAGATGTGTTCGTGTGTGCATTGAGTTGTAATAGTAATAGTGTGTTAGTGTGATAGTTTTGTATGGTAGTTGAAATATAATAGTGTAGCAGGTTTTTTTTTTTTTTTTTTTTCAAGTTACATGTCATGTGTATCGGGTCACATGTTGTTATTGAGAGTTATTATTATACAGTAATATAGGGACCAGCCCAATGAAATGTTTGTGTAATTAGACAGATGTTTCAAATTGACAAATCATAATATCAAAATGTTCTGAAGAGTTTGGAGAATCTTTTCTGCTATGTTGTCAAATTTGTAGCATGCACATTTTATTTAACTTGCATGGAACTGACATGATATTTAGGGATTTTTGTAATTCATAAAGTGACAGGCTTCAAAACTGGGCCAGTGGTTGAACCAAGTTCCGTAGAACGCAAGGATCCGACTCCAACCAGGCAGAACATGCAAGCAACCGGTGGTTGTTTTGAAGCCATCCTTAACACATTGAGTTGCAAAGTTTATGAGCATTTTGCATGTTTACAGTATACTGTTCTTAAGGGGTGGTGGGCACAGATTTTTTGGTCGGTCGACAGAGGGGATGAGAGGTTTTTGGCACACAAGAATTTGGGCAATGTATGTATATTCAACCTAAAATTTCATGATTGCTGCGCTCGCATTATATGATAAGACAAAGGTTTTAAATTTTAGTTCCCAAAAAACTTACACATGTGTAAGGGGATGGCAAATATTTTTGCCACACCAACAGGGGAATGGAGCAAAGGGTTTTGACTCTTCAAAATGTGTGTGTGGGAGGGGGGGGGTTGCACTGCCAAAGAGCTCCAAAGGAAAGACAAGCAATTTTTGTCAGACCATTTTGTGCATTCACCACCCCAGAGGAGTTAACATAAAAATTGCACAGCCCCCAAAGCACTTGTGAAATTTTTGGAAGTGTTATACAAAGTGACCATCATTTTTAAGGTGGTATATTGGATGCATGTTATAGAAATTAGGAAATGCTTTGAGCATGTTTTAAACAGATTAATTAAGTAGGGTAAAGTACACTGATCAATATTCCTTTTCATTGGAGCAAATTGGACATACGGTTCGCATAATACATCAACTTATATTTTCTTTGTATTCTATTGTTTTTGTCAATGATCAATATAGTTAATGAGCTAAAAGGACTGGAAAAGCTCATTAATATGTAATTTTGCTAAAAGTCAAATCATAAATGTTCAGTGTACTTTTATTTTGCATACGTATGCACTGAAACTTGGTCAAAGTGTTTCTAATATGTTCTAATGTATTATATAGTGATGCCGCCTTCTAATTTGCATAATTAATGTGCTAATTTGTGTAAATGCTAATAATGCAAATATGCAAATTATGGGGTGGCTTCACTAAATAATACATTAGAACTTATTACAAACACCTTGACCAGTTTCAAGGCAATAGTATGCAAAATTAAAAGTATCTGAACATTTATGCATGGATTTTTAGCAAAATATTGGCAACAATTATATGTTAATGAGCTTCTCCAGTCATTTAAGCTCATTAACTTTATTGATTATTGATAAAAACAATAAGATACAAAGAAGATAGAAATTGATATATTTGGAAAACCGTATGTCCGATCTGCTTCAAACAAAAGGCATATTTGATATTGTGTGCTTTTTGCTCTACTCAATTAATCAAAATCTAAATTTAAATCATGCTTGGAGCACTTCCATAATGCCTCCAATACCACCTATTATTAGTATATGCTACATGGTGGTACTCATCCCACCAAGATAGATGGTGAATTAATACTATAAGTGAATTTGTTTTTGTTTTTTCTTCTGAAGACGTTTATCCATTAAGCGGGTCCATTATAAGCATACAAAAAATGGCATATTAAATAAGATATTGCCTGCTGTTATTTCTGTAGTGTTAGTTATCATATAACATATAGCATCCGTTGTTTTGAGTGCCACAAATCTAAAAATTTTGCCTTTGAGATCTACATTTTCCTGACATTATATTATCTGCATTGATGCAAGTGCAAAATAAGATCATTGAAAACCATCAGTTTTAATTATGCAGTTTACAAAATAACATATTCTATCATGACATTTGTAAAGAATAAAACAACAAATTGCATTTTGCCCTTCAGCAAATCAAACAGGCTGAACCTGACAAATATTTACATTAAGGTAAAATCATGCTACATGTTTGTGCTATTGGGTAGTGGCACATGTCTTAATCCTTCTATTGCGTACGATGTCCACATATGCAGAAGTTGTGTAAAGTATAGACCACTTGACATCAATGTTTATCAACAAAGGCGAGGGATTGGTCTTATGATATGCTCGACAAATCGCTTCACTGTTCAATGGCTTTCTTGTACTGTATGAAATGTGGTGGGAGATTTAAAATACACATGCCCTGAGCAAACTACGATGCTCACGCACACTGCAGGGCAAAGAACAATGGAAAGTGCCATAATGCGTGCGCATACTGCCGGGCAATGACGTCACATGTCAAGTGGTCTATAAGCTCTTGCTATTATGTCACACGCGAAGGTGTTTGTTGCGTCACAAAGATGTGTTCGTGTGTGCATTGAGTTGTAATAGTAATAGTGTGTTAGTGTGATAGTTTTGTATGGTAGTTGAAATATAATAGCGTAGTGTTATTTTCAAGTTACATGTCATGTGTTTTGGGTCACATGTTGTCATTGAGAGTTAATATTATACAGTGATACCATAAAACCTCGTCTACAAGCATATATAGTGTTTCTGATGAAAGCTAAATTAATACGATGTATGCGTAAACATGCCAATACAATAGATTGGTCTTATAATAATACTTGTTTGATGTGTTTGGATCTGTAATTAATTTGCTCAAACTCCATAATGGTGCCTGGATTACATTAGCTTTCATCAAAAGTATTCTATATGCTTGTAGACGTGGTTTTACGGTATATGAACCAGCCCAACGAAATGTTTGCGTCATTGGACAGATGTTTCAAATTGACAAATCATAATATCAAAATGTTCTGAGGAATATGGAGAACCAAATTTGATATCAAAAGTTTAATCATCATGAGCATAGGAGCCGTTGTTTGGAAATTTGTGCAATTATAAAAAAAATGGCAAATTACGAATTGACCACGCAAAAGCCAATGCATGGCATGAGCTTATTTTGATTAAATGGGGATGGAACAAGCGGAGAGTTTTTATTTTGACTGTGTTTATTTTATATTTGCCAAAGAATAACCAAATTACAATTTGACAAACTGGTATATATGAAGGCTAGCTGTAACTACAAAAAACAAAACAAACAAAAAAGAATAAGACAAACTCAACCAAACCTTGACATTGTATTTTTGTATGTTTAAACATAATAAATAACATTTTAAACAACAGAATTAGTCTTGGTCTTTTATTTGCTGTCTCTTGTCATTTCATATTACTGTAAATTTTTGGGAAAAGTGTATAGAGTGTGCAGTGTTTAAATGGTCTACAATAGATAACATTCATGATATAATAACTTTAAAATTACATGTATACATGTAAGGTGCTTTAGTCCTCTCAACCAAGATGTTAAAAACCAGTTCTGACATTCTATAATTTGGAGGTATAAGTATCACAAATGATGAGATGGGCACTCCGTCCTGTGTTCAGATGTTAGTGGCCCATATACAATGAGGTGTCCCAGAAAAGGTGGAAACTGGCAAATGTTATGCTATCTTAAAATATGTTCTCAACCACATATATGTAAATTCCACATCAGTTTGCAAAGACAAAAAATATAATCATTTTGATTAACTAGTTTATGAAGATGTTCTCTTTGATGTTTAAAATGGTGCAAGATCAATGTTGCAATGTTTGTTGATTTCAAGTTGCACCGTACTACAGTAACAATGTACTCGAGATCTTAAAACTTCTCAAATTTTGTTGTTAATGAGACATGCATTATTACATCGAATTTTCTACAAATTTCAAAAAAAAGGTATTTGCGGTAGGTTTTGTGGTTCTATAATATAGAGAGTTATTTTATAGTGAAAATGTTAAGGGCTGGGGTATGAACGTTTGGACAGTATTTATTTTGGGACATAAGAGCACATCAGACATATGGAATTGCATTCTGAATATGAAGAATGTCATTCTGATATCAAATAATTTTGATTTTTTGAAATTCGCAATTTACATGTTATGGCAAATCATTAAAAATTGATATTTTTGATATTTAACAGTAATTGAAGTAAACTTTATAAATCTGATGATTTATACTTAAATTGTATGTAGGTGGGATGAAAAGCCGACGATCAATTGAAAATTTTGACCTTTCGTATTGAAGATTTTCCCCAAAACACCAACAAAATTAGGTCTTTTTGGGAAAAAAGTCCATATCTTCAATATGAAAGGTCAAAATTTTCAATTGACCGTCGGCTTTTCCTCCCTGCTACATACACTTTAAGAATATATCATTAGATTTATATAATTTACTTCGAGGACTGTTATGAAAAATATCAAATTTTTATAATTTGTCATAAAATTTGTATTATATTGTGATTTTAAAAAATGAAAATTATTTGATATCAGAAAGACATGCTTCTTATTCAGAATGCAATTCGATAGGTCTGAGGTGCTCTCATGTCCCACAAAAAAATACAGTCGAAACGCAACAAACGCTCATTTTGGATCCCCTAAGAGGTGTAAGTTCTCTGCATTTAACCAATGACTCAAAAATAAAAATAAAAATAAAGAAAAACTTAAATCCATTTTTGAAATCCTGATATTTTTCTAAAATGCATTTTTCACTTATACAAAAATTGTTCATTCTTGGAAGTTGGATTGACTCTTATAAAAGGTGTTAAGCCAACGATGAGCAAGTGATATGCTTCCACATAATAATTATATACAACAGATGTGGTATTTATAAACACTGAATGACTATTCAAAACAGTACCTTTTAAGGACCGTTCACGAACACTTGTGGGGGGTGGCCTGATGCAAAAAGGGGGGCCCTGAAAATTATTGACCCTCCTACCTAAGGCCCTGAAAAAATGACCAAATTTTTTTTTTGCATCAGCCCCCCCCCCCCCTTACAAGTGTTTTGGGGAAGGGTATGAACGTTTGGACAGTATTTATTGTGGGACATTAGAGCACATGAGACATCGAATTGCATTCTGAATACAAAGAATGCCCTTCTTATATCAAATAATTTCGATTTTTTTGAATTTTGCAATGTAATACACGTTTTATGGCAAATCATTAAAAATTGATATTTTGATATTTAACAGTATCAAGTAAACTTTATAAATCTGATGATTTCTACCTAAAGTGTATGTAGGTGGGATGAAATGCCCGACGATCAATTGAAAATTTTGACCTTGGATTTTTTTCCCAAAATACCCAAAAAATAGGGCTTTTTCAGAAAAAAATCCATATCTTCAATATGAAAGGTCAAAATTTTCAATTGATTGTCGGCTTTTCATCCCACCTACATACACTTAAGACTATATCATTAAATTTATAAAATTATCGTATTCAGAATGCAATTCGATAGGTCTGACGTGCTCTCATGTCCCACAAAAAAATGCGGTCGAAACGCTCATTCCAGTTCCAAAATTTTTGTATGGGTCCCATCTTTTGGGGATACCATGTATATTACTAAAAGGAACTCCGAAACCTACATAACCCATCATAAAATTCTACATGCTCATGTTATGACAATTTGATTGATGCTGTCTTTTACAGCATCTTGTTAGCTGTAACTTGATACCGCATTTGCTACTAAGCTCTAAATTGACATAATTGATACAGCTAGAGAGTATAACCATACTGGAGCTTTTCCAGAAGTTGCAATTCAAAATGGTCACTGTTACACAACCTCACTTGCCATTGAACAGCCCCTACTGATATTCTGTGAATATTCTGAATACTGATTGCAATACCAAAGAAATACACAGCCCGTACGCGGGCTTCAAAATTCTATTTTGAATTGTCAAATTATCAAAGGGTATATTTAAGCACTGTATTTTTGTCAAATTCAGTAGGTCTTAAGAATTGCATTGCCCTAGTGTCCAAAAACAGGTCATTCAAGGGGAGCATACCTACCTGTATAGGCTGTATGGTCATTTATGATGAGGGCCACTACTGGATAAACACTACATTTGAGACTTTCCATCATTGGCTAGTCCTAATTACCATTCATAACATTGGCTCACCCATTATAGATCATACGCTGTCAAAGTGATGTAATAATTGGATGAACTGCCATAGCAATAGGTGAAAATAATTTTGAAGACATTGCGCTGCACTACAAGCATGTTGCACTCATAACCTGTGTATGTCTGTAGTCATAGATTGAATACACTAATCTTACAGGTGCGAGTGATCAGCATGCCCGAGGGGTCACTCCCATTGTGGCCTGTACACCATCCGTGATAATCAACTTTTGAAAAGCACCCTAAACAAGGTGCAAAAAACAATTATACCCTAAACAGGGAGTTTATTCCTTGCATCAAATTTCATACCCTAAATTTCATTTCCGCGTATTAGCAATTGCAATTGTGCTACCCTTTTTTCCAATATTTCATGTTTTTGACACCCTAAACGCATTACGCACATATCGTGCTTACCCACGAAAAACTACCCTTTTTACACGTTTTCATTATCGCGGATGGTGTACAGGCCACAATGGGAGAGATCCCCCGGGCCGGGCCCCCGGGTCAGCATGATAGGGTTCAATGCATGCAGATGGTGCCGCATGGTGCTTCTATGAGCTTCTATGATCTATGATGTACCAGTGCAGCCTGGTATATGTGACCAGCTCCAACAAAACCCAGAACAAGTCACCAGGCATGTTTTTGAGTTAGTGCCTATGATGACATTCCGATAAAAAAACAATCAGATTTTGGAATTCTTAATTTCATGGTATTGGGACTAAATGGACTTTCAAATCATGGAAAGAGGTTATGAATAATTGACAGTTGAACTAGTATGATGATCCCTTTTCAATCCAGTGTAAAGCAGGAAACTAGTTAGCCCATAACAGAGAATAACAATTAGGCAAATATATCAATGTATCATTAAAATCATCCAAATCTTAATAAAATTCCTTTAAAAAGGGAATGGGGCGCCAAATGGGAGCCATGATGTGTTGTGCTGAAATTCTGAGGGGGGGGGGGGCACTCCTACTTTGGACGTGCGCGTATGTAGGACTATTAAGACCCCTTTTTCACAATCGCTGTCACCGGCCCGATTACCAGCACATGCTCTGTCACCAAAAGACCCCATATATAGTAGATCTGTCACCCAAAGACATAGACCAGGCCTTCTCAACTGGCGGTGCGCACGCTGGCTTGTGGCATTTGGAGTTAGTCAAAGCGGCACACGGTAAATTTACTAATTTTTTTCACATAACTTAACAATAAAAGGGGCGAAAATGCCACATCAGAGTCTTTAGAAAGCCCTAAAATCTAAGAGCTTCCGGGGCGCTGCCCCCTGGACGCCCCTCGTCCGGTGCTTTCACACTTGATCCTTCCAGGGGGGCCATAAGGCAGGTCCCTGGACCCCATCTGCTACGCGTTCAGTCTCGCACGCACCTTCCTCGCAAAACCTCCCTCAACTTCCTCGCAAAACCTCCCTTAACATGTTGGCACTTCATGATCACTAAATATCCCAGTTCAAATAAACTATCTGAGAAGGCCTCCCCTAGACCCTAGTATTTCCATCTGAACAGCAACGAGTCATCTGTCGCTGATTTTTGAGGCTTCTTTTGGCGATCACCCAAAGACCATGTTAAAAAGGAGTCTATTCTCACCCAATGCCCCCCCCCCCCTCTAATTTAGATCCAAACGGTCCCTCTCTCACCCAATGACCCCATATTTTGTACAGATTTCAACTCTCACAGAATGCCAAAAATCATGCTCTCAGGCTTGCAATTTTCGTATTCTTTCATGTTTTGCTCTCACCGGATGCCCCTTAGGGGCGGTGCAGTAATCATGAGTCCGGGGGGGCAAAGTTGGGGGGCAAAGTTGGAGGGGGGGAGGGCAAAGTTGGAGGGGGGGGCAAGAAATTTTGGCGAGTCAAAAGGGGGATGGGGAAGCAATTTTGGCCATCCGAGAAGGGGGCCAAGCGATTTTTGGCACACATTCATGGGGCGCCTTTTAAATAAAACGCTTTGAAAAGGCTTCGGATAACAGTACGGAAACGCTTTTAATATGCAAATTTTCCTGCTCGATGTGCTCGCAACGTATAGGCCTGTAGACCATTTAAGGTTTGCAAATTGGGATCCAAATAAATTTGGCAAGTGTAAAGTTCGTTTGTATGTTCGTCCTAGCTGTGTGAGGCTACGCCAATATTCCCCGCAATATTCATGATAACGATATGATCGGTGAGCTAATACACACGTTGTAGGCGCTGGAAAGAAATAGCAATTTTCTTTGTTTAGTACCTCATTTGTTTGGCTCAAAGGGGTCAATGTGATCAGTGAAAACTAACATTTAAATTCAATATGAATCTATTCTTAAATCACATGTCTGGAGTAGAGAATGGGACACAGCAATGTTCCTGCATTGCTGGTCATGAAAAAAACAACAAAAAAAACAAGGAAATTGGAACAGTGCACATTACACACAATGTAAATGAGTCTTCAAAAAGGCAACCTTACACGTCACATAATGTATTTTATGTACACATCATATAGCATATAATGTTTATTCCAAACAGATGCTAAATATATAAGTACATTTTAGTTATTATAAAAGAAAATATCTATATATATATATATATATAACATAATGTTGTCCATTTCAAACATTCAAACATAAAGAACATGTAAATGTGACTAATTCCTTATGGAAATTAATGACATTTTAAGCTATTTTATACAGCATGATTTTGTTAGTCTGGTGTTTTCGCCAGCCCATAGGGCTGGTACCTGTTTCTGAGATGGGGTTTGTGTACACTAAAGATTAGCTAAGATTATAGCCTTCTTCTATTAGTATGAATTATTTTTTTTACTTCTCGTGGTGGAAATGTTTTTGATGTCTGCTAATTCGATTTGCAAGGAAAAGAAAGTAGGCCTATGTTTTGCCGTTTCAACGAACGAAAACGATTGAGTATTGCCAAAGTTATGTTTGAATTAATTATGACTTAAAAAGTTATCATAGGTTAGGCCTACACATATAAACATAAACTTGTTCAGCAATCAGCATATCAAGAAAATGACATGGTCAAAGCGGGGGAATGATCACGAGGTCATATCAGTGGACTACTGAGCATAGCATGATGTTTGGTTGCCTGTGAGTGCATAATTGATATGTTGATAACAGATCTAATAATGTTGTAGAATCAAAATCTTCATTATATCACAGATATTGGAACACGATGGACCACATTGAAGTCAAAGTAATTATCTATCCTATCCTGTACCGTTTTATGGATAAAATTGACTCAAAATGTTATTGATGATATTATTGCTATCTTTAACATCAGTTTTGTCTTTTCAACAGGAAAAATCCGATTGAAAATAAAGTTTTTAGGGCTAGCTACAATATTGAACAATATATCCCATATTTTGACATGCACTTATAGAAAATAAACAAATTATTGTCTTACTTTATAAATTATAAATACTGTAAAATGACACATAACTAAAGTGAGGCCAATTTCTATCTTTTTTATTTGATTCATAAAATTACATTCAACAAAATGATTGACGACTGAGAAAACACACAATGCAGACTATTACAGAATGGAGTAGGTAAGATGCCATGTCCATAGCTCTTCAGGAGTTTCGGACTAACAATCAACACATTCAAAAAATACAGTTTAAAAGTGAAGATTGTAGTGAATGATCAGTCCTGTATCATGTGCTTGCCACTATCTACTTTATAGTAAACTATACATTGCGAAATAATATAAAATTATTTTAAAATAAAATGTGCATGTAAGTTGAGTTAACATACCATATTAACTAACAACTGCAGTGTATTTCTTGATTTTAATAATAAGCATGGGTAAAAAGCAGTAAAGACAAAAATACAGAACAATTTGGAGTAATGAATTAAAGAGTTGACAGGAGTTATAGGAGTTAAAGTTTTTTGCTGTTTCAGTGTGCATGTTCTCACCATTGATGGTTTGGTGAACTGTCATGTAACATGGATGTAAGCGTGATCCTAAAAATGCCTTTCACGGTGACCCAAACTATTTACAAGACCTCTTCTGCATTGAGGCTGGCCTTCCCTTTTTAAAGGGAATTTTTATTATTAATGATAATCATCATGATCATGTAATACCGTGATATCAAATGAAATATCATATTTTTCTCACTAACATATTGAAATTAGGAGTTCCAAATCTGTGTTCTTCCTAAGATATGATAAAAAAAAAACACTGTTGAATTAGTCTAAAATATGGTATACCACATTTGAGACTAATTCGACATTCGAATTTTGATGATTTCTCCTGAAATATACCAATTTGGAATGCTTAATTTCAACATGTTCTTGAGAAAAATATGAGCTTTTACCTGATACCAAAATCAGCATTTTGATGGGGTAAAGTGAGGGGATGAGGTTTAAGGCGAGATGTCACAATACAATTCTTAAAATAAAATATTTTGATATTAATCTGTGATGTTAAAGCCTGCCGCTTATGACCTGATAAAAATATAATGGACTTGTATCAAAATTAACATTTACTATAGTAAGTTTATTAAGAACATAAATTTAATCTGAAAAAACAAAAACAAAAAAAGGAAAAATGAAATTATGAACTGATCCCAATGATGAAGACAGAATCATGTTCCACTCCAAATACTTTTAAAGATATGTCCATTTTACTCCCCCTGAAAGATGCAAGTGAGCTTAATTCAGTGCTGCTGTATGGGAAACAGGTTAGGACATGTAGGGCCTATGGTAATTGGTCAAATTCATGTAGGTGAAATAAAGGTCCTATAACCCCTTTTATGATTTTACAGTGTTGTGCAATGTGGATGCATTATATTTATAACCCTTTAAATTAAGAAAGAAAGAGAGAGAGAGAGAGTATAGTCAGTTAAGTAAAACATGGTTCATTGAATTAATTAATAATTAAATTAATTCATGCCAACCGAGGTCAAAGGTCATCAGACAGAGGTCAACCGAGGTCAACGGTCATATGGGGTCAACAGGCTAGGCTTAACTCGGCCCACCAGTTTGCGGTCCAGTAACCACTCTTGTTATGTGCTATGAGCCATAGATTTTGGACAAGTCGTAAATTTAAGTTCATATTTCAAGCTTACTTGATCTAAAAATCCAAAAAACCATGCTAAAATTGAAGTATAAAATCTCCTATCCATTCAGGTTTCCTTTTAATATTATCTTGAAATCCATGCAATGCCGTCAACAGGAATGTAACTTTTCATGAAATTTCATGATTTCAGGAAATTTGAAAGAAAGTTTACCAATTTCAGGAAAGTTACCCTTACTGTGCAAAAAGATAGGGGCAAATGTATTTTAAAGATTTTTCTGTGTTTTTCAGGAAATTTTGACAACACGAAGTTATATCTCTGCATCAAAATGGGTTGTATTTCCTGTTAAATGTTGAAATGTAACAATACATCATGCACTGCATGTTTGGTTCATCACATATGTAAAGGTCAAATTCTCTACATTCCATATATTAGTACATTGTATGGAGTTATTTAATAATGAATATTCACATTATGAATGAATCTATAAACACGAATAGGGCTATAGACTGTACAATGTTGCCTGTTAATTGCTAAGAAAATGATCATGTGATGCAAATCAATACATTAACTTTGAACACAACTTTCACAAAACATGTTTTTTTTGTGGACGATGAACACACTTTAAGGGTTGGGGTATGAACGTTTTGACATTTTCTGTTGTGGGACATTAGAGCACATCAGACATATTGAACCGCACTCTGAATACGAAGAATGTCCTTCTGATATCAAATAATTTTAATTTTTTGAAATTTGCAATGTAATACACATTTTATGGCAAATCATTAAAAATTGATATTTTGATATTTAACAGTACTCGAAGTAAACTTTATAAATCTCATGATTTATACTTAAAGTGTATGTAGCTGGGATGAAAACCCGACAATCGATTGAAAATTTTGGCCTTTCGTATTGAAGACATGGATTTTTTCTCTCAAAACACCAAAACAAATTAGGTCTTTTTGGGAAAAAAATCCATATCTTCAATATGAAAGGTCACAATTTTCAATTGATCATTGGCTTTTACTCCCAGCTACATACACTTTAAGAATATATCATTAAATTTATAAGATTTACTTCGAGGACTGTTATATATCAAAATGTGAAAAATATCAAAATTTTAATAATTGTTATCAAATTTGTATTATATCGTGAATTTAAAGAAAATGAAAATTATTTGATATCAGAAAGACATATTCAGAATGCAATTCGATAGGTCTGATGTGCTCTCATGTCCCACAAAAAAAAGTTGAAACGCTCATTCCAGATCCCTTAACTATGTTTGCAATTTTAAGATGGTACAAAAATATCAACTTTGATTTTAGGGTCACCAGCCGTATTGTACCTTTTAATGTGATGGGTCACATATGTGATGTGATCAAGCAAACTCATCCGTCAGATCTTGGCATATATTAAATTTTCAGTTTCTTATATGATAGTAAAAATTATTTACAGAGCTGCATTTTGAAATTTAAAATGAACAACCAGTTCCAAATATATGAGCAATTAACGAGTTTCCAAAACAACATGAAACAATAGGAAATATTCCCTTTGTTTGGTTATATCTCAAAATCAATATTTCCAAGTTGCGACTAATTTTGATTGACCGCATCACATTATAGACCATTAGAAAGAATAATCTCCACTACTTGCATATATTTGACAGTCATATATTCAACTCTGGTGAATCTATATGTTGTTGTTCACGTATCTTCTTAAACGAAGGTATACATCCTTAGCATTTCTCCTATTGATAACTATTCCCTGGCTTCTAACCCATCTATTGGCAATGAGTCTCATTGGAGGTGGTATATAGTCAGGTAAAGACCCTGACAAGTTGTAGAGTCTGGTTACATTTCTTATGTCGACACCATCAGCATTAAATGACTTGTCCACACCACCTAAAATAATAGACAAGAAGGAAATGATCAAGGATCAATAGGAGAAAACAGTTCTAATAAAACAAAATCCCTCTAAAAAGGGATGAGCAGCAACAAAGTTTATCATTTGGCTATATGGGGAACAAAATCTAGAGTAATCTTTGTTGCACGAAACCAATAATGAAGTGAAGATAATCATCATTGTATAGTATTAGTAATACTCTGATCTCGCACCAAACATGCATCTTCACATGCAACTTTCGGTTAAACCACCGTATCCACGCCCCCATACACCCACCAAGGTCATTCACATGGCGTGGACGGTTGACACATCCCGACAAACATTGAATTACACAAACTAATAGGCCTATTCTTTTCGCAACAGTAAAAAAAAAAAATAAGGGTTATAGGTTAACACATTGAGAATTCTGTTCAGATGCAAAATGTATTTAATATGTGATTATGTTGTAGAAAAATTCCAACTTGAAGCATATTGATGAGGAGTAAATGCCCAATCCAATTTTAATAGGCCCTGTGAGCCTTTGCCTTTGTTTTATTCTTCTTGAAAATAACTATGTTTGTGCTACACTGTCGAAGTTTATCACAGCAAATGTCATGTTTAAATGACCAGTAAAAGTGAACTGTATGCATTAATAATGGCTTATAATTATGTGTTTAAACAATCTTGATATTTTTTTTGTTACATCGGGATCAAATGTCAATATTTCATACGACAGTACAAGCTATTATTAAAGTATTAACTATAATTTATTTGTTAACTTTTATTTGAAGGATTTCATGATTTTCCTCCAAACTTTTGGCAGTCAAATCGTACAGTAGTCATGTCTTGGATCCTTGAAGCCATTCAGAAAGACACGCATGTGGTTTTTCACCAAAAGACCTTTTTGCATGTCTTAATAATATACCAAAACACAATTAGTGTTTCCTTTCAGCAACATGGTTAAGGAAATAATATAGGCATATGGCAATCATGCATACACTCAGTTGTGTACAATTGGAAGAAATCAATTCAATATGTGTACATATATCACCCTAGCCATAATCATGTCGAAAAGACAGATGAATCATATTGCATGAAACACAGCTAAACACATATTATCTTCTCTGCAACGAATTTTCTCTTTTTGGCACCTTATTTTAATTGGCCCAATGCTATACACATGGCATGACTCAAATGTCGAAAATACTCAAGCAGCATTTGCTTGAGGAAACAATCACATCATGATACAGACCACTGAAAATATAACATTCACCCAAACCAAAGATTATACCGTCTCCTTATCAGTCGGTTTATATTGTGCTGTTTCTGATTGTGGCAAATACAGAGCGGGATAAGACTACATTGCATTTTTGGTGGAATTAGAAACTAGGTCTGAACTGAGCTAATTTGCATAAATGCTAATTAATTATGCAAATTAGGGGGCGGCTTTACTATATAATACATTAGAACATATTAGAAACACTTTGACCAAGTTTTAGGGCATAAGTATGCAAAATAAAAGTACCCTGAACATTTATGCATGGATTTTTAGCAAAATATTGGCAAAAATTATATGTTAAAGAGCTTCTCCAGTCATTTTAGCTCATTAACTTGATTGATTATTGATAAAAACAATAAGATATAGAGAAAATATAAATTGACATATTTTGAAAACTGTATGTCCGATCTGCTTCAAACAAAAGGCATATTGGTAAGTGTGCTTTGCTCTACTCAATTAATCTGTTTAAAACATGCTTAGAGCACTTTCATAATGCCTCCATAACCACCTTAAAATGGAGAAAACATACAAGCACTCATACTAATTACCGTAATTTCCTGGAAAGTTGTACATATCCTCTGGAACACCAGAAGGGCGTACAGCATTTCTCTGATACCGTATCCGGTGACTATTGTACTCCGATCTGAAACAATCTATGTCTTCTTTTATGAAGGGAAAGAAGACATAGAGTAAACACCATCTGAAAGAATGTAAGAAATAAAAGATATCAAACTAATGTTTAAAGGGAGTTATATACTTGATCCACCAGTGGCGCTCCTGCGCCCCTCCGCAGAACTTCCGGTCGTGGATGTTCTGCGCTCGGGGGCTCAAATAGGCTGCGCTCGGAAGCAAAATAATAGATTTTCTTATAATTTATAGTAACTCAAATCATTGGTGCGCTCAGGCGCGGAGAATCCACTGTTGGAGTAACTGCATTCGCTCAGAAGCAAAATAACATATTTTCTTATTATAATAAGCATATCAGTGGATCATTGCTGCGCTCAAGCGCAGAGAATCCACTATTGGAGTTGCTGCGCCCGGAAGAAAAATAACATATTTTCTTATTATAATATCGGTGGAAGTTGCTGACCTCGGGCGCAGAAAATCCATGATCGGAGTTGCTGTGCCCAAGCGCAGCATTGATCCACCGCTCAACTCGGACCGTGGATTCTCCGCAACCGAGCGCAGCAATGGTCCAACGGTATTATAATAACAAAATATGCGCAGCAATGATCCACCGTTATTATAATACGAAAATCTATTATTTTGCTTCCCAGCACAGTGGATTCTCTGTGCCCCAGAGTGAAGAACATTCTGAGTTATAGTTATTATGCGCATGCCTATTGTATAATAGGCCTAATAGTAATAAACTTGACGTAATAGACGTGACTCTCATGCAACCTATAAAATTAAAGTATAAGTAACCCTAATTAAGCTAGTCTCCACACAGCTCACAGCCAGTTTGGTTATGCTCCCTCCACACAAACAGTCTGCCAATGGCCACTTAAAAAAGCTGTTTCTGATTGGCTACACGTATGTACACATAGAGCTGTACATACGGGAACTTGATTGACCTCGGTCAGCTGGCGAGATGGCGGGTCAAAATTGCTCACGAATAATAAAGTAGCCTAGCGACGGACCAATTGAAAGCCTTGTCTGATGTCAAGCTGGATGACGTCATCAGAAAACTGTTAGCTAATCAAAAAGGACCAGTTCGTCGTCATTGGCAGACTGTTTGTGTGCCGTGAGCGTAACCAAACTGGCTGCGTAGGAGACTGTAATTAAACTTACTTGTCAACCAGAACACCGTACCTCCAGTCCCCAGTTTCCTTTAATTCCTAATGAAAAAGAAAGGGAAAATAAAAGATGACTAGCAAAAGAATTAATCCATGCCAACAATTATGAAATATTCAACATGCAACATATCTAATCATCAGTGTTGTGAGTCGGTAAATTACCGGTTAATTTACAATATGGTTAATTACCGGTAATTTACCGTGGTAAAATAGGATAAAATAAGAGAAATAAGTAAAATATGAAATAAAAGGATTTTTTCATTAAAACTTCTAATAATATTGTTTTTGTTTGTTTGTTTTATATTAGATGCCAATTTTGTTTTCAATATTTGCACAACTTACTTGAATATGATTTTATAGACCCCTGCTACTGTGCTACCTAATACTATAAATGCCCATACTGTACTTATAGTGTACAATACACTAAAGTTAATAGCAAGTACAATTTGGAGAAAATTTACAGTAATATCACTCTTTTATACAAATAACCTGTAGATTTCACTTTAGCTAGCTGTGGACGAAAAATTATGGGTAGTTGAAAACATAAACTCAGCTTTACCAGAGGGGGACTTCCTGTCAGCTGATTGGCCAAGTTGATTGATCATATATTGATTGATATTTAGGGTGAATATTGTGACTGTTTCAAGACATGTTTTTGCCTATCTGACAAACAGCCTGATAATAATAATACGGGATGCACTGTGTGTGCACTCAACCTAGATCCATTGGTCAGTCCAGTGAGATGGTCTCTGCATGGACAACCCCATTGAGATTGTGTGTGTGTTCAGAGCTGCATGGTAAACACAAAAGCCCAAGGGGGGGGGGGGGCACTCACATGTTAAGGTGGTACGGGTATGTGCGGCAGTCAAGGGTCCCTTTTTCAGGCTCTCCGGCAGTTCCTTAAGCCCCACATTTGAATCTAATCCAGTTCTTTGAGCCTCAAACTCTGACAATTGTAGCTCTTTAAGCTCAAAGCTCGCTGCAAACCCCTACCAAAATTTAAGTTGAGTACTTCTGGGGCACAAAAGATGTCCAAATGAGTGGGCTGTCGTGCTGGTCATCCCTAATAGTACATGTATATAGTACTATTAGGCCAAGTAAAAAATAAAACATGTTTCACGTCCGGGTTTTAGAAAAAAAGGAGGAGGGGGGGGCTTTTTATTTTCTATTTTTTATCGCAAAATTGGTGTAAATACCCATACTTTGAGCTGTTTTAGCGTATACAATAATCCCTGGAAAAAGAAGGAGGCCCTTTTTTATTTGTTGTTCTGAGAGTTACACCCCCTCCAATGATCACAAAACCTTCCTAAGATGTTTCTTTTATCTTAACAAGGCTACAGAAAGCATTCCAACTTCCTAGACATATTTTTTGAAAAGTTATAACTGAATTTCAAAAAATAAAAATATATATTTGAGGAAACCTCAAAAAAGGAAGCGGGAGGGGACGTGAAACATGTTTATTTTTGTATTTTGCCTTATATTGAAATAAGGAAAAGCATTTCAAGGGGAAAACATTATATAGACACATGATTGATGCACTTACACCAAATTCCTCAATCCAAAATTGTTCACATTGAATCCTGAATCTCCCCCACAAGCTCTCTATAGGCTACAACGGAAGGGGAAAAGGTGATTAGAATTAACATAGCCCAAAACTAATTACAAATTATTTATTGTATATTGTAGAAAAAGTTATTGTAACACATCCTTCATGTCAAGGAATAAAAATAGTATCACCCTTTATGTCTAAAATGTCCTGTCCCGATATCTGCATCATCTCCGTAACGAAAATTTAGAAGCACCTGGATAAAAAGACTTATTTTGTAAGGTCATGTATTTGACCCAAAGAGCACGAGTCAATGTAGGGCAGTCAATTCTTTTAGACATTTTGCCCTCATGTTAGGGCAATAATTCATCAAAACTATAACCATTTCTTCACTCATACCTATCACCGATCATCTCCGAGCACTTCTGATAATAAACACATAGCGCACCAAAAAAAAATGGGATACCAAAAGTTGCCATCTTTTTTAATATGTTTTTCGCATGTAGGGTAGGTGCAGGTAATATGGGACAGCAGGTAATATGGGACACCTGTTTTCATTTTAACAAAAAGTAGCTTAGAGAAGGTACACACTTTAAGTTGATTTGTTAAGTGTTTAGAGACATCAATTGTGCTTCTAGAAATGCAGTTTTGGAGTCTGTGTATCAAACTCTTGGAAATCAATGCCAAAAGAGTGAAATTGCCCAAAATTTACGTCGTTTTTTTGGCCTGATATAAAATCAATGACGCCACATTTTATGATTGTGTATCCAAATACTCTGGTACTGAGGGTGCATTTGTCACTTTTTATGATCTTTAGGTGATGGGTTAAGCTTATCAGCAGGTAAAATTCCACTGAAAAGTGGCACTTTCCTTTATAAATGATTATTTTCTCTGATTTTCAACTGAATGGGTGCAGGTAATATGGGACACATAGGAAATTGTGTGCATTGTCAATGCGAAAAGCAAAACTATTTAGAAAATTGAATTTTCTTGTTGAAATTTGCATTTAACATTCAAAATCATGTAACAAAAATGTTTTTAGAACAAAAGAGTGATTTTCTGAACATTTTGATTTTCACCATAGAGATAACACAGTGTCCCATATTACCTGCACATGCAGGTAATATGGGACACTTGACGATGACGTCATTTTGACGTCATAGCGTCCAAACAAACATAAAAACAAGATAACATTGCCTGTTTTATTAATCTTAAAGGACAGGTTGTTCATCATAACAATCTCTTTTGGGCATATCTTCTATAGTTTTTATGCACATAAGCTAAACGTCCTTAATGGTCCCATATTACCTGCAGGTACCCTAGGATTTAATGCATTTATTATTATGATATACCACACTAACAAGTTTATATTAACCTTAGATTAGTAATACACAGATTGGAATTTTCCATGTCTGTGCCATCTAAGCGTAGGCCTACTCGAATTCAGCTGACGCCGGTACATCGCTTATCCGAAGTTTCTGTTGTGTACTAGCCTGAATCCTTCTGGCCTCTAATGGCGGCGCCTTTTTTTACCCACAATCCTTCATGTTGCCTTATTCGAGCTCAATACAGCACAGTGGAGCGGCCGCGCGTGAGTATTCGAGGACTGGAGGATCGAGACTAGTTGTGTACGCTCGCGCTATTTGCGATATTTTTGAGTTTGCCCACGCGGTACCTGACTTAGCGTTGATCCCCGGAGTCAACATGCCATGTTTCCACGGTATGATATTAACATAGGCCTATTATTAGTGTATTCACAACACTATATTAAAGTGATGCATTTTTGCACAAACATCTTTTTATCGTATGAATGCTGTTTAAAAGAAAAAATCCTACCTGGTTATGCTGCGATGGTCCAAACAATACAGCTTCAGAATATGCATATCTGTCGCCATGGTTTCTGCGCATGTACATTTGGATCTGACCCGTCAGTGAATTTTCTGTACCACAATCAGCCCTTACCCTGGTTGGTAAAACTGAAAGAAATAACACATATATGCCTACCTATTAAAGGGGCATTTCGTGATCCACAGCCTCATCCCCCCACTTTTCTCAAAAAAAGTTGAGATCTTTATAGCCTATCACTGAAACCTCTGGCTACATAATGTTTATGTAGGCCTACAAAATATTTCTTGCAGATTAATTAGTCAAAAAATCACCAAAATCTGTGAATAATTTGCAATTTGAGAAAATACAAAAAAGAAATTGTCCCTGAAATTACCAAAATCTGGGTCGGCATTCATTTGTACAAGAAAAAAATGTTCCTCAATTTTTTCAAAATCTTGGTCGGTCGGGCCCGTAGAACAGGGTTTTCTTTATTCGTCGCCTGCCGGATAAAATTTAATTAGACACCACTTACCTCTTGTACGAGACACACTGTCCATGAAATACCTAGCAACTCGGTTGCCATCCAACACATCAGATGCTTCCAACCAAATAATTTTGCGGGAAAATGCATCAATGCATCCGTGGATGCGAATCCCATATTCACGCAACTTGTCGTGTTGGTCGATATGCCATGTTTGATTAGGACCCTGACATAAACAAGAACTAGACTTATCGGTGGTCTAAGACCACAAGCACAGCTGTGTTGTGACCCCTTAATGATCTTTGACCCCAAATCTGTGTCCACCACATTGACACTGGGTAATAACAATGCATGTGTGCAAGTGGCATCACTGTCCTACATAATTTGTGGGAGAAGTTGAATTTTAAATGTATTTTTTTTATACCGGAAGTGGCCCCTTAATGACCTTTGACCCCAAATAAAAATATACCATTATATATTATAATGAAAGACAAAGATAAGAAGACTAGTTTGCGTCTGACGTCACTGTCAATCAAATTCTCTACGATCATTGATTGGCTAATAGCGCGTATATAAGGAAGGTCGATTCATCTGGCTGGTGCCGATCGGAGAAAAGGAATAGCAGTGAATGGCGAAAAATACGTACTCTTACAAGGCAAAAAGCAACTTTTCTAGGCATTGTGGACATGGTGCCTTCACTAAAAAAAGTTTCCTACTATTAAGACCTAAGTTTTGAGATGGTTTGTATGTAAAAAGGTGCAAAATTAACAATAAGGCGCCCGGTTTTACCGCCGTGTTCAGCAACTCATATAATCACGACACATGTAAACAAACCGTGCTCGGAGTTTGATTGACAGATGACGTCAGGCGCAAACTAGTCTTTTTATCTTTGTCAATCATTATAGGTAAATGCAACTCATATGTGAACATACCGTTACTGTCCTATGTTTTCCTTAGCTAATAAAAATATTTGAAGCTATTTCGTTTTATACCTGAAGTGACCCCTTAATGACCTTTGACGCCAAATCTGTGTACACCACGTAGATATTAGGAAATAATGCATGTGTGCAAGTGGCGTCACTGTCCTACGTAATTTGTGGGAGAAGATGCATTTTAAAGGTATTTAGTTTTATACCGGAAGTGCCCCCGTAATGACCTTCGACCCAAAATAAAAAAAATACCATATATACACTGAGTAAGCACAATTCATGTGTGAACATACCGTTACTGTCCTATGCTTTGTTTGGCTAATAATAATTTTTTGAACGTATTTCGTTTTATACCGGAAGTGATCCCTTAATGACCTTTGATCCCAAATCTGTGTACACCACATAGACAGACACTGGGTAATATCAATGCATGTGTGCTAGTGGCGTCGCTGTCCTACGTAAGTTGTGGGAGAAGATGCATTTTTAGTTGAAATCATTTTTTTGACCCCTCTGCGTGACCTTTGACCCCACAATTTTCATGTAACATGTAGGGGCACGGTCAATGATCATTGTGACCAAGTTATGTCAAAATCGATGTATGCGTGAGAGTGCTAGAGCAAATGTAATGGTTGACAGAAGAAGAAAGAAGAAAGAAAGAAAGAAGAAAGACGAACCTGTAAGAAAAAAGACACAGCCGTGAAGTTAGTCACGGCTGTGTAACAAATATGCAAGGCTTTTATGATGAAGAATGCAGAAAACAAAGTGTGCAGTACGTGCACTCAGCTTGAGTGCCAACATCACAGGTCTACCCACAAATGTTTGTGAGATTTACCACAAAGGTCAATTGAGAACTGGAATACTCATAGCATACTCTTCCACAAAAGAAGAAAAACAATGAACATGAAGTAAATACATAAACCACTATTTGCAAAAGGTAGGAGTCAAAAGCCTTCATAGAGCAAGGTATGCTACTTTGTCACACGGTGTTAAATTTGGTCTCATTTGGAACCTTGTCCCTTGAAAATATTACTGCAGAAATATTCTATTTTTGCATCACTGTATGGGCAGGATGCTCGGTAGAGGAAGCTCAACCACGCCGATGAGCCTTCACTGAAGAGTGGCTCATGGAGCAATCGGATAACTTCCATTTTGTTGGTACGGTATAGAATGTTTAAAAAAAATAGCAATGGTGCATTAAAAAGGTATCGGTGACTATGTCAAGATTGAGATAGAAAGAATTTGGCTAGTACTCAAGGTACCTTGTTCTAGTAACTTATTGACCACACCACTCGATATCTTAATCATACTTACATCTGAATGGAACTGCCTACGTATCAGTCTCCTCCGACGATTTCGTTGCAGGCCACTATAATCGACAATAGCCAATGCATTCCTTGTCTCGTCCCTACAAAGGTGTCATAAAAAAAGAAAGTAACGAATACTTAAACTTATATCAGTCAGATATGATATGAAATGTGACATTCTAAACCAGTTAAGGGTATTGTTGGTCAAAGCAGCCAAAAAAAAAATTTTTCATTATCTCATTCAATTATATTATTGAAAAATAAAACTTTGGTGTTTTGTAAAAGTTTATTCTACAAATGATATGCTTTGGAAAACTTGCTTAATTGGTGTTTACAGCACAACGCAAGAACCACATGACCTACAAAAAATATCTGTGATATTTGAATTCTTGTACACGCTCGCTATGAATTGAGCAATGCAATTTTTGCTAAAGCTCACTACCATGTATGACTATGAATGTTTGGACAATGATGTCGCGTGTTATGTGAGACCATTGTGAGACGATAGATGCACGACAGCGCCCGAAAACAACACCTTTATTCTCATTCTTTAACACTTCAATACACACCACTCCACGCCATACATAAATTCTGCCAATCACATATTCCCCCAATATGAAATTTTTTTAAAGTAAAATTTTAATTTTAATTTTACTTCATTAAAGTTTAAAGGGTGAGCTGTTGTAAACTGCTTATCCACAAACATAGCCTGTTTAAGTAAAATTTCAAAGTTTAGGGGCCTGAGCTTTCGATCCTAGCAGGATCTTTATCAAAGGCAAAGTGACAAGACAACACACAAACATGGATGCTGCCCCTTGTCGTCCATGGATTTGGTGGAGGTACATTGACGATGTGTTTTTCATCTGGACCAGAGAAGAAGACAGCCTTCACACTTTCCTTGACCATGTCAATTCCTTCCACAGAACTATTAAATTCACATCTGAACTTTCTCACCACCAGGTCAACTTCTTGGATGTCACCATCAGAAAGGAAAATGACTCCCTTGTCACAGATCTCTACACCAAGCCCACAGACAGTCACCAGTATCTACACTCTTCCAGTTGCCATCCCCAACATTGTAAAAGTGGTATAGCATACAGCCAAGCTCTCCGCCTCCGCCGCATTTGTACTAATGATTCTGACTTTTCACAGCATGCTAGGGACCTCAAGACGAACCTTACAACTAGGGGACACAGCGCACACAAAGTGCAGCAGGCCATCAACAAGGTCAAATCTCTTCCCAGGTCAGATGTACTGAAGCAGAAGCCCAGAAGCCAAACCACCAATACCAGAGTCCCTCTTGTGGTCACTTTTCATCCTAACCTCCCTCCTCTCCGCAGCATCACTAATGACAATCACCATATACTTCAAACCTCAGATCGGCTACAACGAGCGGTTCCCGATAACCCCATCCTGGCCTACAGACGTCCCCGTCTTAGATCTTAGAGATCTTCTTGTGAGAGCTGAATTCCCCCCTCTTTCTGATACTATTCCTTTCACACAACAGGGTACTGTCACATGTGATTCCAGGTGTGTTGTTTGCAAGGACCATATCCAAGAAGGGGATTCTGTCACCAGTAATTCCAACAATTCCTCCCACAGGATCAGGGGCAACATCACCTGCACCACATCTAATGTAGTGTATCTCATTTCTTGCAGAGTTTGTGGTATACAGTATGTGGGAGAAACCAAGAATGCACTTAAGAAGCGGTTTTATGGACACCGGTCCACAGTCAACACCAAGAAGCTTGACACCCCTGTTGGTGATCACTTTAACCTCCCCAACCACTCTATCTCCGACATGATCCTTCAGGGGATTGAGTCTTTAGGTAACCGTCCTGACACTGTCCGTGGCAGCAGGGAGAAATTCTGGATGAAGCGCCTACGTACCATCCAGCCACATGGTCTCAACATCCAAGAGGGAAACGATTAACTTGGTTTTCATTATCATATTTTTCCAACCAAACCCCCCCCCAATTTTTTTTCTTCCTATTTTGTTATTTATATTTTCCATCCACTTTATTATTTTAGTTTTTATTTCCCTTTTACTTCCATCATCATGTATTATGTTTTTGTAGTTTTATTTTTACCACACATTTTCATTTTTCTATTCAGCCCATTGTCTTCATTCATTTCCTTATCCCTCTCATCTCCATTCATGACATCCCACTTCCTGCCCCAATTGATAGTTCCCAGGAACCACTTATGTCTTCTATTGTCTTGCTAACTTTATGTCCATGTCACTATATATATGCATGTTTGTGTGTTGTCTTGTCACTTTGCCTTTGATAAAGATCCTGCTAGGATCGAAAGCTCAGGCCCCTAAACTTTGAAATTTTTCATTAAAGTTTGACGGAGGCGGGGTTCGAACTCACGACGCACTACTTCGGACACACTATGAACCCAGCGCCTTAGACCACTCAGCCACTAATTGTCTTGTTGCAATCCATTTGAAACTTATTTGAAGATATAATCGCAACTTCAATATAGCCTACCACGTGACAAGCAAAGGCAGAAACGTACCATACATGTATTTTGGTATTTTATTTACCTAAAAACATTAATATGTATTATTAGTGCTCAATTGTTATTAACTGATGCGTGTTCTATAGGCCTGTACAAAAAATGATAAATGGGCGTCTATAATATGGACAAAACATTATATCGATTTTGACACGTGCTCGTGTGTCAGTACATTTCCATGGTCAGTAAAATACTATAGAGGAACCTACCATTTTTCTTGTATAAACGTTCGACGTTTTGATCAAGTATGTGAATAATCGACATTATATTAGACCCTGAATATTTTTTCAGGAAATAAAAGATTAGATTACCATAAAAACGAAACAGTAATCTTTGATTGGGTCTAATGTAATATTCACATAGAATTTTCAACGTTTTTTCTATCTTTATTCGTGCTCATCGGTCAAGTTGACATTAATAATTATATGCTTTTAGCACAACGTCGGCTTACCAGAACCAGAACCAGATAGGTCCTTGCATAAAGTTGAGAGATTTGATTTGCACTTGAAAGGACCCTGTCATGACTCTGCAGTCTGGCAGGAGGGATGAGATCTTTTGTTCGAATAGAAGCAGAAACCCCTTCGGCAACTTTACGACAATGGTCCTCCCTCCTATCAGCTAGAGAGTCTGGATGGCACAAATTAAAAGCATTATCATAACCATCATACAATTTGCCCAGAACTATTTTCCAAACTCTTTTTTGCAGCTGCTCCAAAGTATGATCTGGAGTTGTGGTGAGTGAGGAATGCCAAACTATACACCGCGTATTCAAGTAATGGTCGAACATATCCCTTGTAACCTGAACATAATTCCTGGGTATTAAAACCAAACTCTTTTTTAAAATCATACAACCGACGATTTGTTTTTGGACACAATTTCAGCAATATTTCTAACCCATTCGAGGTTAAAATGTTTGCATCAGAAACAAAGTTGAGAGGAATATGTCTTTGATTTTTATAACATTATTGGGTGGATTCCTCTTAAAGGCCGCTCCAAATATCTGAAAAACATATTAAGTATATGTACAGTTTGGTGGTATAGAGGTGAACATTGACTTGATGATATTTTAAGCCTACTTAAAGCCTGGATGTACGATCTTTTTAAATTTTTATTTTTTCTTTTTTTTCTTCCAAAATGATAATATGCAATCATTATGAAAGTTCCCAATACATTTGGACGCGAAAAACATTGGGAATTTGCAAAAAAAAAAAAAACATCATCAACTTCACCTCTATCACTCGAAACATCTTGCACAGTATTTGAATTAGGACAGCGAGTGCAGCCTCAGAGTTAGTCACCTACGCGGCCAGTTTGGTTACGCTCCCTCCACATGTGGATGCCATATGGGCGAACCTGCCCCAATATGGGGCAAGTTCGCCACTTTGCAAATTTTTTTGTTTGCTCTATCATGTTGCTATTGCAAGGTCTACATTTCTGAGATTGTGGGCTTTCACATTGGCTAATCAGGTCATCCCTAACCTTATAACTGACATTGCTAGGCTGGTCAGAAAAAATAGGGCCAACACTCCTACACACACCAACATTAATACAGAGCCTATCTATTACCATTGAAATATATAATGCACATGCTGTACATCAGTCAACGGTTGCTTAGACTGATATTCTCCATTATATTGGGATGTCGATACCATTACCATGTCGTTGGTCACAGCACACTGACATTCTACAATAGGAGAATTCAGGTACCTGTACACAGTCTCTACGCAGGACAATCAATTCTTTTGTTATGCAATACAGCAAGATAATGTAAGATAGTAAATGTAAACTTGTATTTTAGCTAGAGTATCTCGAGCTAGCTCACTCAGTCATTTAATGAGGCATAACAAACGATCGAATTTGGTGTTCAAATGAGCAAAATTTTGAGTTACACCTTTTCAATGTAAAATTAATTTTCTCGGCCAAATGAAAAGCAATAATTTTCATTTTTTTAGTAAATGTCAGGAAAAACTGTAATGCTTGATACTATTTTTCTTTTTTCTTTCAAATCCTAGTGTTAAACTTAGGCGTGAAATTCAGTCATTTAGTGTAAGATTTTCGATTTTGATAGGCTTAAACTCTGCCCGCGAGCCTTTTTTTGGATCAACCTTTTAGCTTTTCAAAGTAATATAGTTCGCCAAAGAAGGATTTTTCCCAACTTTCTAACGCACGTCACCGTGAGCGATATATCATAGTCTTGTCAGAATTTCCGTTTTGATTCCACAATTTTTTACTGCCGGCTGAAAATTTTTCAAAATCCACCCGTGAAATCTTAGGCTAATACTAGCATTGTGGATCGATATCTACAGTGTTACCAGAACTTCAATATAGCAAAGAAATTACCTAGTGTTTAAATTGTCATGAAGGTGACTGGGTATAGTGCCTTTGGTTTGTGTTTGTTTGAAATTGCTTTCGGAAATCCACCGAAAGTCATAATGAAGCAGCCAAAACAATACAAGGTTAAACATGGAAGTTTATAATAACCTATTTTAATGACCTAAAGGAAAAATCATTATGGCAACAAGTCATGGTTAAAATGTGTTGAGTACCACCCATACCATCCCTACATACACCCACTACCCACCTCACACACCTCTGCATCCACCCCACCCCCATAGGCCTACATAGTATTACATAGGGCCTACCCGTATACATAATAATATTTATATAGCACGGCTATAGCTATACATTTAGAAAGAAGGTCCTATTATATAGCGCTAAATTATGACAAATAGGCCTGCATGTCAAATTAAAAACAAACCCGAACACAAGTCTGAAGGGTGTAATGAAAATGCAAAACCCGCGATGGGGGAGGGGTCATTCAAAATTGACCTGGAGATAGGAGGGACAGAAAATTAAAATCCCCTAGGATAACACGCGAATTTTTCTACGTTTGGACAGTGGATTTTCCCATGGACCTCACCCTAGGTAAATAAACAAACAAACATACAAACAGACAAAATAGTTTTCATAATCATGGAATCCATAGCCCCTATAAATTGAAATTGCAGGCTATCACGGGAGCAAATTTCCAAAATTCACCTCATTTACCAGAACAATTGGGGATTTGGGCTACCAAATCGCTGGTCAGGCAATCCTGGTTTTCAATGGAAAAGGGACCTGGTTGAAAACAATTGAAATATCGATTATTTCTGCTGGTTGCTCTCGAGATATAAAAGTACTGACATTGACATTTTTGGAGCATGAAGGGAAAAAGGGTAAAATAGAAACGGAAATCTGACAAAACTATATGTGCCTTACAGAGGTGGGAAATATCTTTCTGTATAGCAAACTATATTAGTTTGAGACGCTAAAAAACGAATTCCGTAAAAAGCTCGCGGGCGAAGTAAAGGCCTATAAAAATCAAAAATATCACACTAAAAGACAAAATATGATGCTTGAATTTTAACACCAGGATTTAAAAAAAAATGTATATCCAAGCACTATGTTTTTAACTGACATTACTGAAGAAAAAAAAGGTATTGCTTTATATTTGACCGAGAAAATAAATTTCATAGCAAAAAAATCTCTGAATTGTGCTGATTTTAACATATCGATCAACTTTTAGCGCGACTATGCATTTCTACAGAATTGATTGTCCTGCGTAGAGACTGTACATACCTTGTGACAAGTAGGTGATGCTTAGTCCGCAAGCATAACTGCATTTTTCTAATTCCAGCATCCTTCAGTGCACCTTGCTTCTCATTCTGTAAAATAACATATCATTATATGTGAGAAGAGAAGTCAGGGGTGGTGAAATAATTATGTGTACCCGCGGGGTTGTGAATTTTAGGATGGGAGGGGCAAAGCTTTTATGGCAAGTCAAAAGGGGGTCAAGCAATCTTTGGCAGGTCAAAGAGGGGGGGGGGAGAGGGCAAGTAAGTTTTGGCACATATATTTTGGGCACCATTTCTATATTTTGCCCTAAAAATGTGTAGGAAAACATTAGGAAAACGTTCAAAAATTTCCTGCCTGTTGCACTCGCATTTAATACATGATAAGACAATTTAAGGTTTTAAATTTGTGTTCCACAAAATCTTGGTGTTTATATGAAGGGTGGGGGTGGGCAAAGGTTTTTGGCACGTCAAGAATGATTTTTGGCATGGCCAAGGGGAGGAGCAGCGGCAATTTTGGCAGACCACTTTGAGAATTCACCGGGTGCCGTACACATAATAATTGCTCAACCCCTAAATACTTAGATGGGTAGGCATTTAATGACCTCTGTACTGTATTACCTTTGACCTCATGATCAATTTATCACTCTGATCTCATCTTGCGTCCCCAGGCCACCCAACTCAACACAAAATACCAAATAGTTACAAATAGGCCTAGTTACAAAATTGGACAATTAGGGGGTAGGCCTATATAATTTGCACTGTAAGCAAAATTTGGACAAAAGGGGCAGGCCTATTTTGTAAAATCCGGTAATTTTATGTCAATATTTAGTGTCATTGAAAGGGAGTGTTTGAAATTCTATTCGTGGAAACCACAGAAAAGAAATTTTTATGGCCAAATTTTGTCCCCAATTTTGAAAAATCATTGCAAATGAGGTCTTTGGTAATCATGGTTAACAACTTTTGTGTTGAATTAGGGGGCCAGGCTTGCGTCATGTCTCTGAAACAATAAAATTGAGAAACTCTACTTGGACACTTACAAATAAATAAACCATGGACCACTTTGCGATGGGGACACTCCTCAGTCTGCAAACAACCGCAATTGCAATTGCATTTTCAAAAATACATTACATCTTACCGTAGGCCTACATGGGTGAGAAATTCCCTACACACACAAAAATAAATTGGTGGAAAATGTCATTGGTATATCAATTGAGTACATATTCAGATGTCGGGGTGAGTGTGTTGTGTCAATTGTTTTCACTTACAAACGAGGACCCATGATGGATGTCCACATGCAACAGCCTGGGCGAAACAGGCGGGCTACATGCAATGCCGCCGGCAAGGGGTAGCCGTAAAAGGTGAAGAAAACATACTTTACTATGGGGCAGTAAAAACTATAAAAAAAGGGACCCAGGGCCCATAAAAAGTAAAGAAAAGGATACCTTGTAATTAAGGAGGCCTAAATCTAGGAAAAACATGCATAGCCTATTATTATTAACCCTAACCCTAGGCTACATGTGTTTTTTTGTTTTTTTGCTATCTGAAGGGAAAGAAGAAACAAAAAAAAGAGGAGATAATGTGAAGAAAGAAGTCACTGGGTAGGCCTACCTCCGCGATTCGAACCCAGGACCCCTCGCATGCTAGACTTGATCCACCAGTCCTTCAACTGCTTACGCACGGTCATCAGGTTGTGCTTGCAGGTGAGAAACGAGAAACGACCATTTTATTCCGCCATTTTGAATTGTTTCGAGGTCGGGGCCGAGGGACTCAGGCTACTCGCATGCCACGCACACGATCACCGACATGTAGGCCTAGCTACCTTTGGACTTTATTTAGGCCTATAAAGTTATCAAGTCACATGGAATTCATGCACGCAGAGTGGTTTTAATAGTGAGCTTTAGTGAAACTCGGTTGGGTTAGGGTTAAGGCATATTGCTTTTTCTTGTCCATTAGGCCCCCGGGATTAGGCCTATCTTTTGAGGGTTTTTTCTTTTCTTTTTCTATGGGAAATGCCATACGGCCGGGCGGTTTCACGAGTTGCCGGCTCGATCATGTCATCCGCCGCCGGGGTAGGCCCTAATGCTGGTTTCATACTACCCTGCCGCTTGCCGCTGAGCGGCGTGGCGCACGCGCATTGCAGGCAAACGGACGCAATAAAGGCTTGTCATTGGTTGAAACGCCCTGCCGCTTGCCGCAGCGGCAAGCGGCAGGAACGTATGCTGGAGGCTTAACGGTATACATGTATTGTTTCTTTGCTATTAAGCTTTCTTACATACTCTTTATATATAAGGTCTCTTTTCTTTCCTTTACGGCCTGTGGTATCTTTTCTTCACTTCTACAGGCCCACTGCGGTCTCTGTTCAGCGAATTTTGGTTTTTAGTGCTGTTTTTACTTTTCGTTCTCAAAAGACATTGTTGATCATATTACTTAAAATACATTTTTTTATGTTCTTCTGTAGTTTATGGGTAGAAATTGTTGCGTTTTCTTTTGAACGAATGTTGAATCTGAACTGTCACCAAAGTTCACGAGGGACGAGGCTTGTGGCACGGATTTCGCTGGTTTCAAAATCGGGGTACCGTTACAGCGTAATACAAATACATCGGGTATCAATATGGCAGCCACCATGGATCGCAAGCTCACCGCTAATCGTCGTAAGGAATTTCTCCTTTATTTGGACGTATATAAGCTTGGGACTTTTACTATTTGTCGTTAAGTTTATTATTGCTGCAACTATATAGCCATTGATTCGTTTTTGGTACAGATTCCCTTTAAAATGGACTATTATATGACACAAAAAGTCATTCTTCCCATCAACCATCGTTAGCTGGAACCAGCTTCCTCCATCTGTTGCTGAGAGCCCTGACCTGAATACCTTCAAAACCAACTTAGTTCTATACCTCAAACCAAAACTATAACTACTCCGCCATCCAACCGCTGCGCAAGTTGGTGTGATGTAACCTCGAGATATTTTTGCCAGCAGCGAATTCAGATTCAGAAATTTGACAAATGGAGACGAAAATCTGGCCTTGCCCCTAAATGGGAACAAAAGTTTGGCTTTTCCCCCTCACACCAAAATCCTGGCTATGCCACTGGATTGAAAATGTGTAGTTGGATAGGTGGCCTATAGGTATAGGTGTGTGCATGTAATCCATTTTCAATGACTTACCATTACTGCTTGCAACACAACACGAGGGTCCTCATTCCTGTAGCGTTGTATACCATGTTTGTGCATAAATCTGTATAAGCTTCTGCTACTGCATAAAGAGTGCAAAAATTTTTTAAAAACAAATGAAAATGATAATATTGCATAATCATACCCTCCTTTCATATCAAACAATTCCCCCGGACAATTCCAAGAAATTGACAGGCCTGTTAAGGGATCTAAAATGAGCGTTTATTGCGTTTCGACAGTATTTTTTGTGGCACATGAGTGCACCTCAGACCTATCGAATTGCATTCTGAATACGAAGCATGTCTTTCTGATATCAAATAATTTTCATTTTTTGAAAATCGCAATATAATACAAATTTTACGACAAATTATTAAAAATTTGATATTTTTCAAATTTTTGATATATAACAGTCCTCGAAGTAAATTATATAAATCTAATGACATATTCTTAAAGTGTATGTAGCAGGGATGAAAAGCCGACGGTCAATTGAAAATTTTGACCTTTCACATTGAAGATATGGATTTTTTTCCCAAAAAGACCTAATTTTGTTTGGTGTTTTGGGAAAAAAAAATCCATATCTTCAATACGAAAGGTCAAAATTTTCAATTGATCGTCGGCTTTTCATCCCACCTACATACACTTTCAGTATAAATCATCAGATTTATAAAGTTTACTTCAAGTACTGTTAAATAGGCCTATCAAAAATATCAATTTTTAATGATTTGCCATAAAATGTGTATTAAATTGCGAATTTCAAAAATCAAAATTATTTGATATCAGAATGACATTCTTCGTATTCAGAATGCAATTCGATATGTCTGATGTGCTCTAATGTCCCACAATAAATACTGTCCAAACGTTCATACACCAGCCCTTAAATCAAGGGTAATCTTGATTGATCGTTATTCTTCATGAAACGGGCACAGCCCATTTTTTATGTTATTAATTCTGCTAACAATTAATTAAACAATAACAAAATTACGTCATAATTATGACTTTAAGTCGGCCATAGAACTCTGTTTTAAACGGACAAAACAGCCATTGGGGTTTCTTTCACTTTACCTTGCTATGAACCCCAGGCATTACTATAAATATTATTTCATTGAGCATTTTGGGTAAACACTAACAAAATGACGTAGGCCTAAATCGAACATTATTGCTTTAAGCTGACCGACACCCCGCCCGACACCGACCCGGGTGAACAACGGTGAACCACAAGTCAAAAGTCTCCTAATTGGGCTACCATATCGCAGGGCTGGCAACTCTGGTTGCAAGTAGGCCTATACACTTGTGACCAGCAAGCATGGACACATGGTTCAACACAATCATGTCTTCCGAATTTATTCCTTTCTCTGCTGACCAGAATTCAACTTCGTTAATTAATGTTTCTTATCAGAGATAGTCACCACATTGTTGACCACAAAGATACTGAGCTGTGCTCTAATATCTTTGGTCACAATCAGTTAGCAGTCAAGCACATAAATTAGTGATTTCATGATTGGCCAGAGTTTGTGTTGGTTGTGTTGGTCAATTAGGGACGCACCATTAGATATTATCGGGGGGGGGGGCTAGAGAGTTTTTTGAAAAATTCAAGCCTGTATGGGCGGCTCAAACCTTGTGACAAAATGTGACGGGCCCTCTGCATCATCGACGGGCCAGCAGAAATCAACAAGTACTGCCTAAAAGAATCCGGCCTATATACTAGCATTATAGGGTCTACTTCTGATAGACCAGACTGTGAGCTACTGTGCGGTTTATTTGGCATGGGCCTACTATAACTAATTACGTGCAATTTAACTTTTTCCCTTCTCCTTTTCTATTTTCTTTTTCTCCTTTTTTCCTCTTTCTCTTCTCGTCTCTCTTTTCCTCTTTTTTTTTTTTTTTGGGGGGGGGAGGAAGAGGAAGAGGGCGCCGCCCCCTGAATCCGCGCCTGGAGAGTGCCGCCCCGGTGTATGATACTCACTACAGGGCCGGATTTACCTTTTTTGGGGCCCTGGGCCAGGCCAAGTTTTTAGATTTTAATAGGACACGCGAAAAAATACAATTTTAGACTATTTTAGCCCAAATTGAAACTGAATTTTGCTATATAACAGACCAGTGCGCGCGAAGCGCGCAAAATTTTGCAATTTTTGTACCCTATTTTGGCCCCAAACATGGTGGTTTTCGGCTAAAAAGGAAGATGCACCCTGCACAGAGCAATTTTTGGGGCCCTGGGCCCGGGCCCATCTGGCCCTATGGTAAATCCGGCCCTGACTACATATTCATTAGGCTATATAGGCCCGAAGATTTTCTTTCTTTCTTTTTACGTTGTCCGTTTTCTTTTTCTTTTTTTTTCTTTTTCCCTTTCTTTTCTTTTCCTCTTTTCTTTCCCTCCTTCCTTCTCTTTCTTTTCTTCTTTTTTATATTTTGGGATCCGCCAAAAGGGGGGGGGGGGGCACGGACCGGCTGTGCTCCCCTCTAAATCCGCGCATGTACGCAGCCACTACGTGTTAAAAAATCTTAACCGCAAGGCAAAGTCAGTAGTCCACTTGGGAAGCTAACAAACATGGAGTGCGGTGACTGACAAGATCAGATACAGTGGTGAAAATATATCAGTTGCACACACATCAATATAAATCAGCGTTTTATGCTTTTAAAAATGTAATAGCCGGAGTATACAAAATGGGCAAGTGGACTACGTTACGGAGAAGTCTACACCAGGCACAAAAAGAAACTCATCAGTTATATTCATCCTTGCTTTTCAATAACTTGATAATTTTGGATTATTCTGAAATATACATTTTGTTAATTGGACGTTGCTTTCTCATTTGACATCCTGTTCGTGAAAAACGAACAAGAATTGACCAAGATATGCGCCTCCAAAGCCTCAAACCCCAAAATCAAAAGTTGCATTTTCAACGATTTTCAATGGGAACGCATCGTTGTATTGCACACAAGCACCGTACCACGGGCCAATCAATAAAGCACACAGTGTAACAGGCACAATTTAATTGTTTAAATTGCAACTTTTTATTTTGGGGGTTGAGAGTTTGGAGGGGCATATCTTGGTCAATTCTTGCTCAATGTTCACGAACAGGGTGTCAAATGAGAAAGAAAAGTCCAATTAACAAAATGTATATTTCAGAATAATCCAAAATTATCAGGTTGTTGAACAGCAAAGATGAATATAACTGACGAGTTTCTTTTTGTGCCTGGTGTAGACTAATATCCGAACACGGGGGCACACCGACACCGCCTGGCTAATAATTATTTGGTGCAGAAGGGACACTAAAATGAATACACGGGATCGATACACGTGAATTGCTATGCACGATTTTGATATCAGACGAAAATCTTCGTATACCGGGTTAGAAAATGATGAATATCTCCCGCCATGATTTTTTCTCAAGAAACCAGATTTGGATTCATACACTTGAAAATACGTGTTGAACAGATATGATAGTCGCTAGAATGCGCTTTGAAAATTGGCCGTGCGCTTTGAACTCAAAATCTAACCAAAATCTAATTTTATATTGCGTTGGTCCAGTATGGCTACAGCGTGTAGTACAGCTGCACTCACTACTAGGCAGTATAAAAGTCGATGACCATTGACCTCAATGGGGTATACAAGCTTATTCACGCACAACCAAGATCAATACCCGGCTATTGTGAGTAGCCTTAGTTATGTCCCTCGACTAATTATTCGTCTCAAAGAGCTTCAAAGGTCTGAACCAAATGGCCAATCGTGGCTGTGGATTCAACCTACCATGGCGATTTCTACCATGAAGATATAGGGTCGATGACACTGCGGGGGGGGGGGGCACTCACATGTAAAGGTAACACGGGTATGTGCGGCGGTCAAGGGTCCCTTTTTCAAGCCCCACATTTGCAATAATACTCCAGTTCATTGTAGCTCTTTAGCTTGACAATTTGGAAAATTTTTAGCTCAAAAGCCTATTATTTGGCCGATTTTAGTTCACAGGGCCACACAAATATGTTGAAATTTCAGTTCATCAAGCCCCTGTTTTGACCCAAATGTAGTTCTTAGTTCCCAATGTTCGGCGCTCCGTGCCGCACACCCCTACCAAAATTTTAGTTGAGTGCCCCCCCCCACCGAATGCACGCCATACCAATAATCACCTTTAAATAGAGGGCGGCATAACATGTTAAAGTAATGTTAAAGCATGTGTCAGGCAGAAGGCAGGCTGCCTTTTGTTTTAAGGCTGCCCGGGCGCGATTAATTTTTTCGTACATCATACGTGTAAAATCAATTGATTTTTCAGAAAATATTATTTTTTCAGTTAGTTTTGGGTAATTCCGTGTTTGATTATGAAAAACGGAAAAAATCAAAATTTACAAAAATGATGTAGCCTACGAAAAAAATAATCGCGGCTGTGCCGGTGTCAGGGCCTTGGGGGCCGGGGCATGATTATTTTAAAGTGACTATGAAGTCGAGGGAATTAATTATAGTATGAAGTACATGATAAATTCTGACAAACTGGCTATAATATGCATGATGCATACCGTGAGTCTATGATTTAATCAGGCGCATCAACATCAGTACCGGTACATGCATGACCTATGGACCGGAGCGCGGAGCATCCTGATAGTAGCCGATCACTGTCATGTTCGGGGTTCTTTACTCGACACTGCACCGCTTCAGTGCCATGCTTACCTACTCGTGAACACTGCAAAACAATGCGAATTAACACCTACCTCAGTTTGTCCCCATAACGACGTTCCACGTATTTCAATATTAGTGTCACTGGTTTCAAACGCTCGACCAAATCTTGAACAAACGCGTCCATAGCTCTGAACTGGAATAAAAATTAAACACTGCACCACCCGGGGTGTACCATCATTGACCATGAGAGGCCAGAAGCCAGCTGCTCGTCGTGGCAGTGCAGCCTGGTATCATACAGGTAGTGTATGGTCTATGCATGGCTATTGGGGGTGATATCAAGGCCTTAACCTTGACCCCCAGATTTGAATACTTCACTGGCAAAAGTGTGGAAATTTGTGGCAAAAGTAAATAGGATTATTTGGCAAAAGTGTGGAAATTTGTGGCAAAAGTAAGTGGGATTTTTTGGCAAAAATGTGGAAATTTGTGGCAAAAGTAAGTGGGATTTTTTGGCAAAAATGTGGAATTTTGTGGCAAAAGTAAGTGGGATTTTTGGCAAAAATGTGGAATTTTGTGGCAAAAGTAAGTGGAATTTGTTGGCAAAAATGTGGAATTTTGTGGCAAAAGTAAGTGGGATTTTTTGGCAAAAATGTGGAATTTTGTGGCAAAATTAAGTGGAATTTTTTGGCAAAAATGTGGAATTTTGTGGCAAAAGTAAGTGGGATTTTTTGGCAAAAATGTGGAATTTTGTGGCAAAAGTAAGTGGGATTTTTTGGCAAAAATGTGGAATTTTGTGGCAAAATTAAGTGGTAAGTATTTTTGTGGCAAAAGTAAGTAGGATTTTTTGGCAAAAATGTGGAATTTTGTGGCAAAAGTAAGTGGGATTTTTTGGCAAAAATGTGGAATTTTGTGGCAAAAGTAAGTGGGATTTTTTGGCAAAAATGTGGAATTTTGTGGCAAAAGTAAGTGGGATTTTTTGGCAAAAATGTGGAATTTTGTGGCAAAAGTAAGTGGGATTTTGTGGCAAAAATGTGGAATTTTGTGGCAAAAGTAAGTGGGATTTTTTTGGCAAAATGTGGAATTTTGTGGCAAAATTAAGTGGAATTTTTTGGCAAAAATGTGGAATTTTGTGGCAAAATTAAGTGGAATTTTTGGCAAAAATGTGGAATTTTGTGGCAAAAGTAAGTGGGATTTTGTGGCAAAAATGTGGAAATTTGTGGCAAAAGTTAGTGTAATTTTTTGGCAAAAATGTGGAAATTTGTGGCAAAATTAAGTGTAATTTTTTGGCAAAAATGTGGAAATTAAGTGTAATTTTTTGGCAAAATGTGGAAATTTGTGGCAAAAGTAAGTGTAATTTTTTGGCAAAAATGTGGAAATTTGTGGCAAAAGAAAGTGGGATTTTTTGGCAAAAGTGTGAAAAATTGTGGCAAAAGTAAGTGGGATTTTTTGGCAAAAGTAAAAACTGTTAGAAAAAGTAAAACGTCTGTTGGAAAAAGTAAAACAATTTTTGGAAAAAATAAAACAATTTTGGAAAAAATAAAACAATTTTGGAAAAAATAAAACAATTTTGGAAAAAATAAAACAATTTTGGAAAAAATAAAACAATTTTTGGAAAAAATAAAACAATTTTTGAAAAAAGTGGCACATGTGCCACTTTTTCCAAAAATTGTTTTATTTTTTCCAAAATTGTTTTACTTTTTCCAAAATTGTTTTATTTTTTCCAACAGACGTTTAACTTTTTCCAACAGACGTTTTACTTTTTCCAACAGACGTTTTACTTTTTCCAACAGACGTTTTACTTTTTCCAACAGTTTTTAATTTTTGCCACAATTTTCCACACTTTTGCCAAAAAATCCCACTTACTTTTGCCACAATTTTTCACACTTTTGCCAAAAAATCCCACTTACTTTTGCCACAATTTTCCACACTTTTGCCAAAAAATCCCACTTACTTTTGCCACAAAATTTTTTCACACTTTTGCCACAATTTTTCACAAAAAATTCCACTTACTTTTGCCACAAAATTCCACATTTTTGCCAAAAATCCCACTTACTTTTGCCACAATTTTTCACACTTTTGCCAAAAATCCCACTTACTTTTGCCAAAATTTCCACATTTTTGCCAAAAATCCCACTTACTTTTGCCACAAAATTCCAAATTTTTGCCAAAATATCCCACTTACTTTTGCCACAAAATTTCACATTTTTGCCAAAAAATCCAACTTACTTTTGCCACAAATTTCCACATTTTTGCCAAAAATCCCACTTACTTTTGCCACAAAATTCTACATTTTTGCCAAAAAAATCCCACTTACTTTTTGCCACAAAATTCCACATTTTGCCAAAAATCCCACTTACTTTTGCCACAAAATTCACATTTTTGCCAAAAATCCCACTTACTTTTGGCACAAAATTCCACATTTTTGCCAAAAAATCCCACTTACTTTTGCCACAAAATTCCACATTTTTGCCAAAAAATCCCACTTACTTTTGCCACAAATTTCCACATTTTTGCCAAAAAATCCCACTTACTTTTGCCACAAATTTCCACATTTTTGCCAAAAAATCCCACTTACTTTTGCCACAAATTTCCACACTTTTGCCACAAATTTCCACACTTTTGCCAAAAAATCCCACTTACTTTTGCCAAAATTTTCCATACTTTTCCCAAAAAATCCTACATACTTTTGTCACAAATTTCCACACTTTTGCCCAAAAATCCCACTTATTTTTGCCACAAATTTCCATACTTTTGCCCAAAAGTTGCACTTACTTTTGCCAAAAATTTCTATACTTTTACTAACACATTTCACTTACTTTTGCCACAAATTTCTATACCAGAGAAAAATCAAATCCGGGGTCAAGGTCTCACTGCATGGCGTCAAGGCTTTGATCTTTAGTACCCATCATCATTCCATGACACGCTATACAGACCCCATGCCTCTATGAAACACAAGGGCGCACACAGCCAAATCATGAGTTCCGTTAAAAAATTGTCGTCATGGAGTGGCATGGCGCTCATATGGAATTTGCACTTTAACATGTTTAATAAGAGACCACTTGGGCAGGTGCGGATTCAGGGGCCGCGTGCCTGCCCCTATCCTCCTCCCCCAAAAAAAAGAGGAAAGAGGAAAGGAGAGAAGAGAAGAGAAGAGAAGAGAAAGAGGGAAAAAAGGCGAAAAAAGGAGAGAAAGGGAGAAACGGGAGAAAGGAAAATGTTAAATTGCACGTATAGTAGACCCATGCCTAAATCGCAGTCGGGTCAATCTATATAGGTCTGTGATTATTTTGCTTGAAGGCGGGTTCTCTGCCCAAAAGCATGTGAAAATTAAGACGGGCCCGCCGATATGTAGGGCCCGTCACATTTTGTCACCAAAGGCCTATTAAGACGGACTCCGTGCTGACTTCAATTCAACATCGATCCATGCATAGGCCTATAAAGTGTCAGTGTAACATTTAAAATTTTACAAATTGAGTTCGGGCCCTTTTTTGTTTCAAAAAGCAATGATATAAAGTGTAAAAACGATGCACTAAATGGCTTCAATAATTGGACCTTCATTTAAAATTTTTTCAAACCTGAGTGGGAATATCCCCATCAGACACCCCTGTGTATACAAACAAGTGCCCGTTTTCGTGTCTGTATTTAACACCCACCATTTGATGTTTAAACCAATAATTCATAAAAAAAAAAAGTGCCTTCAATTGGCCTGTCATTTCGCAACTGATATTTTCGGCTTTTTTCAAACTAAAATTTTACACAATAATAGTGCCAAAATGGTCCCCCAAATGGCTTCCATTAGGTCTTCATTTTGCAAAAGTTTCTCACATACCCCCCCCAGACACCCCCTGCGTGCGCAACTTTATGTTTACATCTAAAGCAATAACGGGTAATTTATAAAGGTCAAAACTTGTCCACGAAATGGCTTCAATTGGGCCGTCATTTCGCAAATTTTCGGCCTTTTCAAACATACAATTTTACACATTAATAGTGACAAAATAGTCCACCATAATGGCTTCAATTGGATCTTCATTTTCGAAAAGTTTATAACTTCAGACACCCCCCCCTCCGTTGCGCAAGCGCTCAGGGATGGCCACTTCGCGCCCATTACTTTCATTTTCTTTCGAAAATTGCCCCCCCCTCTGACTGACTGCTCTGGATCCGCCATTGCGCTTGGGTGCTATGTGGGTCTCTTATTGCTTTATTCATACACACCCAATGTTGGCGGAATTTATGTCTAATTTAGGTTCATAATGCTTATTGTCAGGTTGGCATGGGAATTTGCTCTATTTGCATACCGGTATGCATTAAGTTGACTTAGTCATGTTAGGGGTGGTGCAATATTAAATTATGTGTACCTCGGGGTGGTGAATTATAAGGGGGGCAAAGATTTTCTTGGCAGGCAAAAGGGGGAGGGGGGCAAACATTTTTGGGCAGGTCGAAAGGGGGTCAAGCAATTTTTGACTGGTAGAAAGAGGGGGGGGCAAGCGATTTTTGGCACAGATATTTTGGGCACCATTATATTACTAAAAGGGTGTAGGAAAACATTAGGAACAAGTTCGAATGTGCAAAATTTCCTGTTCGCTGAACCCGCATTATATGCTAAGACAATTTAAGGGTCACAATTCGGGTTCCCAAAAATCTTAGTGTGTAAGGGGGGTGGGGGCAAAGATTTATTGGCACGTCAAAAAGGGAGGGCTGCAAAGGTTTTTTGGTACGTCAAAAAGGGGGGGGGGGGTCAGGGATAATTTGGCACTGGCAAAGGGGGGGGCAAGCAATTTTTGGCAGACCACTTTGAGAATTCACCACCCTGGGGGTACACATAATTATTGCACACCCCTTAATAGTTGACAAGCTTGGCTCATATGTTTGTGCCTGTGCTTCGCCCTGAGTTCTATTTAACTGCATGCATGCACTCAAGGCCATGGGATTCACCGACTAGTGAGTTTATCAACCACTGTGCTAGAATGCATATGATGACCATGAGCCCCCATGTCACAAGGGAAAACGAGGTAAATCGCACATTATTTGCACATTATTTGCAGAATCTCTCCTCTTTTTCCACTATTTTGAACATTTTAAGCTTACTTATTAGCAGAATTTGTGGGAAATTTTGGCGATTTTAGCTTTTTTGAGCGATTTTTCTCATTTACCGCGTTTTCCCTTGTGACATGGGGGCTATATCACCCGCCTTACACCAAATTTTTGAAGGGAAAAAAAAATGCATTGTGGGTGGGTGGGGGGGTCCAAAAAAATAAAATGTTTGAAATTGCCCATACTTTCAACCCCTGCAATTTGAAGGCAGTCAATATACAGGATATTGGCCAATTTGAGTTCCAAAATGTGGCTTTACCACAGGGTTCAATGGGAGAATTCAAACTTTAAATGATTTTTTCCGGAATTTCAAGTGCTTTTTTCCTCTGTCGTCAAAAAAATAGAATTGATCGCACATTAAAGTTTCTTTTCGAGAACGCACATATTACTTGCGGACTTTGACTTAAAAAAAAAAAAAAAAAAAAAAAAAAAAAGGCGGGAAATTTAAATCAAATTTGCTGCACAGTTCCAAAGTACACAATGTGCTTACACAATGATACATACAGCACCTTACCTGCATATGTCCGATGTGTGAAATGCAGCCAATGGGCTGTTCCAGTTAAAATCCTTACACCCTCTAGATGGAGTTCATGACGTCAATCTTGCACGGAGGAGTGTGGATATCAAATTCAGGCAACTCCATTTGATATTCACACTCCCTGTGTGGAAGATGTCTTTGCCGGGTGGGGAGTATGGAATTCAAATGGAATAGCCCAACATTTCTTCTTTTGTAGCTTTTGTGACCTCAATCGCGCACACAGGGGTGTAGATATCAAATGGAATCGCCTATTCAGGTAACTTCATTTGAAATTCACACTCCCTGTGTGGAGGATTAAGGCATGTCTTCCATAGGGGTGTATGGATTTTAACTGGAATAGCCCAATGGTTTAATCACCTGTTTGAGTTCTGCATGTAAAATCATCTGCAAGTAAGAAGCCCCCATGTCACAAGGGAAAACGCGGTAAATCGCACATTATTTGCACATTATTTGCAGAATCTCTCCTCTTTTTCCACTATTTTGAACATTTTAAGCTTACTTAGCAGAATTTGTGGGAAATTTTGGCGATTTTAGCTTTTTTGAGCGATTTTTCTCATTTTACCGCGTTTTCCCTTGTGACATGGGGGCTACCATGAGAGATAAACAGTTTTACTAGGCCTCATGACTTTGATAGAACAGTCATGTGATTCGGCTGGTTTAAAGTAGTTCAAAATGTAATAAATTGAACTAAATAATATTTTAAACAATAATTTTGTCTGTTCAATGAAAAAATGAAGACCCTTGATTTTGATCGTTCGCAGCTCCCAAAGATCCCTCTTTTCCGGCATGCCATCAGCTCCCAAAGACCCACCATTCAAAATTCCGGGGGAGCATAACCACCAAAATGTATAATGTGCAACACCCCCTAATGCTCCTGCATGCAAATGTAGAAATCAAATTATTGTAAACTACACATTGCGAATAATATATTACTAAATAAAAGGTCATTATTCTAATGCGAACCATATTTATTTTTCTGTTTTAACTATTTATATTAAAACTAAAAAAGGCGCACTTTACTTCTTGATATTACTATTAAACATTGGTAAAAGACAGAAAAGTTTGGATTTAAAATAAACGAGTTGACAGAATTTTTTTAAGATATAGGAGTTAATATTTGGTTAGTTGTTCAAGGGTGCATGTCCCATTATTGGTGGTCTTTTGGATTGTCATGAAACATGATAGATGTAAGCGAGAAAAATGTCATAGATTGTCCTGAAACTTTGCTTGGTGTGATCACACTTGAGCGCCCACAATTTAAAGTCATGTCAAGGCCATATGTAGTCAATTGAACATTTTCAAGAAAAGGTGGTGTGGATGTGATCACAATTAATGTCAAGGTCATCTGAGGTCTGCTGTTCCATTGTTGGACGGTAATGAAACTTGGTGGGTGTTATCATCTTTCAGGGGGAAATTTTCAAGGTTTGAGGTCAACTGAATATTGATTGTTGGGACACTTATATACTTGGATCATATCCATTAAGCTTTTTGTTACAATTCTGAATTAGATATTTTAGCACACATTTTAAGAGTACATTTGTATTTGTATCAATGCAAAATTGTGAAACATGTTCATCCGTGGCAATGTTTTTTTTAAAGACAGTTCTTGTTTGAGGTATTTTGGGCCTTTTTGTGGACTTGTAAGGGGATGTGCTATATTTTTGCAAAATGCAAATTTTTGGGATCCCAATTTGCAAACCTTATATGATCTAGATATATGTTGTGAGCGCAGCGAGCAGGAAAGTTTGCATATTAAAGCGTTTCCGTACTGTTTCCCGAAGCCTTTTTAGAGCGTTTTATTTAAAACGCACCCCATGAATGCGTGCCAAAAATTGCTTGCCCCCCCCCTTTCAGCTCGCCAAAAATGTTCCCCCTCTCAATTTTACCCTCCCCCTGGGCTCATAATTATTGCACAGCCCCTTAAATCAAAAGGAGAATCATGTTATAGCATAAATAATAGTTTGAGACCTGTACCGGTACATGAACTTGGTTCCCAAAAAAATTGTATATATAACACAATTTTTGAAAATAAAGTAGGCCCTCAGATTGAAAAAAGACCAAGATACGGGTTTTCAGGAAACGGGGAAAAAGGGGGTTGGGGCAAAGATTTTGGCACAGCCATGGGGGGGTGACAGGACAGGGCAAGCGATTTTGGCAGAAAATATTAAGAATTTACCACCCCAGGGGTACACATAATTATTGCACAGCAGCCCCTTACTGCTTTGTACTAATGAACCAATTACAGTTTTTTACTTTCTATAAACCAACAGGTACATTATGCTCCTTTATGGGATAGAGAGATAAAATATCGATTTGGACCTTCTTCGGTTTGGCTGCACATTCTGCTACCCCCTCCATCTCCAACCCCACCCCACCCATTCTTACATTTTAGTATAAAAAAGAAAAGTAGGCCTATTATAAAAAAAATCAGCATCACTGAACCATTGGGTGAAATTATAGCACGTGAAGAGATTTGTAGCCTCATTTACAACATGAACTGTACATAGTACACTTGAAAAAAAAACCTGATGTTATAAAAACACAGTAAAATTAAACAAAATATAATAATAATAATAAAAAACTTTTTGGTTTGTTGGCCCACACTGTTGTTTCATTGCAAATTGAATATAAAAATATCACTAATCGATTACAAATCGAAGAAAATGTAACATATATGTTTAGTAAACGGGTAGTCTTTCGATTCAATTTCGACGGGCGTTTAAACAACACCATCACCGTTTTTCCTGAAAACCCGTTTCTGGTCATTTTTCAATCCGAGGGCCTACTTTTTTTTTTTCCAAAAATTGTGTTTGGGAACCAAGTTCATATATATATATCTCAAATTATTATGCTATAACATGATTCTCCTTTTGATTGTAAGTCCACAGAAAGGCCCAAAATACTTCAAAAATAATTAAAGAGTTTAACTTCAACACTACACTATTTTTCGCTCACCTGGAACGTTTTCACTAGTTCGACTAGCATCTTCAGCAGATGGTGATGCTGTGATTGTATTTTGTCTACGATCACTTCAAAAATGTTTTTTGTCTTACTGAGAAGGCCTTAACTCCTATCTTAGTATTTTGTGTCAACTCGCTAATTTATAACTCCAAAGTTTTCTGCCTTTTTTTGCGGGCCCCTTATTTGGCTTGACTTTGCAAAAAGCTTCTAATTTCGGTCTTGCTAGAATTACTTCGCAACTGTTTTGCTGCTTCACAGTGACGCCCTCAATTTTACTCGGATTTCTACTTTTGCACAATATTATAATGCCCAGTGGTATACTAAAATACCACGTAATAGACTAAGCCTGAAGTGCTTTAATAACAGTAAAATTTAAATTTTTGTATTAAAACCGGGTCGACCCGGTTTTATTAAGAGTTCAACGATCGTGTGCTTTCTAACATGTACCGTGGATGTCAGCTTGTATGTACACACGTCGAGCGCGATGCTCCGTGCAGTTACATCCGGGGGGCACTCCCATTGTGGTCTGTACACCATCCGCGATAATCAACTTTTGAAAAGCAACCTAAACAAGGATTTCGCTAAAACGTTACCCTAAACAGGTGTTTTCACACCCTAAACAGGGATTTTATTCCTTGCATCAAATTTCATACCCTAAATTTTATTTCCGCGCATTAGCATCTGCAATTTTGCTACCCTTTTTTCCCAAGTAGGGGCTGAGAGTAAAACTGTACTATTGTGTTTGGGAGTGGCCTTCTCTCTTTTTCCTAGCTATTTTCTTCCATTTCTTGCTTTGTTTATCAAAGCTATCTAGGCCAGCATGTATATTATTAGCCTACACTGGCTATCCAGGCTTGTGCATTTGTATGAGCTTGGAACGGTCCATGGTTTTCCATGGATTAGCATGTGTCCCTCACGGACCAACCTGGGTAAACAAACAAACAAACAAACAAATATTTCATGTTTTTGACACCCTAAACACGATACGCGCGTATCGTGCCTATCCACGAAAAACTACCCTTTCACGCGTTTTTATTATCGCGGTAGTGACCCCCCCCCCCCCCCGGAGTTACATGTAATACGATCAGCGAGCTTAGTACACGCATTGTAGGCGTTGGAATGAAATCGCAATTTTCTTCGTTATACCTCATTTGTTTGGCTCGAAATTAAAAGGGGATAATGTGATCAGTGAAAACAAACATTTAAATAAAAATCTATTCCTTATGCAAATCACACATTATTGCTTTAAGGAGTATGCTCAGCTTAGAAATAAAAAACACAACTTGCCTTGTTGCCTAGCTGGGGGGAGTACACCCCAGCTGCTAGGATCTGTTTTCGGTCGGTTTGTTCTTCCGCTGGAAAACAAATGAACTCTTTATGCACTATTATGTAACTTGCACATATGTATCGCCTGTCCAGTGCCCATAGGGTGTAAACATAATTGGGGTTATAGATTATTAAAGGGGCATTTCTGATATACCTTCAAATACCTTCAAAAATGCTTCTTCTGCCACATATTACATAGCAAAATGACGTCACTTGCACATATGAATCGGCTTTCAAAGTGCCTATATTGCCTAGTACATGCAATTGGGGTCAAAGGTCATTAAGGGGGTAAAATATTACAATTGCATTATCTGGACATCTGTAAGGGTATGGGGATCAAACTCGGTGACAACAAATCTTATGACCAGGGGAACATTTTGTAGGGGTCAGGTCAAAGGTCATGCAGAGGTCAAATAGTAGATATGCATTTCCTGGACATCTGTAAGGGGTACGGGATTCAAACTTGGTGACAATAAACTTAATGATCAGGGGAACATTTTGGAACACTTTGCAAGGCTCAGGTCAAAGGTTATCTGGGTCAAATCTTAGAATTTCATTTTCTGGATATCTGCTCAAACTCAGTGACAACCAATTTCTTAACCAGGGGAACATTTTGCAGGGGTCAGGTCAAAGGTCATGCAGAGGTCAAATTTTGGAAATGCATTTTCTGGATATCTGTACGGGGCACGGGGCTCAAACTCCGTGACAAGATCCACACGTGTGGAGGGAGCGTAACCAAACTGGCTGCGTAGGAGACTAGCTCTGAGGCCGCAGGCCGCACTCGCCGTCCTCATCCAAAAAGTGCGGCGAGATATTTCGAGTGATAGAGGTGAAGTTTATGTTGTTTCTTTGCAAATTCCCATGTTTTTCGCATCCAAATGTATTGGGAACTTCATAATGATTGCATAATATCATTTTGAAAGAAAAAAGAAAAATCTAAAAATTTAAAAAGATCGTACATTAAGGCTTTAAGAGATGGTGCTTTTACGATCGCAGAGTATGATCCAGGTGATGAGCGGCATGATTTGATGTGGCATTGATCTAAAAAAGCTGCTTTGTCGATCAAGGAGCGTGAATTCCATCGATAAACATGATTTCTTATTTAAAAAACAACAACAACAACAAAAGGATGCTGATGGTCTCTTACCCCTGGAAAATCTAGTGCGGTAGTTGCAATTGACATTTGTTGTGTTGTGTCCAGATGGAAATATATGGGTCTAGGTCTTTGGTGACAGATCTAAAGGAACAATATGGGGTCTTTGGGTGACAGCGTGTGCTGGTATTGGGGTCTTTGGGTGACAGCGATGGTGAAAAAAGGGGGTCTTTACAGTACAAAATATGGGGTCATTTGCCTGAGAGAGTAGATCCGGGTGAGAATATGACTTTTTTAATGGGGACTTTGTGTGAGAGCCTAAAGAAGCCTCTAAAATTGAATTTATAGTTCTAAATGATTTCAAATGGCTTTGTTATTTCAAAAGAATTAACAAAATCAGTGATAGACGAGACTCGTTGCTGTTCAGATGGAAAATAATATAGGTTTAGGTCTTTGGGTGACAGATCTAAAGGAACAATATTGGGTCTTTGGGTGACAACGATGGTGAAAAAGGGGGTCTTAACAGCCCTACATACGCGTTACCTCCAAAGTGGGAGTGCTCCCACCCAGATTGCAGCACATCACATCAAAGCTCCCATTGGGTGCCCCATTCCTTTTTAAAGGAATGTTTATTTTATTTTCTGTCTTTTACCAATGTTCTAGTATTAGGGAGTGTTCATTAATACTTTGGTAGGGGGGGGGCTGGTCTTCCTCAAATTTTTCGCTCGAAAACTTTTTTGCCCCCCCCCCCCTCGATGGACTGCTAAACTTTTTGACCCCCTCTTTTGACAGACAAAACTTTTTGACCCCCCCCCATTATCGTATAACAAACATACTTAATAGTGTTGTTTCCAGTGGTGTGATATCTGGGTCACATGTCATTGAGGGAGGCAAATGTTTGAAACATTCCCGGTGGGACAATTGCGCATGAAATACAAGCACAAGGAAATTTTCATTTTATACTTAATTTAGATTTGTCCCAAATCAGGGTGTTTATCTGATTTTACAGGGATAAATGAAATAGAGGATTTATTTCGAGGTTCATAGGCACATCAGCATAATTTGGATCCGTGGCTATTATGATAGTACAAATGCGCGCGAACCGCGCAAAAAAATTGGCCATAGTGAAGCTAAAAATGGTCAAATATGAGATTAATTTGGTCACGCAAATGTACACAGGTATCAGTTTTGGCCCCCAAAGACCTGGGCCCACTCTGCCTTATGGTAAATCTACCCATGGGCCTATGTGTACAAGATAATTTTGCAATGAGAAATAGTAAACTGAAGTGTGCAGTTTACGTGCAAAGAAATTTATTTGCAATATTTTCTTGATTTAGTTGTATTTTGATCAGATTGGTACATAATCATACTTGTAGCCTACTTTGAAGAGCTATAAAATTCTATGATAAAAAGTGTCAGTATTTCTTAGACCAATCCAGATGTTGCTGATCATCTTTATTGTTATATTAATTAATAGATATGTGTACACTAAGCACTGAAAACTAAAACTTGCCCATGTTAAAAGTGATATAGAGGCTCTCAGTGCGCGCGAAGCTCGCGCAAATTTTGGGTTTTGAAGAGGAAAACCTTTTTGGCCCCCCTCCTTTCCTACCACCTAAAACTTTTTGGTCCCCCCTCTTTTAAGGTCCAAAACTTTTTGGCCCCCCTCCCTTTTTACCAGCCCCCCCCCCACAAAGTATTTCTGAACACTCCATTAATAATTTTATTGAGAAGTAAACTGACATTTTTAGTTTAAAACTGAAACAAATATGGCTCGCATTAGAATCATAACCTTTTATTTAGTTGTAATATATTATTCGCAATGTGTAGTTTACAATTTGATTTCTACATTTGCATGCAGGAGCATTACGGGGGAGGTGCATACCATACATTTTGGTGGTTATGCTCCCCCGCAAATTTGAGTGGTGGGTCTTTGGAGGCTGATTGTATGTCGGAATGAGGGATCTTTGGGAGCTGCGAACGGTTAAAATCAAGGGTCTTTCTTGGTTTTCTGGTTGAAAATCGTCTGAAAAAAAGAAATATGCGGAATGAGCAATTTAGGGGCTGTGCAATAATTATGAGCCCGGGGGGGGGGTAAAATTTCCAAACGACTCATGCCAAATTTTTGGGATGCCAATTTGCAAACCTTAAGGCTTAAATGTTCTATATACATGTTGCGAGCGCAGCGGGCAGGAAAATTTGCATATTTAAGCGTCTCCATACGGTTTTCCTATGCCTTTTAGAGCGTTTTATTTAAATGGCGCCATGTGTGCCAAAAATCACTTGCCCCCCTCTCGGCTTGCCAAAAATTGCTTGCCCACCCCTTTTGGCTCGTCAAAAATGTCTTGCCCCCCCCAATTTACCCTCCCCGCAGGGCTCATATATAATTATTGCACAGTCCCGTAGGGAACGTTCATAAATACCTTGGTGGGGGGGGGCTGGAAAATTGTAGGGGGTCAAAAAGTTTTGACCTTCCAAAAGGGGGGTCAAGAAAGTTTTGACACCCATAAAGGGGGGTCCAAAAGTTAAATACAAATTTGTGCGCGCTACGCGCGCACATTATCTAATAAAGCTCTTTTCATCCCGATCATAGGCGTAAATAGAGTAAAATACAAAATTTTTGCACTTTACCCGCGCAGTAAAGCATTTTTTTAAAAGCTCCGGTATATATGTAAAGCAACTGCAATTGTTTTTCGTCTGTGCCGCAAAATGTCATCCCCCCACACCAAGAAAGCTGGATACACCCCCGGGGATACACCCCTGATACATCCATGCAATAACTTTTGAGACCTTATTTGAAAGCAATTTATTTATATTTTATGATGTCCTGACAATTTAGGCCTAATAAGGCCTGTAAGAGTGACACTGATAAATGATTAATTTATTGCGGATCTGTTTGCTTGAATTTGTAACAAGGTTGAAACTGTATAAGTTTAATCCACTGTACTAGTAAAATAAAGCATTACCTATAGTGGAAACAAGAGTGGAGTATTTTAAGTACTAGTATACCTTCATTATGTGTGTGTGTGGGGGGCGGGGGGGGGGGGGGGAAAAAAGTTTGGGTGTTAACAAAAGGGGGGGCAAAAAAGTTTTCAGTCCATAAAGAGGGGGGGTTCTAAAAGTTTAACATACAGACAGAGGGGGGGTCAAAAAAGTTTTGACATACCGAAATCAAAATTTTCCAGCCCCCCCTACCAAAGTATTTATGAACGTTCCCTTAGGGGTCTTTTAGAGCGAGCTGATATTATTAAAATCAAGAGTCTTTCAGTGCGCTGTTTTGGTCTAATTCAGGGGTCTGTGGGAGCTGCGCTGTCCAAAAGCTGGGGGCTCTCTGGGAAAAAGAGCAGTGCAGGAGCATTATTTTAAAACAAACATGACAAAAGAGAGATAGTTCAAATCCATAGACCAATCAATTGTCTATGTACAAACTTGTCAGATACATGCCTACATGTTATTAATTATGCTATATAGTTGTATTTACAGTGGCGTATCTAGGGTTGGTAGCGCCGGGGCAAGAAACAAAATTGGCGCCCCTACCCCCCACCCGAGAATGTCTTAGATGCCCCCCCCCCCCCCATTCTTGAAACAATTGCGCAATTTTGGACAAATAAGGCCTATCACTAATTAATTTTGGTTTATACTAGAAGTTGAATACTGTCTTAAAATGCAAACATTTTGACTTTCATCGCCTGGAGGGGCGCAAAATCGATGCTAAATTGGTCAATTTGGCGCCCCCCTGCCCCCCGTAGTTACGCCACTGTGTATTTATATACTAAGTCCTAGAAAAAATAGAAAAAACTTTATTTCAAACCCGTTTTTTTTTCATTGAAAAGACAAAATTAATATTAAAAATATCAGTTTTCAATATTCGATTTATTACATTTTGACCTACTTTCAACCAGCCGAATCACAGGAATGTTTTATCATAAGATGTTTTGCTTAAATCTTGTTGGACCAAAGTCTACATATTAATGAGTGCCACTCCGTGGCGACAAAAATATTTTGTTTTTAACGGAACTAATGATTTGGCGGTGTGCGCCCTTGTGCTACCTTGTACATATCAAAGATCTTTGTACATATAGAGAAGGCATGGGGTCTGTATACTCGTGTGTCATGGAATGATGATGGATGAGATCAAAGCTTGACGCCACGCGGTGGGACCTTGACCCCGGATTTGATTTGTCTCTGGTATAGAAATTTGTGGCAAAAAGTAAGTCAACTTTTTTGGCAAAAGTAAGTGCAATTTTTGGCAAAAGTATGGAAATTTGTGACAAAAGTAAGTGCGATTTATTGGCAAAAGTGTGGAAATTTATGGCAAAAGTAAGTGGGATTTTTTGGCAAAAGTGTGGAAATTTGTGGTAAAAGTAAGTGGGATTTTTTGGCAAAAGTGTGGAAATTTGTGGCAAAAGTAAGTGGGATTTTTTGGCAAAAGTGTGGAAATTTGTGGCAAAAGTAAGTGGGATTTTTGGCAAAATTATGGAAATTTGTGGCAAAAGTAAGTGGGATTTTTGGCAAAAGTATGGCAATTTGTGGCAAAAGTAAGTGGGATTTTTTGGCAAAAGTGTGGAAATTTGTGGCAAAAGTAAGTGGGATTTTTTGGCAAAAGTGTGGAAATTTGTGGCAAAAGTAAGTGGGATTTTTTGGCAAAATTATGGAAATTTGTGGCAAAAGTAAGTGGGATTTTTTGGCAAAAGTGTGGAAATTTGTGGCAAAAGGAGTGGGATTTTTGGCAAAAGTGTGGAAATTTGTGGCAAAAGTAAGTGGGATTTTTGGCAAAAGTGTGGAAATTTGTGGCAAAAGTAAGTGGGATTTTTGGCAAAATTATGGAAATTTGTGGCAAAAGTAAGTGGTATTTTTTGGCAAAAATGTGCAAATTTGTGGCAAAAGTAAGTGGGATTTTTTGGCAAAAGTGTGGAAATTTGTGGCAAAAGTAAGTGGAATTTTTTGGCAAAAATGTGGAAATTTGTGGCAAAAGCAAGTGGAATTTTTGGCAAAAGTGTAAACATTTGTGGTAAAAGTAAGTGGAATTTTTGGCAAAAATGTGGAAATTTGCAAAAGTAAGTGGGATTTTTGGCAAAAGTGTGGAAATTTGTGGCAAAAGTAAGTGGAATTTTTGGCAAAAGTGTGAAAAATTGTGGCAAAAGTAAGTGGGATTTTTTGGCAAAAGTGTGAAAAATTTGTGGCAAAAGTAAGTGGAATTTTTTGGCAAAAATGTGGAAATTTGCGGCAAAAGTAAGTGGGATTTTTTGGCAAAAGTGTGGCAATTTGTGGCAAAAGTAAGTGGAATTTTTTTGCAAAAATCTGGAAATTTGTGGCAAAAGTAAAAGCTGTTGGAAAAAGTAAAACGTCTGTTGGAAAAAGTAAAACATCTGTTGGAAAAAGTAAAACGTCTGTTGGAAAAAGTAAAACGTCTGTAGGAAAAAATAAAACAATTTTGGAAAAAATAAAACAATTTTGGAAAAAATAAAACAATTTTTGGCAAAAGTGGCACATGTCGTACACCGTAACAGACCTTAGTTGTTGTTATTAATGGTTATGACGCTATTAAAGAGGGATTTCAAAATCCATGCTTGTCTGATAGACCTTACAGTGCGTTGTTTGAGGAGAATTTTGAGGGACAAGGTAAGCCGATTGTTTCCGCTATCTATACTAATAAAATAATAAGCGGTCTCTATCTGTCTATCTGTGTATCTGTGTATCTGTGTATCTATCTATCTATCTGTCTGTCTGTCCGGCTATGCGTTCCGCCGCGCTTCGACGCATCGAGCCGAAATTTCGGATATGGATAGGTGACGGGAAAAGCAAGTTAACCGGGTGGTTTTCGAAGGGCCCCCTCGAGGTCAAAGGTCATCTAGGGGGAAAATACCCCAACTGGATAGCAAAAGCAGCAGCAAGTGGATACAAAGATGTGTAATGGGCAACTCTGGACAAGTTTCATTCAGCTTTTGGCTGTTTGCCCAATTTGAAATGCACTGTAATGTCTACCCAGAATGCATTGCTGCAAAGCTACAGGTGCACTAGCATTAAGAAAATAATGAGCTCTGTGTGTTCGATGGCAATGCGTTTCTCCGCGCTTCGACGCATCATTCCGATATTTCGGACATAGATGGGTACCAGGCGTGCGCTGTTTACCGGGTAGTTTTGAAGGTCATCGGAGGTCAAGGTCAAAGGTCACAGATTTCAAACTTTGTCCGATCGGGCCCAAACTTGGTGGGTGGGATCCTTGATAGGACGGTAATATATGTCCAAAATAAAAGCGAGGTCAACCGAGGTCAAAGGTCATTACGGAGGGTCAAATTGCAAACTTTGTCCGATGGGGCTCAAACTTGGTGGGTGGGATCCTTGATACGAGGGGAATATATGCCCGAAATGAAATCGAGGTCAACGGAGGTCAAAGGTCATTTCGGAGGGGTTAAATTTCAGACTTTGTCCGATCGGGCTCAAACTTGGTGGGTGGGATCCTTGATACGAGGGGAATATATGACCGAAATGAAATCGAGGTCAACCGAGGTCAAAGGTCATTACGGAGGGGTCAAATTTCAAACTTTGTCCGATCAAGCTCAAATTTGGTGGATGGAATCCTTGATACGAGGGGAATATATGACCGAAATAAAGCTGAGGTCAACCGAGGTCAAAGGTCATTACGGAGGGGTCAAATTTCAAACTTTGTCCGATGGGGCTCAAACTTGGTGGGTGGGATCCTTGATACGAGGGGAATATATGCCCGAAATGAAATCGAGGTCAACCGAGGTCAAAGGTCATTACGGAGGGGTCAAATTTCAGGATTTGTCCGATCGGGCTCAAACTTGGTGGGTGGGATCCTTGATACGAGGGGAATATATGACCGAAATAAAATCGAGGTCAACCGAGGTCAAAGGTCATTACCGAGGGGTCAAATTTCAAACTTTGTCCGATCAAGCTCAAATTTGGTGGATGGGATCCTTGATACGAGGGGAATATATGACCGAAATAAAGTTGAGGTCAACCGAGGTCAAAGGTCATTACCGAGGGGTCAAATTTCAAACTTTGTCCGATCAAGCTCAAATTTGGTGGATGGAATCCTTGATACGAGGGGAATATATGACCGAAATAAAGTTGAGGTCAACCGAGGTCAAAGGTCATTACGGAGGGGTCAAATTTCAAACTTTGTCCGATGGGGCTCAAACTTGGTGGGTGGGATCCTTGATACGAGGGGAATATATGCCCGAAATAAAATCGAGGTCAACGGAGGTCAAAGGTCATTATGGAGGGGTCAAATTTCAAACTTTGCCCGATCAGGCTCAAACTTGGTGGGTGGAATCCTTGGTATGGGGGGAGCATGAAAAACATTATATGGAGGTCATCCAAGGTCAAAGGTCAAAGGTCATGGATTTCAAACTTTGTCTAATCGGGCTCAAACTTCATCATCTGAGTTCAAAGGTCATCTGGGGTCAAAAAGTATCTCTATCATCATCTGGGGTCAAAAAGTATCTCTATCATGCAGATGGTGCCCTTATTATAGCTACAGGGCTATTACAGCAGCAGGTGCACTAGTTACTATAAATAAGATCTATTTATAACAAGATGCGATGTGGGTGTACTGTATTGCAACACTGGTTTGTACACATCTTAAAAACTAGCCAAGGAATGTTAAGGGCTGGGGTATGAACGTTTGGACAGTATTTATTTTGGGACATAAGAGCACATCAGACATATCGAATTGCATTCTGAATACGAAGAATGTCATTCTGATATCAAATAATTTTGATTTTTGAAATTCGCAATTTAATACACATTTTATGGCAAATCATTAAAATTGATATTTTGATATTTAACAGTACTTGAAGTAAACTTTATAAATCTGATGATTTATACTTAAAGTGTATGTAGGTGGGATGAAAAGCCGACGATCAATTGAAAAATTTGACCTTTCGTATTGAAGATATGGATTTTTTTTCCCAAAACACCAAAAAAAATTAGGTGTTTTTGGGAAAAAATCCATATCTTCAATATGAAAGGTCAAAATTTTCAATTGACCGTCGGCTTTTCCTCCCTGCTACATACACTTTAAGAATATATCATTAGATTTATATAATTTACTTCGAGGACTGTTATATATCAAAATTTGAAAAATATCAAATTTTTATAATTTGTCATAAAATTTGTATTATCTTGTGATTTTAAAAAATGAAAATTATTTGATATCAGAAAGACATGCTTCGTATTCAGAATGCAATTCGATAGGTCTGAGGTGCTCTCATGTCCCACAAAAATACTGTCGAAACGCAATAAACGCTCATTTTGGATCCCTTAACCTCAAAAGTATATTTACCGAGATCTTCACTGATTATTGATCGATAGGCCTATTGGGTGCAGACGTGCTGTGTGTGGTATGATAATTATTTACTAGATCTTATTTATACTGTAAGTATACAATCAACAATAAACGGAATTTATATAGCGCCTTAGCATAAGGGACCGTTCACAAACACTTGTAAGGGGGGCCTGATGCAAAAAGGGGGCCCTGAAAAATGGCCACAAATTTTCCTGGGAAAATTGAGTTTATATGCTTTTCTATGGGGTTGACCCATAATGTTCATGTCAAAAAGGGGGGCCCTGAAATTTTTGAGATCTGTAAAGGGGGGGCCTGAAAAAATTTTGCGGTAAAATTGTTTTGCATCAGCCCCCCCTTACAAGTGTTTGTGAACGGTCCCTAAGTATGAACAAAGAGCTTTAAGTATCATTAGATATGGCACGATTTAGGGGGAAAATTTGGCACTTTTTTTTTTTGGACATCTTAATTCATCACTTTGAAAAATACAAATTCTGAAATGCAATCAAAAATATAAGGGCATGGAATAATAATATTAAATTTCTCGGTCCATGCTCTAAAGCAACATTGTACATAATACAGGAAAAAAATCCGAAGTAATTACAATCTTTTTTTCATGCGAAATAATGTGAAATATAACAAATGACAAATTTGGGATGTTGTGATGAAAAAAAATTCTCACTTTTTCCTCACAATATAATAAGAAACATAAATAAAAAATAATAAGAAATATAACAAATGAAAAGATTCCAAGATTATGAAAAAATCTCAATTTTTTCCTCACAAAATAGTAACAAACCTAATAAAATGAAAAATTTCTAAAGTGATAAAAAAAAAAAAATTCTCACTTTTTTCCTCACAAAATAGTAAGAAACATAAGAAATCAAAAAGTGAGGAAAAATTTTTGATTGATGCTTTTTATTATTTTGTTTTATAAAAAAACATAAATGAAGAATTCTCACTTTTTTCATCACAAAAAAATAAGAAACTTAACAAATGAAAAAACTTCCAAAGTGATGACAAAATTCTCACTTTTTTCCACACAAAATAATAAAAAACATAACAAATGAAAAAAAATTGGTGAAGTAATAAAAAATCCTCACTTTTTGCCTCACAAAATAATAAGAAACATAACAAATGAAAAGATTCTAAAGTCATAAAAAAATCTCACTTTTTTCCTCACAAATTCATAAGAAACATTACAAATGAAACATTTCTAAAGTGATAAAAAAGATTCTCACTTTTTTCCTCACAAAATAATACAAAACATAAGAAATCAAAAAGTTAGGAAAAAGTGACAATTTTTATCACTTTGAAATTTGTTGATTTCTTATGCTTTTCATTATTTTGTTTTATAAAAAACATAAGCAATGAAAAACCCTCAGTTTTGTCATCACAAAATGATATGAAACATAGGAAATCCAGTGAGGAAAAAGTGAGAATTTTTTTTATCACTTTGAAATTGTTTGATTTCTTATGCTTTTTATTATTTAGTTTTGCCTCACAAAATAATAAGAAACATAAGAAATCAAAAAGTTCACTTTGAAATTTTTTGATTTCTTATGGACCAAAATATGGACCAAATTATAGCGTCACATAAGTCATTGCGTTCAGTCACAAAGTTAACGTCAAAAAAGAAACTGTTTTAAACAGTGTTAAAAGTTGCATCTGAGTCCATAGGAGTCAACTCTCAAACAATACAGTAGGCCAGGGCTGATATTCATAAAACCACGCTAGGCCTAGTTGACAGCTAAAATTGACTTTAGCAAGCTGCTAAGCCTAGCTGATTGCTAATTCTTATTCATAAAACCCAGTTAGAGTTAGCAACATTCTAAAATTTTGCCAAAACTTAGAGTTGATCTGGGGCAGCGCTAAGTCACTAGTTGACAACTAGTCTTAATGATTCTGAACTAAGTTTGACATGATTTATTGTTTTAATTTGATATTAACTGTTGTCAATTATGAAAAATAATGTTCTCAGAATATTCTGTTTCTGAGGTCTTCAGTGTGTTTTACACATAAGAAACTGTCTTAAAAACACACAACAAATTTAGGGTGAATGAATAAACATTGAACTAAGCCAGTATTGTTTAACCAAATTTGCACAAGAAAAATGATTATGATATAGCAAGTAATCTTTAGTTAAGCAGATATGTTCAATCGAAGCAATTCTGTTCAATTGTTTGATACGTAAAATATATATTTTGGAGACATGTTACCAATGTTCTCTTTGGTAAAGATGCATGACTTATTTTCAATAACAAATTATATGTCAATTTGATAAAGATAAATCATGCTTGGCTTTTTGTCAGGACAACAAGCAAGATATATCATATGCTATTAAATTATCTAATATTATTTACACAGTGTTGCTCATGAAGCTAAATGAGCAGCGTTAAGTGGATGCATGTTGTTTTCTATTTGATGAAGCAATATAGTATGTATAGTATGTTTTTACAACAAACCAAGGACTTAACATGTATATGAACTTTACTTGTTCAGAGTATCTTTTTAATTTAATTTGCCGTAACAACCTTGTAGGCCTATATAGCTTACAAAATACACATGTAATTTTATTAACGAAATCTCAATGAAGACCATCAGCAATGAGTCATTACATTTTGATCATTTTGACTGTGGTTCAGAGCTCAAGTATAATAGACATGTATTATATAAGCCTATTGTATTAGATGTTACACAACTGTTGAAGGCCATAGCACCCAAAACACCCAAATAAGTTATCAGCTAAATATTTCTAGTTGATAGCTAGTTAGCAAAGTGTTTAGCAAGGTTTTATGAATAAGAAATTAGTTGATTGCTACGCAGCTATCAACTAGTGGATTTAGCATCTTGCTAAGCACTAGTTGGTTGCTAATTTAGCAAGGCTTTATGAATATCGGCCCAGGTCTATATTCATGTGTTTGATAAAGAAAACCTAACTGCTATGGACTCAAGTGCCACTTTTAAAACGGTCTCTTTTCTTACACAAATTAACCATTTTGACTGAACGCAATGACGTGTGACGCTATAAATTGGTCCACTTGTGTAAAACAAATAGGGCTATACATATCATTTTACATTATTACATTTCGTAACATATCTTTTGACTTATTCTAAAAAGTATTAGGGGAACTTCAAAACGAATCCAACGAACCAAGTCATGGTCAGGATTTGGTCGGCCATTACTGGGTCCCCGCAGCACCTGACTGGTGTTGTGACTGCCCAATTGGGTGGATTAAAGCCGCTTAAAATTCGATGATAGATTCTTTTGTGTTGTAAACTGTCATCATTCATTTGTCTACCTGTAACACGGGTGATAGAAAATACCCTCCAAGGCCGCATCATTTCACATTTTGGTGAGATGGAGCCGACGGGGACCCAGCTATGGCTGCCATTGAGGTGTAGGAATGCGAGAAATTGGATTCGTATAAGTTGTGGACCGTATAGTATGCCTGTATGGAAACACCTGACCTCTATCAGGAAAAGATCTCTGTAACCATATTACACAGCATGATACAAGCTGTATCAAAATGAAATGTTCTTGACATAGGGCCTAAACTTTATTTGGAATGCAAATTATACCGATTGAAATAGTAATTGAAATAGGCTTCTAGCTCTGTATTATTTTGTTTTTTCCTCTCTTATGATTGACGATTGCATCAACACAAGAATCAACTTGACATACCATCATTTACATACCACCATTTACCCTTACGTTTTGCTTACAGGTATTACGTTTAATTCGGGACCATCATGGAAAGAACTCCGCCAATTCACAACAGGGGTACTGCGTTCATTCGGCGTAGGGAAGCGAAGTTACGAAGACCATGTGTTATGTGAGGCCGGATATTTAATAGAATATATCACAAATTTGGAAGGAGCATCGTTCGATCCATCAAACGCTATCAGTAACACAGTAACTAACAGCGTTTGCTCTGTAGTTCTTGGGTTTCGCTATAACTTTGACGATCCAACTTATCAAAAGCTTTTGCAATGTCTGGAAGAAAACACTCGACTCTCTGGTGGGAGTTTTCTACTTAATGTGCTACCTGCTTCCAGTTTCTTCTTCAAAAAAACGCAACAAACGATTGTCAATAATCTCTGTGAATACAAGAGAATCTTCCAACCAATCATTGATGAGCACCGTCGTAATTTAAATCCCGATGATTTGAATGATTTCTTATCGGTTTATTTAAACGAATGCAAGGTTGCATCAGACGATGACAAATACACTGATATTAATGAAAAACACTTAGTGTTCCTAATAGTTCAGCTTTTTGCAGCCGGTACAGGGACGGTCGCAAGTACACTACGCTGGGCCTTTCTTTTAGTGACGAAGTCCCCGGATGTTCAAAGACAAGTCCAGGAAGAGTTGGATAAAGTGGTTGGACGCAGTCGTCTTCCAAAACTAAGTGACCGACCGAACCTTCCATATACAGAAGCGACGCTACTGGAAGTCCAGCGGTTTGGGAGTATTGTACCCCTTTGTCTTCCACATTGTGCGGGTTCAACTACAACTTTCCAGGTATGACGGCAGTTGTTACAACTTTATATAGAATTGAATTATAATAATGGTCAAGCTGAGGTGTCTTTAACTGGTGCGTTCTCATCCAAATAAGGCATGTATAATAAGTGTGGTTCCAAATAAATATTGGTTCGCTATTTTGGTGCATGTCATATGCCATTTACTCAGTAAGGGGCTATGCAATAATTATGAGCCGGGGTTAAAATTTCCGAACTGCCCCAAAAAAATCGCTTGCCCCCCCCCCCCTGCCAAAAATCGCTTGCCCCCGGTCGGTCCGCCAAAAATATTTTGCCCTTCCCCACTCCTTACACATGCCAAATTTTGGGATCCCAATTTGCAAACCTTAACTGGTCTAGATATATGTTGCGAACGCAGCGAGCAGGAAAATTTGCATATTAAAGCGTTTCCGTACTGTTTTTCTAAGCCTTTTTAGAGCGCTTTATTTAAAAGGCGCCCCATGATTGTATGCCAAAAATTTCTTCCCCCACCCTTCGGCACGCAAAAATCCCCCCATTTTACCCTCCCCGGGCTCATAATGTTGCACAGCCCCTTAACAAAGAACCTTTTACGGAAAATCGTATAAAGGGTATACAAAGGGTAATTAATTGCGTTTTAATTTCTTTTTAATTAAAACAAAACGTTATTTTTAAGTGTTGACAAAATATTTTGCAAAATGTTTACCAAAAATATTTTACAATAACATATTTCATAAACAATTTCATGACTTTAATAGAACTCTGAACTTACAAACATTAACACAATATTATTTAAGTGTTGACAAAATATTTAGAAAAAAGTTTGCCAATAACGTTTTGCAATAACGTTTCAAAAATATCTGTGTTTTTTGGGTAATCTGCGGTGTTTCCAAGTTAATGAGTATAAGTATAATAAGAATTAATGCGGTTGATTATGCTGACCGAGTAATAAATGTTTATTGTAATACTGTTTTCCTGAAGAAAATGTCTTTGCTTTACTACTACAGGGGTACACCTTACCAAAAGGTTCGATCATCATTGGAAACTTATGGGCCACACATCACGATCCGCAAGTATGGGAAAATCCTGAAAACTTTGAGCCAGAGAGATTCTTGAAAGATGGAAAGGTTATTCAAAGCGAAAATATGATACCGTTCAGTATCGGTAAGACGCTTAGAAATTTTGGTCAACTAATAATACGTTTATTGTGTTGAAAATGGGTTCTTCTGATCAAGAACATTTCTCGCACAATTGAATATATGAATACGAAAACCACCCAAGTCCATACTTTGGCCCAATTGAGTTAAGCATGGGAAATTGTTGCTATACATAGGCCTGTCATATGTATGAAAGAACAACTCAAATTCATCCTCTGTGTCTATTGAGCATGTGAAAAATAGCATGTATGAAAGAATCACCCAATTCCACGATTTGAGTCTTGTAACACATTGATTGAAATCCAGTATGTATAAAAGTCCACCTGTAACACATTCATTGCTAGAGAGTGACTTTTGAAAAAAAAATGGGTTTAATAAAGGAAAGTGTGTGGTTTATTTTACATGGCAGAATGCTTATCAACATTATACATACCTGTGTGCTTTATTTTGTATTATCTTAGTAGTGGTAATCTCATTCTAACATTGTTGTCTTTGTATATGATTCAAAAAACCACCCAAGTCCAAAATTTAAAATGAACCCCACGAAGTCCCTGAAATGCTAATAGTCATACCTAATACAGGTTAATCCACTCATTTGCACGTAAAACTTACCATATTGACCAGGTAAATCTAACTGAAGGAATTAAAATGATACACGGGTTTTTCTCTCAAAATCACTTCCCATGGACTTGGGTGGCTTTTGTATTCATGTATTCAATTAGTTATCCAATAGTTATTTTGTTGGGCGAATAACATCTCCTATTTTCCGAACGTTTTAAGCCCATACATAATCTTATTTGTACACCACAAATTATTCAATTTGATACGCCCGGCCCGAATCACAACTGTAAGGTTTATAGAATTGCTTTTATATCAAAATGTAAAGTTTTACTTTATTAACAAACTAACAAACAAGCAAACAGAAAACCCTTACTACAAAAATGATTTTGCCTCTTCTTGGCCCACGCCTGGTCTTAAATGTAAATCGTATAGTATTATGGTCTGTTTTGTCGGAGTTTTTTTTTTCACAAGGATCTCAAACATGGTCATCTGTCAGTGCATATTTCTTTAATTATTTCTTTAATTATAATTTTACAATTTTACAGAATGACCTTAGAATGTGTTCCATATAAAAACTCTTACTGAATATCCTGAGGTCAAATTTTGAGTTATGATTGTTCAATGGAGGTAATAAACTTTGTCGTTAGAAATGAGATCATTTGTGACATGCTCTCACGAAATGAGCGCAAAGTCGCAAGTTGGTATTTCGAGACGTCAGCTGGCTGCTGCCCTTGTTTTCTTTTTTTCACACGTACCTGTTCAAGCCAGTAGTATGTCGGTATCTCCTTTTAGACAAAGAACATCAAAGCAGCAGCCAGAATGTCTTGAAACTACCGACTTGCGACTTTACGCTCATTTCATGATGGCAGGTCACATTTGGTCTCACAGTGTCTCTTCCATCGACAGGTAAACGAGTGTGCATTGGAGAGCAGCCGGCAAGGATGGAGCTCTTCATCTATTTCACGCATCTATTACACCGATTTAAATGGCAAAAACCGAAGGACGCACCCGATCTATCCTTAAAGGCAGCTAAGTCAGCAGGTCATACTCCAGAAGTCTACAACATATGCGCAGAACAACGCTACTAATATAATTTATGGCGGGAAATTTCGACCGTGAAGTCGACCAGTTTCTGGTTATTATTACCAATGATTACCCATTATATTTAATGTTTATAGGCATGACAGAGGAAAGAAATGACACCCCTTATAATCACGCCTTGGGAACCCATACCATTGTTTTTGTGTGTCAGCTTTATTTGTCTCAATATTTGGGCGCAACCGCCGATTGGTAATGCTCCACTCCGACGCGCCTTGATCCGCTACATTGATCTACATGCATCTTTTGTTGCATATTATGATGTACCTGCCTTGTCCAAAATCCGCTGGGTAAACAATGTTGACAGAGCCTGTAAATTTGTAAATTACAACGTTATCTCATGAAATGCAATAAATATGGTAACTTTTCACGTGTTGACACTGATCTGTACTCTTTTTACGACATCTGCACATATAACACCATGTCAGGCTTACCAGGCGCTAGGCAGAAACAAACGTTTCTGGTGCAATAGGTGGAATGTTTCAAAACAAAGTTCACGGTGTATAGTACTTTGGTCTATTTTTCAATATTCATATCTAACCTACTCTGAACGGATTTGAGGCATAATGATACATGCGTCTTGACTCTGGGCAATAATGTGTTTGTATCTGTGTCTCACTATAAACAACATGAATTTTGGTATGTATATATATATATATAAACAAGGACTTTCGTATACGGCATACTCAAAATGCGGTGTATTCACTATAAACACGCTGTAGAGAAATGCCAACAATAATCCATAGCCTATATGGGGTTACAAGTCAACTCTCATTACATACTGACCGACCCTCGTATTGTATGGATTTGTTCAGTATTCAAACAGCCAGGTATTACTGGTCATTTGCTTATTCAGCCCATGAAGGTAGTATACTTATTCCACCAGCCGTCTACACTGCGCATGTACTGTGTTATGCTTCGTAGTGACGACTGATTATCTTACAGTTCAAATTGTGGCGGACCCATGCTTGCGAATTTGGGTAATGCGTCATAGCGCGACCGTACTAGCGGCGCCCGTGTACCGCGCGTATGTATTGCGCCGTCATGACAAGATCACGCTTTGAAGTTCTAAAAACAACAAACTCGGTCTTGGACACAACTGCGCATTCTCAGCAACCTGCTTAATATTCATGCGCAACCAGAATCTGATTGCAAACGTCCGCCACTTTTTTTCCACGTAGTTTTCTCAGTCGTCAATCCAGAAGATTGACGAATGAGGGCAGCAGTCTATGAAGGTAGTATGCATTACCAGTGATAAACTTCCAGAACAGACTGATTACACTACGGGATTCTCATGAGAGTAGCAGCGCTGCTACTCTCGAGTACCTACGTCGGCCACCAGACCCTTGTGGCCCAGCAAGCCGGCTGCAACTCGCGAATACCTCGTGGCGTAGGTACTTTGAAGGTACTCCGAGTACCGGCACTGGTACTCACCTGCCAGGTACTCTGCAGCTGAGTACCGACGTCGGTACTCCAGCCGTAAACAATGACGTCACCCATGAGTTCGGGCAACCTTTTAACCTCATCGTAGAAGTAAAATTCCTTTTATATGTGGATATATGGAACTTAGTCTTTCACTATGATAATAAAGAGTTCAAACTCGGATATTTATCAGTAGCGTGATATTTAATAATTTATTGCTTTTGAATTTCGTATTTAATACACATTAGTTTATATAGAAAAACTTATTATAATGTACAGAATTATTACAGTTATAAAAATAGATAGATTTATTTTTATTTTTCAATCAGTGAATGGGTTTTAACAACATTTTTAAATATAACATTGGAGCTGAAAAAGAACACTGAAGAAGATTCAAGGGCACAGAAACCCCGAGATGCAATTTCACTTTCTAAAATTTAGAATTCTCTCGACGCCCATAGGCCTTCAAAAATGTTTTTTTGACGGCCTATGACGTGACGGACTTGCAACACTCTTGCAAGTGTCTTTAGGTGTCTCTGGGTGTATATTTACTGGTTTGTTACCAGAAAGACAGTTCAATATGGCAAACATCATTTTGGATGACTGATGGGGATGGATCATTTTTCAATATGGGCCCCTTGTAAATTTGCACTCCGCCGGGTATATTCGTATCACCAGAATTGCTGTGAATCTTATTTTGTTTCCTTTTTAGCCTAGTATAAACAAACACATTGATTTGGGGGCTTTAAAATATTGTAAAAACTGCAAATTGGCCAAGTAAACACAAAGTTTCACCTTGATTTGTGGCTAGTGTAACATTGAAAATATTCTCACAATTGTTCGAGTATTAAAACCGGGCCAGAATTATACTCCACCTGAATATTTGTTTATCTTTGACCTCTACAGAGATGCCACTCAGTTTCACTCAAAAAACCTGAAACTGGTGAGAAAAACCTGAAAAAGCATGTGAATGCAGGCCACAAAGCCCCAAAACGGGCTGAAAATGAATAAAAAGGGAATTTGGACTCACTAAAAACCTGGCTAAAACCTGAAAAGTGGCATCTCGGCCTCTATACTCATTAATTTGGTGTAGGCCTAATGGGGTCTATGCCTACTATACATTTTACAGACCGACAGTCAGTGGGAGAGGGGTCCTTATAAGTTTTCCTGGATGTTGATTTTTTTGTTCAATCTTCCGTACGACAACGAAAAAAGAACCCCGTTCTACGGGCCCGGGCGACCGACCCAGAATTTGCGTTTTGGAGAATTTTTTTTAAAAATTTGGCTAAAAGCATGTAAAATCAGCCGTTTTGGGGCTAAATTTTACTCATTTTGGCTGAATATTTTTAGAATATGTTTGCAACGGCCTTCCGCCCGTAGAACATGGGGTTTTTATCATCGCCTATAAAGGGGTCAGTCATTATTTTGACGGGTAAGTGCCAGATTCTCCAGCCCCACAGTATTACGAACAAAGGATATACACATGAATTAAATATTAAAATGACCAGAAATTTCCATGATTTTGGCTCATTTTGTCATGTGATTGAGGCCCCGGAGGTAAAATGGGCGTGCCAAAAATTGCTCCCCCCTTCCATTGACCAGCCAAAATATATTTGCGCCCCCCCCGCCGCATATATGCCAAATTTTGGGAATCCCGATTTGCAAACCTTAAAATTTTATGGTCTAGATACCGGTACATAATGCGAGCGCGGTGAACAGAAAAATATTTCCGTACGTCACTAAGTAGATTCATCAGATTTGTTGTTAAACATAAAAGATTTCTTTTGAACAAAACCAAACACATTTACTCATTATTGACCGTTTTGCCTATCATGGTTGTAGACAACATCAGAAGGATCAACAAACATCATTCTGATGATGCCTACCGACCATGATAGGCGAAACCAGTGATGCGATCAAGCAAAATCAGTCGGAAGTCGGCAATATTGATTTTGAGATATAGCCAAACAAAGCAACTATTTCCTTTTGTTTCCTATTGTTTTGGAAACTCTTAAATTGGTCATATCTTTGGAACTGCATGTTCAATTTCAATGGGGTGTTCTGCAAAATTCAGCTTTGTATAGAATGCTTTTTACTATCGTATACAAAACTGAAAATTTAATGTTGCAGACTTCCGACTGACTTTGCTTGATCGCATCAATAGTGCAAAAGTTTCAAAAGAAATCTTTTATAACGTTTCCGTACCGCGTACTGTTTTCCTAAGCCTTTTTAGTGCGTTCCTCATGAATGTGTGTCTAAACTAAAATCGTTTGTCCGGGACCCTTTCTGCCAAAAATTACTTGCCCCTTTTTTTAGCTTCCCAACCAAAATTCTTGCTCCCCAGGGCTCATAATTATTGCACAGGCCCTTAGCCTTACTCAGAGCAGGCAGCACACATAAACGTTGAAAAAATAGTGCATTTGGCCTGGTTCGAACCGGCGACCTTCATAATACTATAATGACGCTCTAACCATTCTGCAACATGCCTCTGTGGCTCAGTTGGTTAGGCATCATGCTAGTATTACGAAGGTTGCCGGTTCGAACCCGACCAGATGTACTATAGTCCATATACCTTCCTCGAGTCAGTAAAGTGAAATAAAATTTTGAGAATTTCTCAAAACTATTAATTTTTCAGGAATCTGTTATGCTAGTTGGATTCCTTGCATCATTTCCTTTCTGAAAATTTATACTTTTGTATACTTCTCATCATTACCTTTAGAGATACAATAAAAAGCAATACCTAAATTACTGACTCGAGGAAGGTATACAGATTCTAGTTGTTTGCTATACATGTAGGTAGGTTTTTTCAACGATGTGCGCCGCTGCTCTGTGCACTGGCTGCTCTGGGTAAAGATTAAAATGTGTACATCTCATCAACCCAGAGAACTAAGTATAATAATTTCAATATTATGTATTGGTTCATATTGCAGCCGAGTGGCTGAATTAGCCTACATGATTTTTACACTAATTGCAATACTGAAAAACATGTTTAATTGCACACTAGAAATATGCAAAAACATTTTAACATATAAAGATAAAACAAGATAATAAGAAATTATTCTCAAATGGGAATGTCAGATAAATGCTAATATGGGGAGCCCAAACAAATCAAAGCCTATAGATTGGAAACTACGACTTGAACAACACCTGACAGCCTCCATTTGTTTTTATCAGTCAAAGTGTACATAACATCATAGACTGGGGCTTGTATTGTGCTGGTGCCATCATAGGCTCTGTTCTCACCAACAGTCAAATCAACCACATACTTATCCGAGGCATCAGTGGAATGAATCAGGACCAATGACATTGCCTTGAGGAACACCACCATTTAAGTAAGACCCTGGTCTGAATATTCATCTTTATATTTCAATGACTCTTTTCATTAAATTTAATTTTTTATCAGTCATGGTTTTCCCTCCAACATTTGTAGATAAATGATGCATGAATTTCAAACATTGTGCGATATTTGTCGTTGGAGCTTGCAATTTAGTTCTTTAAGACTTTAGGGATCAGAAAAACTTTGGTAGAAAAAATACACCTTACTCAGTAAAAAGTTAAAAGCCCTACAAAGTATTCATCATGTCATCATGTACCGAAACATCTTAGATGGTGCAAACTATTCATTATTTGAATTGGTATCAAAACCCATACAATTAGAGTAACTGTTTAGGAAAATCTTAAAGAGTGTTTGAAATTTTATCCCCATGGAGCCAAAAATGTGACCCTTGAAATTTTTGTTTATATTAAAATAGAGAACATAGTGCTTTTATAGATCAAACAATACTTTTTCAGATTCATTATGATCAGAGGAATACTTTGGTGTGGTTTTTAACAAGATATGAAATTTGACGCCTGTTTAACCTTTAATTCTTTTCTGACCAAGATGCATTGTTGTCACCAAAGTTTTTCTTATTCTTTGAGGTATGATATTAAAGCTGATGGGTTGGGTTCTTGATGTCTTGATATTGTGCAACTGTGCCCTATAGGTCAGTTTCACTGTGGTACAATATCCAATTGCCAAATGAAGATATTTCATGTAGGGACGATCATCCATCCTATTCTCTGGTCTTTAGCTTGTTGCTGTATAGGCCAGTTCCTTCCTGTGCAATGTGCAAATTTTCATCTGAAAAAGGAACATAATTAAAGACAAGTTTAGACAAGACATTTTAATACTAAAAACTAAAACAAGTCTAAAATGGAAAGTGCACAAAGACTGTTTAAAGATGTTTGTTTGATTCAGTATTTGTATTACTATTTCATTAATGGGACATTCAGAGATGCTGAGTTTTATGATTCTAAAGATTTTCAGGAAAGATCGTTTTCATATAGTCACATGAGATCATAATCATCTGTTAGTAAATTGTGCATTCCAAGGGCACTTGTTTGTTTATTATTATTAAAGGGACATTCAAGAGATTTTGAGTTTTATTGTAAATACAAATTTAGTTTTATGGCGAAGAGAGAAGGAGAAAGAGAGGAGAGAGAAATTTTACATAATAATAGTGCCATGGTCCACCAAATGGCTTCAATTAGGGCTTCATTTTGTAAAAGTTTCTCACTTCTGAGGGGGGCACATCCCCCCTCAGACACCCCCCTGCGTCGCGCAAGCGCCCCGGGATGTCCGCTTCGCGGCCATACATTAGCTTACATTGTATTTTTCAAAGATCTACTTTGCGCCCCCCGGTCTACGAATTCCTGGATACGCGCCTGGTGGGTAGGGACTTCCAAAAGTGAACCTTTTTCGAATGGAGAGTGCGCTTGCGCAGATATATTGCAAACATGAACCAAAACCTCTTTTTTAACTTAAAAAGTGGACCACGGATCTTCTCCACTTTTTGGACTTGTGTTTTTGGAAAGCCAGTAGAGGAAGAGTCTTTGGAGATAAGCTTTGGATATCTACTGAAAAATTCAAGAGGATGCTAGAATCACAAACAAAAATGGATGGATGGATTTCTATATACAAAACAGGTTGATCCTCGGAGATGAACACGGTTTTTAAATCAATTAATTATATCCGTGAGTTGTATAGGTCATTTCGCCATGGAAGGGCCCAACAAACACAAAATGTTTCATTGTCGGGTTATAAGGTATAAAACGTTTTAATAATGTTCCGAAAACATTTTTGAAAACGTGATGCAAAACATTCTACATGTTCTAGAATTGCCAACATTTTTTACAACAACATTTTGACATTTTATAAATTTCAGTTGTATTGTATTGTATTGTATTGTATTGTATTGTATTGTATTGTATTGTATTGTATTGTATAACCTTATATAACCCAACATTTAACTGTTATTTAAAACGTTTGGAATAAAACCAAAACGTGTTTCCTGCACCCAATATAGCGCCCAATGTTATCGATCAGTGTGTTTACGACGGGCTGTTGAGTCTGTTCTGGTAGATTCACATGATCTTCAGCTTTCACAATAACAAGGTTTTGATTTTTAAAGGTGCGCTACGTGTATACACAGTACATGTATTAAACAAAGCATGGATCCTATATCGGGCTTATTTTCCTCAATATCCTTTACAACTAATACCTCTACACTTGTTTTGGGAGTATTCATTTTCTCGCATTAAGGGGGTACTACACCCCTGGTCAATTTTTTGCTTATTTTTGCGTTTTTCTCAAAAAATTATAGCGCATTGGTGACAAGTAAGATATGTATATTATAGGGCAAGGACTACAACTACTGCACTGAAAATTCAGCAACTCAAGGCAAGTAGTTATTGATTTATTGATCAAATATTGATTTCCCCTCATTTTTGACTGTAACTCCACAACTGCTGTCTGTGCTGAAATAAAATGTCCAGTGTAGCAGTTGTAGTCCTTGCCCCTATAATATGCATATCTTACTTGTCACCAATGCTCTATAATGTTTGAGAAAAATGCAAAAATAGGCACAAAATTTGGCAGGGGTGTAGTACCCCCTTAACATGGTTAATTCAGCGATATCAATCGGCTTCCAGGCTTCCACCAGGTCCAGTTGGATGGCCAATTATAGGCTGTATACCGCAGGTTTTGATGTCGGATAAACTGCTGCATGAGACAATGAGAGAAATTAGTAACAAATATGGCAATGTATGCAGTATGTATCTTGGACGGACGTTAGTAGTTGTTATTAATGGTTATGACGCTATTAAAGAGGGATTTCAAAATCCATGCTTGTCTGATAGACCTTACAGTGCGTTGTTTGAGGAGAATTTTGAGGGACGAGGTAAGCTGGAGATTGTTTCCGCTATACTATAAATCATGAATTTAAACTTGGGTGTATGTGGGTGTAGGCCTATTGTAACTCTAGTTTTGTACACACATCCAATTAAAACTAGCCAAACCTAGGGCGGCAGAATATAAGCTGTAACGCACTCAACATGCTCAACTGGAAAGTTGGGTAGGTATAGGATTTTAAAGTAAATAATGCAAGTCCAAAGTATTCTGAAAAGTTTTTTAAAAATTTTGTACACTTGTAGTTTTTGAACAATAGACGGATTAACATAAAATTTGCATATTTTGTGCTAATTTTAGGGCAAAATATAATAGTTTGTAACAGAAAATTAGAAGTAAATTTTACCATTCTGATTCTTTAATTTAGTATCTGGTATTTACGAAATTTGACTGAAAAAAATATTTTTATGAAAATCATGACATAAGATGAAAAATTTTATTCATAATTTATTCATACATTAACGATTATTTATAAAATGACCCATCATTTTCTTTAATATAAAGAAACTTCCCGAAGTTTGATCTAAATCAACGCTATTTTCTTATTTTGGCTCACTCTTCAGTCCAAATTTTTCTCACCAGCGATGAAATAATTTTACAGTCTGAATGAACTAAAACGCAACAGATGACAAAATGAGCGATTTTGTACAACCCATTTCCATTACCATACTGCCACCATTGTATTGTAATGGTTTAATCAATTGTGGGCTTATATAGAAAGCCAAAAAATAAGGTACCAGTTATGTTCACCCCTGTATATCCTAAGCAAAGACAGATATGTCATAATTGGAACCAGCAGCTATGCCAATCTTTTAGATCGAATTTAAGACCTCGTTTGTTGAAATTGTTCTAGAAATAAAAACACGACGATCCAAAAACCAAAAGAAAGTGCCAAATTAAAAGTTCAAGTGCAGTTTGCTACATTGCATGCCCTATTAATTTGTACACAAGGTGTTCTCGAACAAGAGAACTATAGCGCCGTGCTTCCATTGATTAGCACGTGAAAACTACAGCGTCGTGCTTTCATTGATTAGATTCTCAACCAATTTCAACAATTAAGGTTTTAAATCAGAGCTTAGGAGTCCAGGTAGTGGCTGCATGTAATAATTTTAACATACTTGTCTTTATTTAGGATATACAGGGGTGAACACAACCGGTACCTTAAAGCAGTATACAGACTTTTTATTGTACGTACAATATTGTATGTATAATATGTACGTTATTTAATCTATTGTCATTCTATTTTCAGTAATGTTTAAGTTCTAACGAATGTTTGATGACGTAAAATCGATAATATATTTCTGCTAGATATTGTATGTAACATATTATCGATTTTTCGTCATCAAACATTCGTTAGAACTTAAACATTACTGGAAATAGAATGGTAATAGATTAAATAACGTACATATTGTACATACAATATTGCACGTCTAATACTCGGAGTCTGTATACGACTTAATTATTTGGCTTACTGTATATAATTGGTATTATCTGAGGCTTTGAGTGCAAAGTTTACTGAATCTTTTGCGACCATTGTTTGAATAGTGACTATGTACATATCTAGTATTAGGGATGACCAGCACATGAACCCACTCTTTTGGACACCTTTTATGTTTACCATGCCTACACTCAACGCTCTGCAGTGTCTATTGTTCTATTGTTTCCGATTAGAGCGCTGACATATTGGAAAATGTTGCCAATCAATATTCATGAGAGTGTACATTCAACGTCCAGTTTGCGAAATTGGGTGAGTTGTGTTTGGTAGGTGTGAAATACATCTGACTGGGCGTTTTAATTACGTAACGAATAAAGGCATTGACATCGTCGAATGGCTGCCCAGTGCTGTTATGTGTTTAGTTATTATATAGGCCTAATAATTAAATGTATTCATCATTCCTTTCTTTTTTTTTTTTTTTTCTTAGTTTTTCCTAGGCCTACATTTTATCATTCCCTCGCTCTCATTGTCCCCTCTCACCCTCCCTCTCTCATTCCCATCATTTTCCTTATATTTCTATTTATCTACTTGCCTTTATTATCCCTTCCTCCAGCCCTCTCTCATTCTCCATATCCCTCCTCCCTCTCCCCCTCCCAAGACTTCTCACAGAGGTGAATCTGTCCCTCCCCAACCCCCTCCCCTCTGTGGGTACGCCACTATTTGTATACCAATCTCCTGCTTAAAATAACATTAAATGGAAATTTCTTAAAACAACCTTTATAGGCCTATACTTATACTTACATGTATACGTATAGCGATTACCATTATAGTGTAATATAGATATATGGACTGGAAATGGCAGCCTTCATACATTCTAATGTGTAATCGATCACCAAGAGCATTCAATTTATTTAAATGAAACACCTATCGTCAGGTGGGTGGTAAAGATGATTGCATCGACAGCTAAAGCCTCCTTATAGTCTTCAGACCCACACAAGCACACATTTGGGATACATTGAGTACAATGGTACCACTTTACACATGACTGCCCTTACACATGACTGTAGTGTGGTCACTTATTGATACTCGCCTGTTGTGTAGAGCGTTAATATGATGCCGGATCAGTGACCAATTTAATGGCGGAACCCCTTTATTCGAAACAATGGTACCACTTTTATGAATAGCCTGTCGCAACTTCTAATCGGCATCAAACGAACAAAAGATTATATAATCTATTGCGACTCTATTTCTATTTAAAAGCTCTTTGCCTACACTGACCAATGGATTTCACTTGAGTGCACACACTGTGCATCAGTCATTAAGGTGCGGGATTGTAACTATCTAAAATATCCTGACAAATATCCAATTAGCTTCAGCTATTAGGCTATTTAGATATTTACGATATTTATTAGCCCAGTTCTGAACCTTTTCATTGATCATTCATAACAATAGGTATCTGATGGATCAGTGAAGATAAGAAGGGATTATAATATATCCGTAACCTTGATATTATAGTACATCTCGAGGAAAAAGTGCAATGGACATGTTTTCATTTTATGTTTCAAATATCCCGCGCATGAAAATTGAGTATTTAACCCAAAAATGAAAATGGAACAATTTATTGGAAATCTGTTTTAACAGATTTTTTGACATCTTTTTCTGCACTGTATTATACCTAAATTAAGAAATTTGATAAATATTCAAAGAAAATATAGGTCATCCAAAAATTGTGATTTTTACACATTTTGGGGCAAAAAAGGAAAAATAAGTAAAATATCAAAATCTGTCTAACAGTTTCATTCATCAAGTCATAACAAACGGCCTACATGCTTAATTTCTAATAAAATATTGAAATTGTGAAAAATATAGGTATTTATTGATTTTCATGTTTTTTCTTGCAAATATGCTAATAATATGCAAATTATGAAATTGCAAAATAAAGTTTCTACATAGCATACATCTTTCAAGTATGATGTTCAAAATGACAGACATCAAAAAGAGATTCGATGAAATGTAAAGGTGTAGTAACAATTTTGGCATGGACTGTCTGGTTAGGCAAAGTACGGTAAGTTGAGCTGTAGTACCTCATATTAGCCTGTTTGTAATTTTGGCAAAAACATGTTTTGATGAAGTCCAAATATGCACCCCTAAATGTCCATCAATAAAGCTATAACTTGGCCAATCACCTAACAGGAAGTTCCCATCTACTGTAGCCAACTTTATGATTCGAGATACCCAGAGTTTCCCCTCCACAGCAAGCTAAAGTGATATCTACAGGTTATTTGTATAAAAGTGTGATTTTAATGGAAATTTTCACCAAATTCCAAGATATATTAGGTGAGTAAAGTATACTATGTATTGTATACTATCTATATAATAATACGCTATTCTCTGTAGATCTGTTTGTTTGTCTGTGACTGCTAATGTGAGGCCGTCGTAAGTCGTACGGGGCTCAAACTTGGTGGGTGGGTGTAGTTCTGTCCTGGCAAGAAGAAGTTTATGTTTGTTAAGTCATCTGACCCCGGGGCCCCTCCCAGGTGTCATCTGTGGTCAAATTACTAAAAAACTGTTGTGTGAGGCCGTCGTAGGTCGTACGAGGCTCAAACTTGGTGGGTGGGTGTAGTTCTGTCCTGGCAAAAAGACGTTTATGTTTGTTAAGTCATCTGACCCCGGGCCCCCTCCCAGGGGTCATCTGAGGTCAAATTACTAAAACTGTCGTATGGGCATGAAACTTGGTGGGTACAGACAACATTTTGAGCCAAAATTTTGGAAGGTCATTTTGGGGTCATCCGAGGTCACCCATGGGTCATTTGAGGTCAAATTAGTAAAACCTGTTGTATGTGCATGCAACTTGGCGGGTACAGACAACTTTTAGAGCCAAAATTTTGGAAGGTAATTTTGGGGTCATCCGAGGTCACTCACGGGTCATCTGAGGTCAAATTAGTCAAAACTGTCGTATGGGCATGAAACTTGGTGGGTATACAGTCACCATCAGCCAGGTAATCGTGCCCAGCCGAGAACCGCCAAATACGGGTAACCGCCTAGTACTATATATATTTATCTAATTCCATGTGCAGTTTCATAAAATTTCATTACTATTTAGGGGTGCATATTGGATGATGAAATTTAGACCCTCTTTAATCGGATTCAGAATTATGCAGTACCGTAGGCCTGTATGCACAATGTACTCTGCAATGACCATGGTAATATCTTAAAATTGCACATGAAATTGGTTCAATATTGTTATTATAATATACAAAACTTGACTCATCCAATATAACTTGGAATTTATAGAAAATTTGCAGTAAAATCAAATCAAATCATTAACAGTCACATAGTTTATTTATTTCAACTTTCTTTATACAGGGTAGCTCCTTCAGTGTAAGAGCACTGTTATTCTTGGAGGCCCTGTTCATATGCCTAACACTCCATCCTGTCCATGGGAAACTGAGCACATGGATGAGTCTCAAATATTTATCACCAAATTTTGACAACTTGTTATTTAAGTAAAAAAACATGTAATAAAGTTGATTTGTAGTGACGAATTTTTATGCAAGGTTTCCGAATTTTGCACTTTTTTGGGACTGATAATTTTTGAGCCTTGGATGCAAAATTTGGAAACCTCGCACAAAAAATCGTCACTACAAATCAACTTTATTACATGTTTTGTGACTTAAATAACATGCTGTCAAAATTTGGTGATACATTTTTTGGTCAAATTTGTTCACAATTTTTCTTCCGTGACTGCATTTATAAATGATTTCTTCTTGTAAGTATTTGTATAAATCATGTAATCCATTTGGGCCTTGGATGCAAAATTCGGAAACCTCGCACAAAAAATCGTCACTACAAATCAACTTTATTACATGTTTTGTGACTTAAATAACAAGCTGTCAAAATTTGGTACAAAGAAATATAGAACAAAAAGGCTATTTCACAAGACCAGATCTCCGAATGCATTTATGAAAACCCGCATTTATAAATGATTTCTTCTTGTAAGTATTTGTATAAATCATGTAATCCATTTGGGCCTTGGATGCAAAATTCGGAAACCTCGCACAAAAAATCATCACTACAAATCAACTTTATTACATGTTTTGTGACTTAAATAACAAGCTGTCAAAATTTGGTGATACATTTTTTGGTCAAATTTGTTCACAATTTTTTTCCATGACTGCCATCTTGGATTTGTACAAAGAAATATAGAACAAAAAGGCTATTTCACAAGACCAGATCTCCGAATGCATTTATGAAAACCCGCATTTATAAATGATTTCTTCTTGTAAGTATTTGTATAAATCATGTAATCCATTTTCAAGGGTTACAGAAAAGGTGTTTTCTGAAAATAATGAATTTGAAACTGGAAATTACTCAATTTTGTGTCATTTTTACTTGGTGTCCATAATCTGTCCAAACTGCCTGTTCAAAACATGCATATAAAATTGGCCATAACTTCAGAACCATTTATCCTATTGAGGTCATTTAAAGACTGAAATGCTCCATTTAATGAGCTCTGTAATATGAGGTATGATTCTACAAAACAGGTGAAGCTTCAAATTTTCATGGTCATCCCTACTAGTATGTTTTATTTAAAACCATACAGGCTGTATCAAAATGTTTCGTACTCGTTAATTTTCATGTTCATTAAAAAGCTTTCCTCTTCCAAATGCAACATTGGATACTCTTGAAATGTCCAGAATGTATAGTTTATGACTTGTTTATACAATTGTCTTCAAATTATGTGGATCAATGAAAACCGATGGGTAACAATGCATTTTGATACAGCTTGTATGACTAAGAAATAATATGCTATACGTCACGTCATGTTTAAGAAAAATTACTCGCTTGTTTTAATATTTAATTTTGATTATTTTGATCATGCTGATACATCACTTTACTTGATCAAAGTGGTCTCACACACACAATAATTATTAATACATTTTAGGGGCTGTGCAATAATTATGAGCCCTCCCCGGGGGGTAAAATTTCCAAACGGCTCGTCAAAAATCGCCCCCCCCCCCTTCCCTGTCAGCCCGCCAAAAATTGCTTGCCCCCCTCTCGGCCCGCCAAAAAATCTTTGCCTCCCCTTGCACATGCCAAATTTTTGGGATCCCAATTTGCAAACCTTAAATGATCTATATACATGTTTTCCTAAGCCTTCTTAGAGCGTTTTATTTAGAAGGCGCCCAAAGAATGTGTGCCAAAATAACTTCCCCCCCCCCTCGGCTTGCCAAAATTGCTTCCCCCCTTCGGCTCGCCAAAATTTCTTGCCCTCCCTTACCCTCCCCAGGGCTCATAATTATTGCACAGCCCCTTACGTATTCCCTGTTTTTATTAATGTCTAAATGACGTCCCGATTCATTTCCCTCACTTAATTGCAAATTATATAGATGATCTTTGGTTAGCTCTTTAAAAACGCCTGCTAGTGGGATCTGAGCGCAAACTGCATTTTTACACTGCTCACAAAAATAGTCACCGAGTCCTTATTAATGGTCACATGTCAGTGATTTTACTGTTGTGGGAGGGACGAAATGTTGATTCAGCTATCAACTAAATTATTTTGTCCAAATACCTCATACTTTTTAATCTATTGTCATTTTTCAAACTGTATACTTTATTTTGATACACCCTGTATCATGTGTATAGACATGATAGAAGTGGCCTTCACCCAGAAAACTGTTTCAACCTATTTCAACTGAGCTAATGTCGCTCGCATACTGCTTGTAGCTTATACAGCCTGTCTCAAAAAAAATTGTGCAAGTGAAAAGCGCCCTCTCTGGCAATTAGAAAATACCGTTGTGACATAATGCTTACATCAACGTCAAGGGCGTAGTCTTAGCTCTCAAATGTTGTTTGTACTGTTCAATTTGCTTGTTTTAATCTCGAGATATGTTTAGTTAAAGACGAAAGGGTAAAATCACAATTGTGCCACTTTTACTAGGGAAGAGGGCTTTACATGTAACAGTGATAGCATCAAGTTTATCAAGAGTTCTTTCGTGAAATCAAAAGAATGCATCAATTACACAATACAAAATTGTTTGACTGTTTGGACTGTTTTATCATGATGCATGAATGATGATTCCCTTTTTCCACTTAAAAGAGATGAAAAGATAAATAAATATTTCACATTCTGCTGTAAAAATTAAATACATGTGCATGTCAATGATTTTATCATGGTAAATGCTGTTCTCTTAGCCACTTAAGACATGTTAAAAGACAAACAAATATTGCGCACTTATACATGTTATATGTTAATGAACGCGTATTATTTGGGAGAGATATTAGACAAAATAATGCACGAGTGCTGATGTTGATGCGTCTAATGCATGCGCCCTGAAAGGAGGAGTGCGTTAGACGCATCAACATCAGCAATCATTGATTTACATGCACAGCTCTCTTCCCTAGTAAAAGTGGCACAATTGTGATTTTACCCTTACGTTGTTAAATAAACATATCTCAAAATTGGAACAAGCAAATTGAACAGAACAAACGGCATTTGAGAGCTAAGACTGCGCCCGTGACGTTAATGTAAGCATTATGTCACAACAGGCTGTATATTAACGATAACAATATGAACAATGTTATCAACAATATATGAAAATATATTAAATTCATAATGATTATCATAATGATTATCATAAATGATTATGATTATCATAAATTCAGACGATAAGAAAAACCACTGATCATGCTGATTATTATAAAGTATCATTAAACAATAATAATTTAAGGAGGTCTTAACCCTGGAATTATGGAAACCCTTCCCTCAATTGTGTAGTATAATATTCAGAATAGCAAAGACTTGGCGAATCCTTCTTGAGGTCAAATTTCGACAAAAACGCTCAGTTTGGAGACACTTATACTGTATAACCCAATAAGTGGTATATCTTTAATTTAACCACATCCACATCGTGATATTAACAGCCTGCTATAATTTAAGCGATGACGTTTGTATTCTGTTTTCAAGTAACCAAATGTTTTTGCCTGTATTTTGCAATTCATATTACTAAAACCAAGAAATGTCTTTAAAAAAGACAACGCCATTGATGAAGTTCATGTTTCATAATTTTACATTGACAAGTACTTGGAATGCTTGTAATATTTTATGTGTGACACGTGCACAACTAACCATGGGAAATATCGTTACCACCAATGACATATACTAGGAAATCCTGAAGAATTTAAATGTTGAAAGCTAAATTGAACAAATTTGTGCTAAATAGGTCTATATTTAATTCATACTTGTAACAAAGGTTTCAATGGAAATCACATCCACAGAGTTTCGCAACTATCTATATTCAGACGATCTTTAGAATGTTTGCTGCCCAAGGGTGATTATAACTAATTCATGACAATCCAAATATCTATTATCAGTAACTATTATCAGTAATTGTGATTACGTTTTATGACACGACTTTGAACATTCATGACAATTCAACCATATATACTTAGTTGACCTCAGATGACCTTTAACAATTTTGGCGCAGAATTGTCAGTGATCCACAATCTGGCAATCTATACTTTAATTCTATTAGCAGCTTGGTTTGAAGGATAATATAAACGACTGGTTCCTTTTGCATGAAAGTTGAAACAACCTACTATACACCTGATCCGTGAACTGTGTCTTTTTAAAGACAATTCTTGTTTGTTTTGTTGCCCGGTTTTGTTGTTTGTTTTGTTTTTTTGTTTTATTTTATTGTTTTTTATTTGTTTTATGGCTCTCTTACTTGTGTCAACACAATAATCAACCAAGGCCATAATCCCATCATTTACCCTTACGTTTTGCTTACAGGTATTTCGTTTAATTCGGGACCATCATGGAAAGAACTCCGCCAATTTACAACAGGGGTACTGCGTTCATTCGGCGTAGGAAAGCGAAGTTACGAAGACCATGTGTTATGTGAGGCCAGATATTTAGTAGAATATATCACAAATCTGGAAGGAGCATCGTTCGATCCATTAAACACTATCAGTAATACAGTAACTAACAGCATTTGCTCTGTAGTTCTTGGGTTTCGCTATGACTTTGACGATCCAACTTATCAAAAGCTTTTGCAATGTCTGGAAGAAAATACTCGGCTCTCTGGTGGGAGTTTTCTACTTAATGTGTTACCTGCTTCCGGTGTCTTCTTCAAAAAAACACAACAAACAATTGTTAATAATCTCCGTGAATACAAGAGAATCTTTCAACCAATCATTGATGAGCACCGTCGCAATTTGAATCCTGATGATTTGAATGATTTCTTGTCGGTTTATTTAAACGAATGCAAGGTTGCATCTGACGATGCCAAATCCACTGATATCAATAGTTCAGCTTTTTGCAGCCGGTACAGGGACGGTCGCAAGTACACTACGCTGGGCCTTTCTTTTAGTGACGAAGTACCCGGATGTTCAAAGACAAGTCCAGGAAGAGTTGGATACAGTGGTTGGACGCAGTCGTCTTCCAAAACTAAGTGACCGACCGAACCTTCCATATACAGAAGCGACGCTACTGGAAATCCAACGGTTTGGGAGTATTGTACCTTTAGGTGTTCCACATTGTGCTGGTTCAACTACAACCTTCCAGGTATGACGGCAGTTGTTATAACTTTATATAGAATTTAATTATAATAATGGTCCAGCTAAGGTTTCTTTAAAGCCATATTATAACATTTGCTGAGGAGAACGCCCTCAAAAACAATTTAAATTCAGGTTTTTACACGATTGTAATGTACTTTAGTAAACAAAGATTCTCTGCAAAAATCAAGACTTTAGGTGCTGTAGTTTTGTCAAAATCCGCGATTTTGAATAAACCGCCTGAATCAGCGTTTTATTATTACGATAGAAATATTAGTCGAACGCGTATGCGATGTCAACACAGTACTACGTACACGGCGTGCGGGACACACACACACACGCCAGAGGGTCGTACCATATTACAACCGCCGGCCGGCGTGACATACATTGGCGCTAGTTGTAAATTCCGATTTTCTTTGCTTTACCTCACTTGTTCGGCTCAAAATTAAAAGGGGACATATCTGACAGTAAATGCTAATTATTTTATTGAAAATTAATACTAATCTATTTTTAAAGAAATTTTATAATATGGCTTTAACTGGTGCGTTCTCATCCAAATAAGGCATGTATAATAAGAGTGGTTCCGAATAAATATTTGGTTCGCTATTTTGGTACATGTCATGCCATTTACACAGTAAACATAAAAACACGTTTTACCAAAAAAACCTTACTAACATATTGAGTTGTATAAAGGGTATATAAAGGGTAATTAATTGCGTTTTAATTACATAAAAAACAAAACGTTATTTTTAAGTGTTGACAAAATATTTTGCAATATGTTTGTCAAAAATATTTTACAATAACATATTTTCAAAAACGTTTTCATGACCTTAATATAACCCCGAGCGTCCTACAAACATTACCATAATAATATTTAAGTGTTGACAAAACATGTAGCAAAATGTTTTACAATAATGTTTTAAAAACATTTGTGTGGGTTTTTTTGGGGGGGTGGGGTAATCTGCGGTGTTTCTAAGTTGACTATAATAAGAATTAATGCGGTTGATTATGCTGACCCGAGTAATCACGTTTATTGTACTTATTGTTTTCATGAAGCAAATGCCTTTGCTTTCCTACTACAGGGGTACACTATACCAAAAGGTTCGATCATCATTGGAAACTTATGGGCCGCACATCACGATCCGCAAGTATGGGCAAATCCTGAGAACTTTGAGCCAGAGAGATTCTTGAAAGATGGAAAGGTTATTCAAAGCGAAAACATGATACCATTCAGTATCGGTAAGACGCTTAGAAATCTTGGTAAACTGTAATCTACGTTTATTGGGTTGAAAATGTGTTCTTCTGATCGAGGAAATTTCTCGCACAATTTAATAGTTATGCAATAGTTATTTTGTAGGGCGAATAACATTTCCTATTTCCCTAAGATCGGGCAGGAACGTTTTAAGCCCATACATAATCTTATTACCACAAATTATTCAATTTGATACCCCCGGCCCGAATCGCAACTATAGGCCTAAGGTTTATAGAATTGTGTTGATGTATTTTGTATGTATTTTGATGTATTTTGTGTGCATTTGTTGTATTTTGTATGGCGCCTTGATCAAACTGGATATTGCAAAATTAATGTATGTATGTCAAAATGACAAGTTTTACTTTATTAACAAACAAACAAGCAAACAGAAAACCCTTAACAAACTACAAAAATCATTTTGCCTCTTCTTGGACCCACGCCTGGTCTTAAATGTAAATCGTATAGTATTATCAAAAACTCATACTCAATATCCTGAGGTCAAATTTTGAGCTATATGGTAAAACACTGTGTCATTAGAAATGAGATCATTTGAGAAATGCTCTCACGAAATGAGCGTAAAGTCGCAAGTTGGTAGTTTCGAGACGTTCTGGCTGCTGCCCTTGTGTTCTTTGTTTCAAGTACCTGTTCAAGCCAGTAGTATGTCGGTATGCTCATTTTACACCGGCTTCAGATTGAGCTAGGTGCCACTTGGAAAGGGCATTAATGACACAATGTTTTCTTGAGTCCTTATCATGACGTTGAGGGTGGGTTGGGGGGAATATAGGGTCATCGAACTTTACACAGGGTCAAATTTTCTGAACCCTTGTGACTAGAGGAATACATTGGAATGGTTTTAACACGATTTGAGCAATTTTAAACAATTTGAGCAATTTTGAAATTTGACCCTGTGTAAAGTTCGATGTATACAATGTATACCCCCCCCCCCACCCATCATAAGATGCGCGTTTACCTGAACTTTTCTGTTCATACACATGATAAGGACTCAAGAAAACATTGAGTCATTTCCAGGTGGCAACTAGCTCAATCTGAAGCCGGTCTTTTTGTGAATGGGGGCACAATGGGCCATTCACGAAAGCAGCAACCAGGATGTCTCAAACTACAAACTTGCGACTTTGCGTTCATTTCATGATGGCAGGTCACATTTGGTCTCACAGTGTCTCTTTGATTGACAGGTAAACGAGTGTGCATTGGAGAGCAGCTGGCAAGGATGGAGCTCTTCATCTATTTCACGCATCTATTACACCGATTTAAATGGCAAAAACCGAAGGACGCACCCGAGCTATCATTAAAGGCCGCTAAGTCAGCAGGTCATACTCCAGAAGCCTACCGCATATGCGCAGAACAGCGCGACTAATATAAATTATGGCGGGAAATTTCGACCGTGAAGTCGACCATTTCTGGATATTATTACCAATGATTACCCATTATATTTAATGTTTATTAGGCATGACAGAGGAAAGAAATGACACCCCTTACAATCACGCCTTGGGAACCCATACCATTTTTCTTGTGTGTTAGCTTTATTTGTTCAATATTATATTTGGGTGCAAACGCCACTTGGTATGCTCCTCTCCGACGCGCCTTGACCCGCTACATTGATCTACAAAATACAGTCATGTGTGGCAGGATTAGATAAAGGCATACATACAAAGGTATGGATATTAGGAATTATTAACCACGTAAATCATGATCTATTAACCACGGTAAATCCTGATCTTTTATTTGAAAATTGTATTCATATTCGCCACTTGCACGGTTCCGCCATTATGCACTATGTGCGGGGAGAGCCTCGAACTGGCAGCATACATGAATGGGAATTGAACCAGTCGTATAACATTCTGTGTAAGGTTACGTAATTCTTCCTTTCATGTATGCTGCCAGTTCGAGGCTCTCCCCGCATATAGTGCATAATGGCGGAACCGTGCAAGTGGCGAATGGTATCACTGGCATGTCATTGGACTGGTTCAAATCGTATCCGAGTGGTAGATCTCAAGCAGTCAATGTAAATTCTACTCTTTCTGATTTTAAAGTTATTAATATTGGGATACCACAAGGATCGATAAGATCATGCCATTTGGCTCTAGACAGAAATTAAGTAAATTTAAGGACATATCTCTTATATACCTAAGGCTTACCGTGAGGGCATAGAAACTGTAAATAAATATAAAAATTTAGGTTTGTATTTGATCAAAGCTTATCTTGGAGTGAACATGTTTTATTATATGACTTCTAATATATCAAAACGTATCGGTGTAGTTGGTAGAGTCAAGAATTATCTTCCACCTGGTACTGTAAACATGCTTGCTAAAGCAGTATTAGACGTACAATATTGTATGTACGTAACATATCTACGCTATTTAATCTATTGCCATTCTATTTCCAGTAATGTTTAAGTTCTAACGAATGTTTGATGACGTAAAATCGATAATATGTTACGTATAATATCTGGTAGAAAAAATACCAAAAATATATGGGGTCTTTGGGTGACAGTGATGCTGCAAAATGGGTCTTATAACGGAGTTCCCCGCCCGGATCACCTCATTTCATCAAATGAGACTCACATTACTTTGTACAGGTTTATTTCCTTTGTTTTTTATTTTGAGAATAGACTGGTTAAACATAGATAAATATTTAATAAATAAATATATTTCAGTACAAAAAAAAATAAATGGGAGAAATGCGCTATGGGAAGTATAAGAAATTTAATTAATCCGATTATTACGTAACTTCAACGGCGAATATGGAACATGGGTATTACGTAATAAGGGACCGTTCACAAACGCTTATTAGGGGGGTCTGATGCAAAAAGGGGGCCCTCAAAAGTTTTGACCGTCCTAGGGGGTGGGGCTGAAAAAAGGACCACAAATTTTCCTGCGAAAATTGAGTTTATATGGTCGAATCCAACGAAAAGTGTACACGGCATGTTCAGGGCCATAACTTAAAATTTAGTAATCAATTGGCATTAGTCTTGGTATTGTGTTTATTCGCCTTGATCATACGCTTCGCGCCATGTATAATAAGACCCCCTTCTGTGAAAAACTTAGACACAGATACCACAAATTATGCTAATTTTACCCATTTTTTCAAAATATTTCTTAAAGTATTTTTAAAACCATCTAAATCAGTTATGAAAAGAAGTCATTGGATTTAATCTAAATTGATTTCCTGAAAGGTGTGTATTCAAAGATTGCCTGTTCAATTTTTCACATATTTGTACATAATTATGATTTTTTTTGTGAGTGGTATTTTTTACATTACCTACGAATACAATTTTTCATAGCACTAGATATATCTTTAAAAATGGAAATCACTAATAAATGCGCAATTGATACAAGCTTTGATATATGTCCAATACTGAAATGCATTGCATTCGGACATCTTTATTATTGTGTTTAGCTGCCAGAAATTCTAAATGGCACAAAGGTAGGTTTGGTAAAAAATATGCATTACCTCCCAATACATGTTAAAAGCTGCGTCATTTCCACAAACTGAGAGAATAGTAAACAATAGTTAAGCAATAGGTGCAGGGTAATACACTCTTTATTTCTGAGATGTCAACAATAAAAGCAAGTATTCGTAGGTAAATTTCGGTAACCGAATGTTACCTACGAATACAATTTGACATCATGACAGTATTGTGAAACACCGCCATTCATGCCAATGCCCATATTGGTACATAACGAAGGCCCGTATGTTTGCCATCAAATCATATGTCAATGAAAGTTGCGAATTCACATACATGCCCACCATGCAAAACTGAAGACGGCTTAATTGTTGAAAATTGTACTGAAATAGGCGATGGTCTGCTCATTTGAAAGAAAAATCAGATTCGAAGAAGATTAGAAGGGGATAAATACTTGGATTTGTCAGCTGTCATGTGTGTTTCATTTTAAACGTTTACCAACCTTCTGGTTTCTGAGTAATTTGTGTCCAAATTGGTTTATTCGAAGGTAACTTTTGACGTTTTTGCTAAGTTTACCTACGAATACCATGGACAAAGACGACATTGTCTCATGATCTAGACAACACAGTGGTGGACCCTAGTATAAAGCTAATTATAGTTGCTCTCAAACGAAAGGCCACAAGACGTAACTGACTCTAAGATGGACTTCACAAGTCTGCAATAACGGTTTAAGCGATCTGTGTGCAATTAAGCAAATTAAAGTCACTTTAGTGCCTTTGTTTCTTACTTCAATCCTCTTTCAACCACTATGAACGACATTAAATATACATGATAGGGTCTCAAGTATCAATAAACGCACATAAAGAAAATAATACATTCAAAGTGCTTTATAAAATGAAGATTTGATTGCGATATCCACCAAAAGTCTAATTCTTACCTACAAATACTGAAATGTTACGAATACAGCATAATACATGACATGTGTAATGAAGTGTCCCTACCAATGGAAATAAATTTTCAAAAAACTTTAAGCGGTACCCCCGGACAATATTATTACCCATATACGGATTCATTCAACAATTATTTATTATGTAAATTTGCTGTTTAACTACTTGTATATCAAAATGAAGTGTTCAAAATCTTGCTCTTGATCTTGATCTAAGGTAAAAGCACTTATTAATTTGGACGTACCATCTAAAAGAGATCATTCATTATCATAATATCAATTTTTGAACCTCTAAACTTAATATAGATATTGTTAAATCGCTCATGTTACCTACGAGTACCCGGGTTTCTTCACCTATCATTTTGTAAAGCGTTAGGTATATGTGTATAATTCCTAATATTCCTGAAAACAGACATCCTACTCTTTCTTATACAATATGTAAATTGATTCATACTCATTTGATAAATACAGAAACTGACCTAAACTTCAATTTCAAAAATAAACTAGCATAAATTGACTAAGATCATATTGATCGCATTATAAAAATAAAAACAAATATTTTCTGGTTGAGTTAGCATTTTCCTGACACCCCGTGGTCTACATTACACGAAAAAAGTGTTAATGGGAATATTCCATTTGTTTTAGGTTGATTAGTATTGCGATAGTGAAAGCATCCTAGTGATATTCGTAGGTAACATTGGGTTTTGATGTCACATTTACTATCACACGTCCTGGATTTATTTTTCAACATTAGTGATGGCACTTTTGGTTCCTATAAGGCCAACATGCCATCAATCAATGGGCAAAAGGAAAAAATTGTGGAGGCATTTTTATTTTGGACTTTTATTTTTGGCCCGTGGACACTTTTGGTTGGATTCAACCATATGCTTTTCTATGGGGTTAGCCCATAATTTTCATGTCAAAAAGGGCCCTGAAATGTTTGAGATCTGAAAAGGGGGGCCCCGAAAATTTGCGATGAAATGTTTTTGCATCAGGCTCCCCTAGCAAGTGTTTGCGAACGGTCCGTAATGGGCTATTCCAGATATTATACACCCCCCCCCAAGATGACATCGGGATTTCCCACACATTTTCAGCGCAAGATTGCATGGAATTCCCATATTCATGCCGATATCGTGAGAATTCCCATCATGAAAAATAGCAATTGTATTGGAATTCCCATCATGAAATGACATTTCTAATTGCATATAAATCCCAATTCCTAAATATGCACACCTTATTAGTGCACATTCCCACAGTTTTGGAGATAACATAGATAAATTCTGGAATTCCTATGCTTCCTACACACTGTAATTTTGTTTGAAATTTTATGCTGGGAAATCCCATAATAAATAATAAATAAATTTTGGATTTATAAAGCGCCTTTCTCCAGATCTTAGAGGACTCAAAGCGCTGTAATTTCGCTGCAATGGTGAATCATCACAATCAGATCGCATCAACTATCTGTGCAGCTCCCCAAATTCCATTTTTGATAACCAAACAACTAATCACCGATTTTTGCGATACAGGAGGAAACCGGAGATCCCGGAGAAAACCTGCGAGAGCGAGCATGGAATCGGGATAAACCAAGTGCACATGAGTCCTTGGTCCGCGCCGGGGCTTGAACCCGGAACCTCAGTGGTGCAAAGCGAGGGAATTACCGCTGCGCTAACTCGCCCTCCCATAGTCATATTAAGGGCACCGTGGGAAATCCAGTATCTTTTCAAGAAATAACCTGTTGGAAATCCTACATGTCTTTTGAAATTGAACTTGGTCATCTTTGGTGGGGGTGTGGATAATATCTGGAATATCCCAATACCATTATAGGACAATGCCTGTACCGGTTATCTCCTTATCGCCCATTCACTAGGATCCACAACATGTTCATCTATCAGGGCACAGTTCTTTAACCCCAATATATTTGTACATTCATTGAATGACCTTTGAAAATTTAGGTACAAAAACTCATACTATGCAACTTGAGGTCAAATTTTGCACTATGAGTATCTAATTGAGATTATTGAACTATGCAATTGGGATGAGGCCATTGTGGTCCACAGTGATTGTGGTTAGGTTGGCTGGACTAGGAACTCCGCAAGGTCAGCCAAGGTATGCACATGTATTCAGTTCATGTGCCCTATCCCTTACTGTGGGAGATTTCAAATGCATACGGTCAATATTCTCATTAGGATCCATAACATGCTCATCTATCAAGGCACAGTTTATAACCCCAATACATTTGCACATTCATTGAATGACCTTTGAAAATTTGGGTACAAAAACTCATACCCTAAAATCGAAACTCGAGGTAAAATTTTGCACTATGATTGTTTAATTGAGGTTATTGAACTATGGCATTGGAATGAGGCCATTGTGGTCCGTAGTGTCTAAACTTATCGAAATCCAAAAGGAGAACCAAGCAACTCTAGTCATGTGACACGCTCCCACGACATGAGCGTTAAGTCGCAAGTAGGGAATTTCGAGACATTCTAACTGTTGAGTTGATGATCTTTGAAGACACCTGTATATAGTTTGATCAGTCCGTAATCGGAGGGAATTGTTTAGCTTTTAGCACTACGCCAAAAATGAGACCGGCGTTAAGAGTGATATAGTTGACCTGTTCTATATTTTGCGTGTTAAAAAAAGTAGACAAAGTATAGGACTTCACAAAAGAAATTCTCAAATAAAAATATATTGATATTCGCGATGTTATAAGGCCCGCTGATTACGAGCTACGGAAACTGTAGTAAGTGGTATGGTATGGTGTGGTGTGGTGTGGTGTGGTGTGGTGTGATATGGTATGGTATGCAATTCTGTCCCCATTCACAAACATGACAAAGGACATACCACTGCCAACACAGGTGTCTTCAAACAAAGAATATCCCCTCACCAGTTGCAACGTCTCGAAACTCCCAACTAGTCCATTTCGTGTGTTCTGGTGTTTTGTCTGGATCGACGTCAATTTGAAAACGGTAAGCAGTCTCGCTTTTGGCACTTTCATTTCATTTATTTCGAAGTTCCTTTCTAAGCAATTCCTTGCCTAAGCAATTCCTATATGATATACCCTACTGTTCATCGAGGATAAAATTTGAGATGAATTCCATTTAATGAAGTTAAGATAATTCGTTGACTCCACTCTGGTGTTTTGTCTGGATCGACGTCAATCTGAAAACGGTGGACAGTCATCGCTATTGCCACTTTTATTTCATTCATTGTGAAGTTCTTGCCTAAACAATTCCTAAAAAGATGGTATAAAATAAAAGATAAATTAGACATGGTATAAAATAAAAGATAAATTAGACAACATTGTATAAAATAAAAATTAGACAACATTGTAAAAAATAAAAGATAAATTAGACAACATTGTATAAAATAAAAGATAAATTAGACAACATTGTAAAAAATAAAAGATAAATAGACAATAGAGATGAGGTGATATAAATAAAAGATAAATTAGACAACATTGTTATAAATAAAAGATAAATTAGACAACATTGTAAAAATAAAAGATAAATTAGACAACATTGTATAAAATAAAAGATAAATTAGACAACATTGTATAAAATAAAAGATAAATTAGACAACATTGTATAAAATAAAAGATAAATTAGACAACATTGTAAAAAATAAAAGATAAATAGACAATAGAGATGAGGTGATATACACGACATCACAAACACATACACAAAATGACTCCATGATTATATTCCAAGTTTTACGGCCAAAAAACAAGCTTTGTCTCAAAGTCAGATTTTTGTATCGGTAGTTTAAATCGGCATTTACCTTGGTCCTGCTGAGAATGGAATATAGGCATATGAGTGGCGATCTTTGCTTCTTTCAGGTAGAAATCGATACGGATCAAAAACCTCAGGGTTTTCCCAGTATAACGGATGATGATGAGTCGCCAGAGGTGATACGACCACAGATGTGCCTAGTAAGGTAAAATACCAAGAAACTGTTATAATTTGATGTTAATATTTTGTGAACTCAAAGCCAAGGTGATAGTGCAAACTATTCTTTTTTATTCTTATAACAAGACACGCGATCAAAATCGGTGGATATTTTCAGTTTTGACCCGCCGTGTGGAGCTCAAATGTTGACCTTCAGCCTTTTCGTTAATAACTGCAGATTGTAAGTCGTAGATATGGTCAAAGTATACAAATACAACATGATTCGAGGGGAAGTAATCAAAACTACTGGTCCCTCGGTGTCGGATGATTTGACTACTTCCCGACGCGGTGATGGCCGACTTATGCTGTTCAGTGACGGATTCTTTTCTTTTTGCTCTGGTATATTTAACATCTTTGATTTTTTCAGTGTCTTTTCTGTGTTCATTCAGTCTTGTTTGGAACTTTCTCCCTGTCTCGCCGATATATGATTTATTACAAGTTTGGCCATCACCGACCATGTAGCACAGGAGAACCATGTCATTGACTGGGAGGGGGCTAAGATTCTCGAAAACGATTCAAATAAACACACAAGATGGATACGCGAGGCATTATAGATCAGAAAGAGGGGGCAGGAGACGCTAAATCGCGATGAAGGTGTATATTCTCTAAATCACATATCGTCGCCAGAGTGCTACACTATCGTAAGTGACATTTTTGGCCAAAATGAGATTTTGACGAATTATTGAAGGCCATATAAAAACGCACATTTTAAACCAGGTTTTAAGTTTCAAAATTGCTTAATTATTTTTAATTAATAAAATAAAATATCGTAAGTGCAATGCAATTTTAATTAATGCATGCAAGACTATCGTATGTGCCACTTACGATAGTCTTGCACGCTAATTTTGTTTTTCATTTGCTGCAAGACCATCGTATGTGCCACATACGCTACTTTATTGGGCCTAAACAACAAAATCACGGAATGCTACACCATCGTAAGTGCAAAACAGTCTCTAACACATCACTGGCTGTGACGCTGACGGCTGTATGCGTTGTCACCATGCTGGCTAAGTTCATAGCTCCCATGACTGGTAATAGAGACGATAAATCCGGTGTTTTTAGTTTTAGATTCAGTAATAAATCTTGAGAGATAACATTACGGCAAAGGGTGTCTTGCTATTGTAAATATTATGTGCCAAAATAAATTAACTTGTTAAGAAACATAAAATGACAAAATATTGGATATATGAGCCGATATTACGCATATCCTAATTTAGCAATGCATGCTACACTATCGTATGTGGCACATACGATAGTGTTGCACTCTACACTTATTTCTATTTGAGTGCAACACTATCGTATGTGGTACATACGATAGTGTTGCACTCTACACTCATTTCTATTTGAGTGTAACACTATCGTATGTGGCACTTACGACATCTAATTCAGTAAATAATTCATCGATTTATTAACTTTAACACCATTTATATAGTTTATATTATTAAAATCAAATTGCTTTACATTCCCATGTCATTTTTATGGCTACTTGGAAACAAACGGCTACGCTAAACACAAAAATGCTCCTCCTGTAAAACTGTCCAAACTGCACTTACGATAGTGTAGCACTCTGCCGACGATATATGATCCACTACTAAGAACTGTGCACCCTAGGGATGAGAAGTCTCGCGGGAAAACCAGTGGATCATCGCATTACTGAAGAAGTCTTCCGACCAGGAAGACGAAACTGTCTAAGTGAGTAAAATTTCATTGGATTTGACTACATAATTAAAAAACTTTAACGGTCAATATAGTCTGGTGCTGAAATGTGATATTTTGTCTGGACTGAAAAGTAGCGTCCGCACAATATTTTGTTGTGAACGGTCCGTAATACCATTTTGTTTTCTATATATATGAGACCTACTGGTTCTGAATCTGGTGGTGGCCACCTTGGCACCATTGAACATTTTGAAATAAATGACCCAAAATGATCCCATAGGGTTATACAGGGGTCAAAAATTGAAAGTGTTCAAATATCACTTCACATGAAGTATATCAAATTATTCGTCTAGGCCCAAGGCTCACAATTATGTATATAATTGTTTTCTTAATAATAAGTTATGTGCCGCAATAGGTCAATATCCAGTTTGCATAGGGGTCAAAAAAAAAAGTTACTCTGATTTTCGTGAAAGTTGCAGCAACTTGTTCGTCTACCAAAAGGAATTCATGCAGAAACATAATGGTTTGCACTTTCTACTATCTATGTATAGTTATCAAGATAGACGATAACAAGGTCAAACACCATAGGTTACCGTTTGATCCTTTTGAGATTATTGACCTATGCAATATTTTGTCTCCGTAACTCATCAACTAGACATCGGAGCTAATGTAAACTATTATGTTTCTGAATTCCTTTTGGTAGACATTGCAACTTTCACGAAAATCGGAGCAACTTTAATTTTTGACCCCTATGCAAACTGGAAATTGACCCTTGACCTGTTGTGGCACATAACTTTTGAACCAAATGTCGTATTGAGAAATTACATATATGCGATCCTTGGGCCTAAACGAATAATTTGAAACACCTTGAAGTGATATTTGAACACTTTTTGAGCTCTGTATAACCCTATGGGGTCATTTTAGGGTCATTTATTTCAAAATGCTCAAGGGTGCCAGGGTGGCATCCGTTCAGATTCTGAATTGGTACGTCTCAGAGGTATAGAAAACACAAACTATTGTGCGGACGCTACTTTCAGGTTTTTGGCTTAGGCACCAGACTCATAACAGACCTAACTGTTGAAATTTTGACCCTACCTTTAGGGAGTACAGTTCCATCCGGGAATGTTACGTCTTGAAGAAGCTTGCGAAGAATCGCCGGGACGGGAGCATGAAAGCGTAGACTCTCTTTGATGAACATGGTTGTAAATGGGAGAGATTTCAAATCATCCCTAGTAAATAGGCACAAGAAAAATTCCATTGTTACTCTCGTTACGAGCACGAACAGTCACCATAGGCCATATTTAATAAAAGGCACGTGACCATGGGCGCCGCCATACCAAGACCACCAAGTGATCAGTAGATGTGCTACAATGCTAAGAGATAGGAATTTTTCAGACAAATATCATCAAAATTGCTGAAAATGTATAAGCCAACTTAATAACACACATATTGGGGGATTCTGCTTTTTCAAGAACTAAAGTTTTTGCCGACGGAAAAAAGTGATCGACGGAAACTCTTACAAAGTTGAAAAATTGACAAATTTGATAGACAAATTGGACATGTATCCCGCCTTTCCAATTGAAATACACAAGAAGACCACCTGCTGTGCCAAAGCTCAATTTTCCAGACATCCTGTCTAGAAGCTGTAATGTCAGCGCCCATCTGGTCACGTGGGTATTAAATTAAGTGCCTTTTATACCCTGTTATACCGAAAGTCATATCAGAGACTCTCGTTAAACTATAAGGGTTCTGGTTGTTCTATATACAGAACAGATGGGTTCTAATGGCAAAACCCCAAATATGGTTCTCCCCGACCTACTGAACTTTCATACAGGACACTTTAAAAGCCTTTTTCCACCATGATGGGATAATTCTGAATTGACACTTAATTTGGGTGTACTTTGTCTTGGGTCTAATCTCTATCATGGAAAGTTTGCTATATCGTTCTAAATATAGATTCTAGATTTGGGTTTTAGCGTTTCATATTTTAATTGCAACATTTCGAAACCACAAACCAAAACTGGGTGCTATGATGTACAAGATTGGGCTACGAGTATGCATTTTACCAAGTTAGCAATAGGTAATTGCTTCATTTTACATATGCATGACTTTCTTTATTATACTCAAAATCGGATTTTATTATGCATGTTATAAGGAAGTTGTTTACGTGCATTAGGCTCCTTCACAGCCGGTTTCTGTCGTGTATGTTTGCGAGTGAGCCACAGGCAGACTGGGTTGCCAGGGACTACAGGACAAAATACCTGTTTCTGACTATAACTATTAGCAAGGCACCCTACCAGCTATACTGATAATGGTTAATTGGAAATCTGAAAATAAACACTTATTTTGTAAACAGATGATACTCTGTGATTATTTATGGATGGAAACTTAGGAAATTGCTGTTAATGGAATAATTGATATATTAAACATACATTTTGTTTTGTTAACGATACAAATCCATACACAAATAAGGTTTTTAGGAACCATTTGACATTAAATATTTTGAACAATTGCTCTATGAAAAATGATATAAATGCACCCCTGCTGATCCAGGCTACTGATAAGCTGTCAACAAGTGACCACTAATTCAACAATTATAATGAGCAATTGAATACATGAATACAAAAGCCACCCAAGTCCATGGGAAGTGATTTTGAGAGAAAAACTCGTGTATCATTTTAATTCCTTCAATTAGATTTACCTGGTCAATATGGTAAGTTTCATGTGCAAATGAGTGGATTAACCTGTATTAGGTATGACGATTAGCATTTCAGGGACTTCGTGGGGTTCATTTTAATTTGGACTTGGGTGGTTTTTTGAATCATATACAAAGACAACAATGTTAGAATGAGATTACCACTGGTAAGATAATACAAAATAAAGCACACAGGTATGAATAATGTTGATAAGCATTCTGCCATGTAATATAAACCACACACTTTCCATTATTAAACCCATTTTTTTCCAAAAGTCACTCTCTAGCAATGAATGTGTTACAAGTGGACTTTTATACATACTGGATTTCAATCAATGTGTTACAAGACTCAAATCATGGAATTGGGTGATTGTTTCATACATCCTATTTTTCACATGCTCAATAGACACAGAGGATGAATTTGAGTTGTTCTTTCATACATATGACAGGCTTATGTATATATATCAACAATTCCCCATGCTTAACTCAATTTGGCCAAAGTATGGACTTGAGTGGCTTTTGTATTCATATATTCAATTATCTGACCAGACAGGAACCAAGCTGGGTATAAGGTGCTCAGGCACCTGCAATGTTAACTAGGGTTAGTTACCATCACTAATTGATGTTGGGAGTGACACTAGTGGGGGGGTTAAATACCAGTAATTGGGGTAGATAGTTGCTTTGGTTTTATACATTTTGGTAGAGCAACTGGGCAGTTAGTAGTAACAATAAAAATCAACACATTCAGAAATAAAGATTGAATTGAGCCAGGGAACCCCTGGGATTGAGTAATCAGTCTTTTGGATTATAATTGTTAAAGGTCATCTGAGCTTGAGGTGGAATAAGTATATATTGTTGGATTGTCAGAATGTTCAAAGTCATGTCATAAAACGTAATCAAAGTCGTCTGAATATAGATTGTTGGATTGATGCGAAACTCGGTGGATGTAATTTCCATTGATCCCTTTGTTTGTACAAGTATAAATTAAGTATAAATTAAATGTAGACCTATTTAACACACATTTCAATTTAGCTTATAGTATGTCATTGATGGTATTCGTGGTAACAACATTTCCAACCCGGTTAGTTGTGCATGTGCTACACACCAAAAATTACTAGCATTCCAAGTACTTGTCAATGTAAAATTATAAAACATGAATTTCATCCATGGTGTTGTCTTTTTAAAGACATTTCTTGTTTGGTTCTACTTGGAATCTTTTTCTAAGAGTGGATACTAGGTAGGAGACGAAGTACATGGTGTCCTCACTGATATTATATAAAATAATAGGTTTACCATTCCAATTTGGTGTTCCCTTTTTCTTCAAATAGTTTCTGTACTTCTTCGTAACATTTTCTTTGGTAATCGGGAAATCTTCCAAAATTGTAAAGACACCAGGAAATAGCAACGGATATGTTATGGTAGCCAGCGTGCATGACATTAGCAACTTCATCACAAATTTCTTGATCGGTAAGTCCTTCACCGTTTTTATCCTAATAAAAGTAAACACAGAAATTAGCAAAATCGGCATATAATTTTACAGCGCATTGTGGGATAGTTTTTGCAGTTTTTAGTGCACTTTGAACTCTCACCTATCGAGAAAATTAGGGGGTGTTTGTTTTTGTTTTGTTTTTGTTTTTTGGTTTTTTTATGTTGTTTGGTGCGTGCAAAATAATGTTTTAAAATGTTTTACTCATACAATAATAACACATAGATTGGAATATTCCATGCACGTGCCCTCTAAATGTGCGTACCTAAGGTTGGTCTTAACCCTGGAATTGTGGAAACTTTTGGGCCTCATCACTGCTAAATTGTTGGTCTAAAGTATAAAAGTATGGCAAAGACTTGATAAATTCATCTGTGAAGTCAAATTTGAGCCACAATGCTCATTTTGGCCCAAAATCCTAAAAAAATGGGTTTTTGGCCCACTTCTTTTTTGTTTAACATAACAAAAAAATTATTGGACCCAATTTTTTTCTTTTTAATTTTTTTAAACTAGATAAAAATATCTGGAACCGTTTTTTATTTTTTTTTTTAAGTTTTGACCAACTTTGAGAAATTTGCACCAAAAATGGTCAAAAACGCCTAATTTTCGCCCAAATTTCAAATATTTTTGGTGAAGTTGGGGGGCTAAATGAGAAAAATGAAAGCTGTGATTGCAATGAATATTAACTTTCAAATGCCATTTAGCATTTTTTATGAAAAACGGATTAGGGTTGGGGCTTATACGGACATCGTCACTCTCTATAGACTTACTTAAAAGGGCATTTCGTGATCCACAGCCTCATCCCCCACTTTTCTCAAAAAAGTTGAGATTTTTATATCACTGGAATACTCTGGCTACATAATGTTTATGTACAAAATATTTCTTGCAGATTAATTCGCTTAGCAAAGATATCGCGAAATTTGAATTTCGTTCTGGTGCACCAGAACGAAATTACAACGTATTGTCTATGGAGCAGTGTAATACACATAATCATGCATAACTCGCAAACGCAAAATCGGAATCAACTGAAATTTTGAGAATGCTTTTTTCGTGGATATGTATTGAAAAATGTCATAAAAAGAGGATGCTAGGATCACGAAATACTCCTTTAAGTTGCATAGTCTGTATCGGTTCAAGTTGAGAGTTAGGCCATGATGGATTTCACAGTGGCAGATTCGAATCGTGCGCGCTATTCTAATCCCGTATATTCACATGTAGAAGGGCGATTTGTCCGTATACGTAGGCGTCCTGGGCGATGGTGTCACTCTCAATATGAGAGAGACACACAATAGCTAGGCAGGGGGTCAAAATTGAAACGCTTATAAAACATAAGAAACATTGTTATTTAATACTATATCATTAAAATTAGACATTAAAATTGGACGAACCGTGGCGTGAAATAGCATGTCCAAAAAATCACGATTCTCCTCTTCAGAATGCTCGCTATGACCATGGTCTTCCATTTCCTTAAATTTTAGACGCCTTTTCTTGATTTCCTCTTTTGGTTTCTTGAGTATTACACGTAAACAGCGCCTCCACTTGAAGCCAGATGGTAATAGATGAAATATTGGTTCGAAAAGATATGGAGGAAATGTCAAGCGCTCCATGTATATTTCCAGGAACGTATTGTGAGCTTTAATGTAAACATTTTCCCTGCGATGAAAACAAAGCCAAACAAAACAAAAACATGACAAACAAACAAACAAGTCAATAAACAGTATCCTAGTACAAAACATCTTCAAAAGGGTACACAACACAAAGGTAACTGAAAAAAATATAGTGCTATAATTGTAGCGTATTGGGCTATTCCACACTATCCACACTACCCCTGTGAAAGATTTAGCTAAACTCTTCCACAGAGGGAGTATGAGTTTTGAATAGAATAAACAATTGGGTAACTTCCATTTGAAAAAGATATTTCCAGAATCTTCCACAGGGGTAGTGTGGATTTGAATTGGAATTGCCCATTGGAGCATTTTTTATTTTTTAATTGCGAAAATTTACCCCTTAACGAGAAACTTGCATTATACGTTTCTTGAATAGAATGCAATGGTGGATCGGCGTGGCGAAAAGTCATTGTAAGAAAAGTCATTGTAAGAAAAGAAAAAAATGATATCCTTTTTAAGCAAATTATTGCTAAAATCAACTTACTCATTTAACTGGCAATTACTCTCATAGGAGTACATATATTTGTATGCTATATCAAGAGTCAACCGCTTAACGTATCCAAAAACATCCACAGACCGACCTTTGGTGTCCGAAATCTTGTCCTGAAATGTTAATGAATGGAAAGTTGATATAAAAGCTGGAGGGCTGTGTTTTTGTTCTCGTTGTTGTTGTTTCTGTTGTTGTTGTTTCTGTTATTGTTGTTGTTTCTGTTGTTGTTTTTGTTGTTGTTTCTGTTTTTGTTTCTGTTGTCTGTGGTTTTTGTTGTTTTTGTTTTTGTTGTTTTTGTTGTTGTTTTTGTTGTTGTTGTTGTTGTTGTTGTTGTTGTTGTTTTTGTTGTTGTTTTGTTGTTGTTTCTGTTTTTGTTGTTTTTGTTTTTGTTTCTGTTGTTGTTGTTGTTGTTGTTGTTGTTGTTTTTGTTTTTTTTTTTGTTGTTTTGTTTTTGTTGTTGTTGTTGTTGATGTTGCTGCTGCTGCGTGTTTGTTTTGTTTTTATTTCCGATGTTTATTAGTAGATTATCAAAAAAGAGCTATACCAGGCATGCAGAACCAAGCTGTTACGCATATTTAATGGGATTAAATATTCAAAAACCGATATCAAAATAAAACATTTGAACGGGCCCAATGTCATGAATGTGTACAACATTGTAATTTCTGACCACACTCTGTGAGCATCTTATAATAGTATCAGGCCGTAAGACAGTACAGCCAGCGACGTGAATTAAGTAGAGAGCGTGGCATCAGGGTTCTCGCTACTAGAATTGGTCAAATGAACCATAAGAGAAGCTCGTCCTTCGGAGGGGACGTGAAGCAGTACATGTACATCAGCTTCGAAAAGAGTAGGGTCTTACCCCTGACTGTCCTAATCTGTCTCGGCACTGTTTGGATATTCATAATAAAATAGTGTCAGAAAAATTGCACTGGAAGCCTGGAGAAAGTGACATGATTCCGATATCGTCCTATTCCAAAAATTAGATGCGCACCTCTTATAGAGGAGTTCGGATTTCTAGACTTAATTTGTTCAGTCTTAACTATTGGAAATCTAGACTTAAATGCAAAAAAAATCCAGCAGAAAATATTTCCAAATCAAAATTCCTCATTTTGATGTTTCACTAATTTAATTGCATTTCCAAGCTTTTTCCATTAACATTCCCTCATTTCAAATATATAGTTTTGGTTTCTCTTTTGTTCAGAAACCAAAAATCAAGGGATTAAAAAGTAGAGCTGATCTTATCTGCAATCATAACACTATTATGCTGGGAGGACACAGTACAGGGTATATAACCAGAAGTATACAATAGCCTATTGTGCTAACATAATTATTATCATGATTGATATCGGAAATCTATCCCGCGGATGACAGTTGATGCTCTCTGTCGAAGGTAGGTGGCATATTACACTCACGAGTTCTAGGCCTAGAAATCATATACATGCGCGTATACTGAAGGATGGGGTGGGGTGGGGGAATGTGTTTGTTTGTATGAAACATAAACGATGCATGGAGATGATTTGATTATGAATTAGTTTATTATCCCTGGGAAGCACAACCCATACCTCTTTAAGAGGGGGCTCCCCTCCTATATAACCACCTCTTTCCTAAATTACCCCTTTCCCCTCCTCCTCCCCTACATTCGATATCTTCATCTCGAGCTCTCCTCCCCTTCTCTTTCACTTCCAATGCTCTCTCTCATATGTTTCTCTCTCCCGGCCCATATCCCCTTGCCCTCCAACCCCCCCCCCACACACACACACACACACACACACACCCACCCCAATCTTCTCCCTCTATCTTCTACTTTTGCAGTAAAATTGCTTCAGTAAAAGTCATTAGGTTATTAGAGGTCATATAATGGCCTTCCATCGATTCTGGTACATGAGATTAAGGACATGAATCGATTTTGTTTATAGCACCTATACAATTACAGTAGTGGCCCTTTTGTAATGTCGAATGCAAATATTTCGATGGTCTATATATTTTCACAGTGAAATCAGCTTAGGCTATTTCGTAGTCTCAAGCCAATGCTTTCAAACTAAATCAATGCTTTCAAATGTAGACTGTTTTGTTCGACTTCTCTGCTCGTGAATATTGCACTGCGAAATTTAAACATTTCTTTTGTATACTTAGATCAGGTAACTCGAAAATCCTGTAATTTTATTCGTCACACCACTTATAAGAAACTGAAACCAAAACCGAAACTACCTGTCACAAATGTTTAGTTTTAAACAAAAGGTAGAAACAAAGAGTTCGATATCTTGTGATTCAAGTGGTTAGGCAGGACAATAGGAAACCACGTGACCAAAACCAAAACCAAAACTAAAACTATATATTTGAAATGAGGCATTGGCAAACTTGGAAATCCAAAATTGCTTTTATTTTAAAGTTATTCCTCTTACTCCACTTATTTTCCGGAATAGCTCATTCGTAAGAACAACAGCGCTGTGATCTTGATGGAGTGGCGCTATATATGTGACTGGACACTACGAATGAGCCGTAAAATCGACAATGTTACAGTGTAAAATGTGCGTGAAGGTCGTATGGGTCGTATTCATAGGCATCTCAATTTGGTGCGACAAGTACCAAAACCAATCAATAATATTATTGCTGATGAGGATAATAAGCTTCTACCTATTTCTATAGAATCCTTAAATAGTTCTTGTCTTTGTTTGCTTTGGCTAAATCCTGTGGATAACAAAGCATTGTATTTTGTCTAGGTATGCATAACCAACAATTAACAAAGAGACACATGTAGAATCGAAAAAGGGTACAATTTTGTTGAAGGAACAGGGTTCAAAAAACCATACCCCCGTTTCTGGATATTGTTTGAAGTCAAATGATAGACCATTTTAAAGCGTATGATATAGATTTTCTAAACTCGAAATAAAACAAAATTGACCGGGCTGACTTTACGGCTGATTCGTAGTGTCCAGTCACATAATTATACCAAAGCACAATATGTATATGTAAGTATCATAAAGAGAATTAAAACAATATACGCACCAGAAATATTTCGGTTGAATCCACGTATATTTTGATGTATTGTTTCAGTATACTTGTTTGGAAGAATGGAGTAAATAGTCTACGTAATCTCTTCCACTTGGCGCCCTTTGTAAAATTTAACGCATCACCGGTCCATGGACGTAAAATGTTATTGAACAAACTATCCTTGGAATCTTTGGTAAAAAAACAAAAACAAATAACGGTGAGGCGCTACTCTGTACACTAATTTCGAACTAAGGGCACGGTTTCTCAGTGGTTACGGCCTTGGACTCATAATCTGAGAGCTTGCTCGACGTGCGTGGGTTCGATTCCCCGTCCCACCACCGTGTTGCGCCCTTGGGCAAGGCGCTTGCCTCACCCCACCCAGGTGCAATGGGAAGCTGTTAGGAGTAGTCACAGTCGTTGTACTGATGGACCCTGCGCCACTTGTAGGCTGCAAACGTGGTTCCGACATATTCTAATGACGGCGGAATAAATGTAAAGCGCTTTTAGGTTGTTTACGGCATAAATGTCTACATTTATTTTATTTATTTACTATTCATTAAATAGAATCCCTACTCATCTCGTAACTATTCATTTTGATGAGATATACTATTCAATTTGATTAACATAGTATCACTTTGAACCGACAATCTTATCAAAATGAATAGTTTTCGTTTTAGTTTAACAAGTAACTATTCAAATTCACAAGATTTCCAAATCATTGCATTTTGCCAAGATTCGGTCATATCCGCCTCTAGACAAACTATTCAAATTTGATATTTTTTGTCATTTTTGATATGGCAAACTGCACAAATTTGATAAGTTGCGTTATTTTTGACAAGAGTCTATTCATTATTTTAAATGACAAGGCGATCTTATGAGTTTCTTGTTATTTTGATGAGAACATCGGATTCATTTTTGAGAAAAATATGTTAGTCCAAACAAAAACATACGTCTCAAAGTCGCGTTCGTTTTTCTCAGCCCGTCCATGTACGTAGCTAAAACGGTATAATTCCCTTAGCATTTTTTGCGTAAAATCATGAAATTCTGAGACATATTTGGAAGAAAAGTTACTTGATTCAATACTCGCATTGTTCAGGTATAAAACAATTGATATTTGCACTTCGATTATGTAAATCAACCACAATTTTGTGTAATTGTACTTTTGATCACTCGAAAATTACATCTTAATTCAAAATAAATTTTAAAAAAAACATTCGTTTCTGAAATTGCCATGAGCTTTAAGACATAAGTATTTTTTGTTTGGCATTATGTCCCCGTCTGAATAGTTTCCCTTTTTTAATTTAAAAAGTTAAAAATGAGTAGATCGTTTTTAGAGTGTACACTCAGTGCATGAGTGCTTGACGATACCAGTTCGACCCCCCACAGTGGCCATTTCTTCTTTAACCATAGAAGCTCGTAGAACTACAAACACCCCTTTCATTTAATTGTTTTATCCGTTATAAAAGAAAACGCGCGTGTTTACGCCCAAGTGACCTAAGCTAATCGTAGATCCATCCTTTTAGTGGTAAAATTTTACCTCAGCACCTTACCTTGGGGTAGGACCGGCCATTAAAAATGACCAGCCATGTTTTTGCTCTTGTCAAATTATTACAAGAGCTACTAATCTTTTTACTAAAGTCTGCACAAAAAGAAACTCAGCTGTTATAAACACGCCTATTCGCTACTTGCACGGTTTGCCATTATGCACTATGTGCGGGAGAGCCTCGAACTGGCAGCATACATGAAAGGAAGAATTATGTAACCTTACACAGAACGTTATGACTAGTTCAATTCCCATTCATGTATGCTGCCAGTTCGAGGCTCTCCCGCACATAGTGCATAATGGCGGAACCGTGCAAGTAGCGAATAGCTTCGGAACTAATTATTCTTTTCACACTATTTCAACATGAAAAGAAGGATGGTTTATTTACGCGCACTTTGATACCTAATTTGTCCAATTTTGTTCAATATTAACAATGCAGCAGTGTTTTGGAAGAAAAATAGCCGAATAGTAAAGTTGCAGCTATTTGTATTGATTTTGAAGTGAGCGTGAAGATAAATGGCGGGTTTTACGTGCTACCGTGCTGGCATAATAATCATTGATCGCTGTAAACTGCAACTTTTAAAATCGGGTATTTTTCTTTAAATACACTACTGTGTTGTTAATATTGTACAACATTTGACAAATGTGGTATCAAAATGCGTGTAAATAATTCATCCTTCCCTCTATGTTAAAATATTGTGAAAACAATTATTAGTTCTGAAGCTATAGTCGTGTTTATAACAGCTGAGTTTCTTTTTGTGCAGACTTTATTTAGTTAGGTTGAAATAGTCATTTCCTTTTATCGCACATTCGTGCCATTTTTGCCTATACTTTTGTACACAGCCAGAATTTCCCAAATTTGCAGTCACGCAGTCGATAATGGAGAATCACGCAGCCGAGACAGAAAATCAGTAGCTGATAACCGAAAATCACATTAAACGCACACAAAATCATCGGCCAACACTGGGAACCAGCTTATGGGACAGAAATGCATTTCAACATGGAAGTACCTCTAGTACTTCCATGATTTCAACGTGATCATGGTTATCTCCTCAAATGCGCTCAGAAGCGTCATGAGCGCCCTACATGCACATATTATCACGCCATGAGCGCCCTACATGCACACGCGCTCTAACGTACTTACCAGAAATGTGCTCACAACGCGATTGTGTTGAACAAAAAAAATACATCCAATTCCTATACCTCGCTTGATTACGCTAAGAATATTAGCGGCCGGCAGATTGGGGTAACCCTGTACATAATTGTGGCCTGTCATTTCGACATTTTACCCTGTCATTTCGACATAAAGTATGAACTTTAACCTTCCTGGTAAACCTACCTGAGTTTGCAAACACGATCTTGATGTATTCCGGACTAACAACTTGAATATTGCAGAGGAACGGCCCGATCCAATCTCGCCCATAATTTGTCATCCTTCCGAAAACCTGATTCACCTTGTCGAGGTATTCTTTAGTGTTTGCCGAAGGATACTAAAAACGAAAATAACATATGAATATATATCACTTAGGCGACGAAAAAAAGAAACCCTGTTCTACGGTCGGTCGGTCTTTTTTTTTTTTTTTTTTTTTTGGAAATGACCCAAAAAATCACCAAAATCTGTAAATAATTTGAGAAATACAAAAAAAAAATTGTTCCTGAAATTTCCGAAATTTGGTTCGGCATTCATTTGTACAGGAATTTTTTTCCCAATTTGTTCAAAATCTGTGTCGGTCGGGCCCGTAGGCTTACAGTTCATTGGATAATAACCATTTTTTTCCGCCATACGGTATAATAAGGAATTTACACTTAATTTGGGTGTACCGTATCATGGATCAAGTCGCTACCATGCAAAATTTCGAGTTTTAGTTTTGGTTTTGGTCACGTGGTTTCCTATTATTCTAGCTACGCTCTTGAGTGATGCCATTATCCATATCTTTGTTTGTACCCTTTGTTACAATCTTATTTTGTAGCAAGCCATTTCAGTTTTTCATTACCTAGCTGGGGTTTACACCCCCAGCTAGGTATTCTAATGTTACCTGATCTTTACCTAGCTGGGGGTTTTCAACCCCCGAGCTAGGTACTGTTTTGCTATCGGATCTTTTCTGCTTCTTCTTTCTGGCAATAACTTCAAATTGCTTCTCCTCCTACATGTTACACCCTACAATTACGTAACTTGCACATATGTACCGCCTATATCCAGTGCCCATATGGTGCAAACAGAATTGGGATCAAAGGTCATTAAAGGGGCATTTTCGGTATATAACCAAATATCTTCAAAATGCTTCTTCTGCCACATATTACATAGCACAATGACGTCACTTACACATGTGCATCGGCTTTACCCAGTGCCCATACCTTGCACACAGAATTGGGGTCAAAGGTCATTAAGGGGTAAAATCTTTACAATTGCATTATCTGGACATCTGTAAGGAGTATGGGGCTCAAACTCGATACAATAAATCTCATGACCAGGGGAACATTTTGCGGGGGTCAGGTCAAAGGTCATGCAGAGGTCAAATTTTAGAAACGCATTTCCTGGACATCTGTAAGGGGTACGGGGCTCAAACTTGGTGACAACAAACTTAATGATCAGGGGAACATGTTGGAACACTTTGCAGGGGTCAGGTCAAAGGTTATCTGGGGTCAAATCTTTATAACTTCATTTTCTGGATATCTGCAAGGGGTATGGGGCTCAAACTCAGTGACAACAAATCTCATGACCAGGGGAACATTTTGCAGGGGTCAGGTCAAAGGTCATGTAGAGGTCAAATTTTCTAAATGCATTTTCTGGACATCTGTTAGGGGTACGGGGCTCAAACTCCACAACAACAAACTTACTGACCTGGGGAACATTTTGGAACACTGTGCAAGGGTCATGTCAAAGGTCATCTGGGGTCAAATCGTAGAATTTCATTTTCTGGATATCTGTAAGAGGTACGGGGCTCAAACTTGGTGACAACAAACCTCAAGACCAGGGGAACATTATGGAACATCATGGATAGGTCAGGTAATCTGGGGTCAAATCTTAGAATTGAAATAAATCCTCCTTTTGTATGTTCAAATATTGTGAAAACAATTATTAGTTCTGAAGCTATAGGCGTATTTATAACAGCTGAGTTTCTTTTTGTGCAGACTTTATTTCCACCGACATTACAAAAGAATACCCTGAGAATAGACACTTGAGTGTTTATATACACTATTATACACTACTTTATTTGAAGAGCTAGTTTCAAAACCCCTTACATCCACTTGCCGAATTTTGAGAACACATCAAAAAATCATCAAAAATATCATTGATATAAGGAAGTTTTCAACAAAAGCAGTTTTTGGTGGGATGCTTGGGTAGGATGAGCATCCCACCAAAAACTGCTTTTGTTGCAAACCCCCATTTATCACGGTGATTTTTTTTGATGATTTTTTGATGTGTTCTCAAAATTCGGCAAGTGGATGTAAGGGGTTTTAGAAACTAAGCTCTTCAATTATTAAGCTGGTTTAAGGAATGTTGTTCAATTTATTTATTAATTTGGGTATCGCATGATGTGAAAGATGCCCGGTATAGGCCTAAACACGGTATAAATATATGTTAGGTTTACACGACCCTCCCCCTCCATCTGCTATTTAGATGAATGACATTGCCAAAGCAACGTGAAATTGAATAAGTACATATGATCTTATCTGGTACATACGCACAATTTTATGACGCATTGCGCCACAATTAGAGGTACCGCGTCATTCTGTGGGAAACATTGACCCCTGTACCAGACATTGGCAAAACGCCGGTGAATTAAAAAAAAAACCACAGTGACAATTTAAAATCAGTGACAATTTGCCACAAAATGAAAATCACCAAAATTGTTCTACGGTAGCTGTAAAAGACAGAAAACAGAAATGACAGAAATGACAGAAAAGACAGAAAAGTTTGGAGTTATGAATTAGAGAGTAGTTATTGATAGTAATGAATGCGAATGAGTGAGAACATAGATAGTGAAGGAGACGTGTCAAAATGAATCAATTAGACCATACACTCTATGTGGTCCTAATGTAACAGTGTCACAAAAGTCTGGACTGTGCCTCAAAGCATGTTTTAAATGGTCAATGCTCTAAAGCTAGAAAGCCTTGACCAGCTGCAGGACCTGCTGGTACACAGCAGGTTCGTTTTGCATACCTGCATATTTTAAGAGTTTCTTAGTGGCGCAGTGAGTATAAGCTACTTTATTTGAAGTGCATGTGATGTTGGCGAGAACTTTGTGATGGTGGAGTACATTGAGAGGGGTGGATGCTGATCACAATTAGATTTTATTAGCTTTTACTATTTATATGGCACAACAAATTGTGATAAAGCAGGAGACACAATTGAAGACTCTATATATCCATTCCAAAAATTTCACAAGGTACCCACAATTAGATGAAACAATTTAATAAAAAATAGTCTAGGCCGGCTGAAAAGCTGCCCCTTTTCCCCTGACGCCCCCTTGGCCATGCCACTGTTGATCTGAGTGCATGAAATGATGAAAGTAATCCGTCCATGGACATAGCAGGTAAGGAAGTTGAAAATAAGGGTGGCACTGTTAAGGGATCTAAAATGAGCGTTTATTGCGTTTCGACAGTATTTTTTGTGGGACATGAGAGCACCTCGGACCTATCGAATTGCATTCTGAATACGAAGCATGTCTTTCTGATATCAAATAATTTTCATTTTGTGAAAATCACAATATAATACAAATTTTATGACAAATTATAAAAATTTGATATTTTTCAAATTTTTGATATATAACAGTCCTCGAAGTAAATTATATAAATCTAATGATATATTCTTAAAGTGTATGTAGCAGGGAGGAAAAGCCGACGGTCAATTGAAAATTTTGACCTTTCATATTGAAGATATGGATTTTTTTCCCAAAAAGACCTAATTTTTTTGGTGTTTTGGGAAAAAAATCCATATCTTCAATACGATAGGTCAAAATTTTCAATTGATCGTCGGCTTTTCATCCCACCTACATACACTTTAAGTATAAATCATCAGATTTATAAAGTTTACTTCAAGTACTGTTAAATATCAAAAATATCAATTTTTAATGATTTGCCATAAAATGTGTATTAAATTGCGAATTTCAAAAATCAAAATTATTTGATATCAGAATGACATTCTTCGTATTCAGAATGCAATTCGATATGTCTGATGTGCTCTGATGTCCCAAAATAAATACTGTCCAAACGTTCATACCCCAGCCCTTAAGGTGCCTGTAGCTTCAAAATGTGTTTAATTACAGAAACTAAATTTTGTCACATTCACCAAGTTTGATGACAATCCAACAATCTATACTCGGATGACTTTGACCATTATCGGCACCCGATGGTGATGGCCGCATCCACCAAGTTTGATGGCAATCCAGCAAACTATCAGTTAATGGGAACATGCACCTTTAAACGTTAACTCCCAACATTTTAACAGCTTCCTGACAACTCTCTAATTCATAACTCCAAACTTTTCTGTCTTTTCTGTCATTTCTGTCATTTCTGTTTTCTGTCTTTTACAGCTACCGAATTGTTCTAAGGTGGGCTATTTTCCTTCTGGAATTTTTTCTATGTTGTTTTTTAATTATAAAATTCAATTTTTTATGATTTGTAAGCTTACCTAAAACTTAAAAAACAACTATTGTACTTGTGGAACACAGTATGCATGGGAGGGTCAATATCCACCCATTGTTCATAATGATGTGTTTTTAAATTTACATTTCAAAAATCGCTGAACTTTCCCATTATAAGTATAGCTTTGTTATAAGTTCTTATTCAGTTTTAGTCGTGTTCACACGGTCGGTAATAAGTCACTATTACCGGTCATAAGTCGCTTATTATTACCGGTAATAAGTCACTTATGTCCGACCGTGTGAGCACGACTTTTGTAACCTTGACTTATGATCAAGCCAAAATGGCCTTGGCGCCATTATAGTAAAGCAGCCAACTTAACACCTTTACTTACACACAACAACACACAGACACTGCACAGTGCACATGTACACTAGTCCTTCCATGCCAGTGATGCATGTTACATGTAGCAGGGCTGAGAATACCTAGGCCCTATCTCCATGCTGTGAACATGGGAACCCTACACTCCTAAAACTTACCTTAATCATAACCTACCCCAATTCCAACTCAAACTTATCCCGACATACCCATAACCCAAATCCTAACTCTGTTCCTAACCTCCGCTAACCCTAAACCATATATAGCCAAACCTGGTTGGCGGGTGTGTTCTGCATGGATAATGATTTAGAATCAAATCTTTTCTTTGCAATACACTTGGATTTTCTTAATCACGAATCGTTATATATGATGTGCAGTCAATATTTATATTTTCTTTTATACAGAGAATGCTTCAGTTTTGACAGGAAAAACATTTTATTGAAAACCCTCTCACTCGGTTATTTCAAAAATGTAACCAGGCTTCCCTAGAATGTGCAATAAATTAGCATTAAAACTTATTAAAACCGGTATCTTCATGGCAGAAATCGCCATGGTAGGTTGAATCCACAGCCACGCATGGCCATTTTGTTCCGACCTTTGAGACGCATAATGAGCCGAGGAACATCCGACTAAGGCTACTGACAATAGCCTGGTAACTGACCTCTCTTTGTGTGAGTGAGCATGTATACGCCATGATGAGGTCAATGGTCATCTGCTTTTAGACTGCCTTTACGAGTGAGTGGTGCTAGCCTATACGCTGCGCTATTATATAGTTCGGCACATATAAAATCAGAATTTTTGTAAGTTTTGAGTTCAAGACGCAAGCTTCTTTCTCAAAACACAAGCTAACGACTATCATATCCGTTCAATACATATATTCAAGTGCAAGGAACGAAATCTGGTTTCTTTTGACTAAATAAATTACGGGAGCTATTCATCATTTTCTACCCCGGTATCCAAAGATTTATCGTTTGAATATCAAATCGTGCCAAGCACATTCACGTGTATCGGTCCCGGGTATTCATTTCAGTGTCTCTGCTTAGTCCTATAGACCTTAAACATCATATTCTGAGGAGCGGAAAGACACCAAATTGGTGTTTTAATTATGACCTTTGACATTCTTTTGTGGCGAGTAACATGGTCTTTCAATTCACGCCGAGTGTCCTTGACAGGCTTGACTATGCTTCAGTGGTCACAAAAGATAACCTCTGCCCCAATAATCCCAAGCTATTGTCTGAAACTGCACCTCGGTATGGTAAGAACTGACTATCATTGAGGACTGAGTTCCGCAGTCTACTCGCGCCACAATATTTACACATTCCCCGTATGACAGGCAATGTTCATTGGTAGGCCTACATATCCCATGATTTGTGAACTGCACACCGACATCGCCCGGTTAATAATTACACTAATACAGCAAGAGACACTGAAATGAATACACGGGATCGATACACGTGGATGTGCTATGCACGATTGATATTCAGACGATAAATCTTTGGATACCGGGTTTGAAAATGATGAATATCTCCCGTAAATGATTTCGTATAAAGAAACCAGATGTGGTTCCTTGCACTTGAATATATATTTTTAACAGATATGATAGTCGTTAGTTTGCGCTTTGAGATACTAGCTTGCGTCTTGAGTCAAAAACTGACAATAATTTTGATTTATATGTGCCGAATTATATAGCGCAGTGTATAGGCCAATCGTGAAGGTAGTCTAAAACCATATGACCTATGGTGTACCATGCTCGACTAACACACAGCGATGACAGTAACCGGGCTAATCGGGGCTATTTTCAGTAGCCTTAGTCAGATGTCCTTCGGCCCATGATGCGACACAAAACTATTAAACAGGTCGATATCAAATGGCTATACGTGGCGGGGGATTCAACCTACCATGGCGATTTCTGCCATGAAGATATCGGGGCGATGACACTGTGAACTGTGTTTCACTATAAACAGCAAGAGTTTCAGTAAGAAATATTATACAACATGTACTCAAAAACTTAGTATATTCACTATAAACACGTTCAGACGTTGTATAATACAAGGGATGATGATACTCAGTGCCGTACTATTACGCTGACTTTCGTATTCGGCGAGGAGGACGATTTCGACCTCCTGGTTTGTTTTCAAACAGAAAAAAAAAAAAAAAACCGTTCCGCTTGTCCAAACACTCAAGTATCAGAAGGATGGTCCACAATAGCGTGATTCACGTAACCTGAATAGGGATTATGTGCTTCTATTGTCCAATTTGCCATCAAGATTTCATATGGAAACAGTTCAGACCCAGTACACGATCATGTCAGAAATTAATATTTTGTTCTGGGTCTGATTATTCGGACTAGATGATACTTACACATTTTGAATTACCCCAAATGAATGACGTTTTCAAACCACAATCGTCGAAGTTGGCTGTCAACTTCTGCATTAACCATCTCCTCCTAAATAACCCATAGATAGTGGTGCACAATGTTATGAGGAGAAATGCAATCCAAATTTGCACACTAACCCACATAATATGCCCTGTAAAAGACATCCACATAGCCATTATGTCCTGATACAGGAACCGCAGAGTCAGTATATTAATACTAGAAGACCAGCGTGATGATGCCTGCAGAGAGTTGATATTCTTGAGAGGGCACTCTATTCACGTGGTTTCTTTTCCAACGCTAAAAGATCACGAATTTTGGTGGTTTGCAAATGAAAAGTGTCCGCACTATCGATTGATTACGTAACTGTTATGAATAATTTATTAGGTTTTTCAATGCAATCGCCTCGACCTCGATTAATACATATTATCTGTATTATCAAAGTACTTGGAATAACAATCCGGTGAGTTCACTGAACTACGCCCTAATACTGATGGGAGTTTTAATGGCGTTTCTCCTCTCCATACACAGATGAACAAATACAATAGATGAAGGTCAACACGTATGACCTCCTGACATGTTATATGTGATGTACAGGGTGTAACAATAAAATTTGTACAATTTTGAAAATAGAATGACACAAGTATGCCGCTTATGCTGTGGTTTGATATTTATATGTCTATCAAGATAATTTCTTTAGCCACCAGCTAAGCTTTGTTTCAATTAAAACGACGGTATAAAAGGGAAGATATGGCCAATTATGTAACCTAGTCTTAAAACCGCTTGGGCCACTTTTGTCTAAACTGTTACAAAAGTGACTGAATAGAGTTGGAACCATGGACGAACCATGGACTCTTATGATAGGTAGTTTTAAACAATGGGGTATTCGAAGTGGTAGAAATGATTACATAATAGAATATCTCCTTGAATTTTTGAAAGTCACAACAAATCACTGACATTCGCTACTTGCACGGTTCCGCCATTATGCACTATGTGCGGGAGAGCCTCGAACTGGCAGCATACATGAAAGGAAGAATTATGTAACCTTACACAGAACGTTATGACTAGTTCAATTCCCATTCATGTATGCTGCCAGTTCGAGGCTCTCCCGCACATAGTGCATAATGGCGGAACCGTGCAAGTAGCGAATAACAACCTCATTTACTAGAAATCGTGGCTGCAGCTCAACCACTTCAACCCCAATTCACGTTGGAAGAGCGTATTTTTATGATTGTGACATTCGGTAGCACATGAAGTCAAGCAGAAACCATAAGATTGTTTATAGCTCATTATCCAAACTCATGTCTTCCATCAAGGCATACAATTACATATAACTATGAGAAGTATGTGGAATTTGTTAACAGAAATGCTGGCAATAGTGGTCGCCCCAGAAAAGCTACAAGCCAAGCTGAACTTTATTTCAAAATCATATTGTTTTGTACTTATGGATGCAAAAACTGTTCTCAGTTTTACCAACGATATCTCAGGGATATGAGAAATTACTTTATTTATAAGATAATTTGAAAGAAATTTCATGACTTCATTTATAGATTTTAAAGAAAGATCATATCATCATTAAGTTCATGTTAATTATATGAAGAAACATGACTTATAATTCTTTTGTGTCAGTTCTTTGATGTTTAATGCACGATAATCTACGCGGTACAAACTTGATGTGCGCAAACATGGCAAAAGTGGCCCAACACGTTTTCTGGACGTTTTAATTAATCGGACATAACTTTTGAACCCAAGCTGGTAAAGAAACCAACTAAACGTCTTCTTTTAGCCAAGATATTACTGATTGTGCAGCATATAACATTTGTGCCATAACTCTTTTAGTTTTTTCCTGAGAAGTCAAAATGTAATTGTATAAATTTTATTGTTACACCCTGTATATACAAACCTGAATATCATAAAGATCAGTATTCGTTTGTGCATATGAACTGCACATTTACGTTGCTAAATATTACTCATATTATTATGACAAATATTGGTATTATGACAATACGGTATATACATTGTTTATAAAACGACTAATAGATCCTACTATCATGGCGTCAGGTCAATGTTCATCATATCCCGTATGTTTCTTAAAATTCATTCATATTTGAGACAAATTGCTGTGCTCATTTTATAGGTGCACAGGTAGATCCGTGGGGTTTTTTTTAATTTTCATTTTAACTTTCATAATTCGAAAAGTTTTTGACCGATTTTGACCATTTAACCACCAAAATACTTCTATTGATGAGTTCTATCCAGAAAACAATCTTTTGTAGCAATAGGGGCAACATGAAATTTTGATGGTTATCCCTAATTTGAATGTCATGGTTTTCAAAAGTCTTACATGCAGTCTTCCTTCCAAACTGTGCAATATTTTTAATCATGTTCATAAAACCCATAACCACATGACGAGAGCATGCTTTCAGGGAAATCTGGTCCCCCCTTCATGCACAAATAATTCTGACAAACGCAAATTTATTTCAAGAGGGGTGATGTCTTTTAATGAATTACCTCAAATAGCAAAAAATCCCCTTCCAGTAAGTCTCGGAGCATTCAAGCATATTTTATATTCATAACACCATTTTATTCATTACTTTTCTTCGTGCAATTTTGATATTTATAATGCTACTTCACTATAATTATGTGCATCTAATGTAATCCCAGCTGGCATGGGTATTTAAATGTATTTTTACATAGTGTTTTTATTAAGTATATTGTATACATGTGCAATTATTCTATAAGGCCCACTGATTACGAGGTTTCAATATAAAATGTAGTAAGTGGTATGGTATGGTGTGGTATGGTGTGGTATGGTATGTTTACTATGGTATGGTATGGTATGGTATGGTATGGTATGGTATGGTATGGTATGGTATGGTATGGTATGATATGGTATGGTACAGTATTCAATTCTGTCCCCATTCACAAACATGACAAACTCCCAACTAGTTCATTTCGTCGGAGCAGGTCACATGGGAATCCAAATTATATCGGGTGTTGCAATTCTGACATAAATGTAATTTCTTGTTGTGAACAGTTTCCCATTCGATCATCGCATGCTGCTGTACGTCAAAGGTCTTACTCTCCATATTTAGCATTATTCTGGGACTGCTAGTGGAAGATTTAATATTAAGATAATTAGCACCGACTCCTCCACCCACCCTATACACTTGGTATCCCAGCAAACACACAACTTTTACAGAAAGCGTTTATATGTCGGGTTATACAAAAGGGTATAAAAACGTTCGAAACGTTTTGAAAACGTGATGCAAAACATTCTAACATAATGTTATCAAGTGTTGACAAAATATTTTGCAAAAATGTTTGTCAACAAATATTTTGCAATCATGTTGACATTTTAAAATTTTGTGTTTTTTCATATAAAACGTTTTTAAAATGTTTTCATTGATATAACCCGACATTGAAATGTTATTAAAACGTTTTGACCAAACTAAAAACTCGTTTAGCCTATATTATGCTGGGATGTTATAGGTATAGGATACCCTGCTGTTCATCAGGATAAAATTTGAGATGAACGTTGACTCTCGCTTTTGGCACTTTCATTTCATTTATTTCGAAGTTCCTTTCTAAGCAATACCTTGCCTAAACAATTCCTATATACCCTACTGTTCATCGAGGAAAAAATTTCAGATGAATTCCATTTAACGAATTTAAGATAATTCGTTGAGTCCACTCTGGTGTTTTGTCTGGATCGACGTCAATCTGAAAACGGTGGACAGTCATCGCTATTGCCACTTTCACTTCATTCATTGCGAGGTTTTTCCCTAAGCAATTCCTAAAAAAGAGATGGTATAAAATAAATTAGACAATAGAGACGAGGTCATATACACGACATCGATGCATAAACACACGCACAGAATGACTCCATGATTATATACAAAGTTTTACGGCCAAAAAAAACCAAGCTTTGTCTCAAAGTCAGATTTTTGTATCGGTAGTTTGCATCGGCATTTACCTTGGTCCTCCTGAGAATGGAATATAGGCATAGGAGTGGCGATCTTTGCTTCTTTCAGGTAGAAATCGATACGGATCAAAAACCTCAGGGTTTTCCCAGTATAACGGATGATGATGAGTCGCCAGAGGTGATACGACCACAGATGTGCCTAGTAAGGTAAAATACCAAGAAACTGTTATAATTTGATGTTAATATTTTGTGAACTCAAAGGCAGTGATGTATTGTTCGAGTCCGGACTCGGACTCGAGTCCGGACTCGAGTCCACGTTTTGTTGGACTCGGACTCGGCTCGGACTCGGACATAAAAAGACTCGGCTCGGCACGGACTCGGACACAAAAGGACTCGGACTCGCAGCCGAGTCCGGTCCGAGTCCGGTCCGAGTCCATGCAATTAAATCCATGTTAAATGTGAACTGATTATACCTAAAAATGTCAAAATAGATCTAAAACTATGTGGTTTAGTAATATATATTTCTTGAATCCTTATAATAGATGAGTATTTTAAAATGAGTTTTAACCAAATTGGAAAAATTTTCATGACTCCTGCGATATATTCTCGTATCACACTCAAAGCATCCAATATTAAATAAATATCGGTCAATATAGTCTGGTGCTGAAATGGGATATTTTTCTGGACTGAAAAGTAGCGTCCGCACAATATTTTTTGGTGTTTTCTATATATCTGAGACCTACTGGTTCTGAATCTGGTGGTGGCCACCTTGGCACCATTGAACATTTTGAAATAAATGACCCAAAATGATCCCATAGGGTTATACAGGGGTCAAAAATTGAAAGTGTTCAAATATCACTTCACTTGAAGTATATCAAATTATTCGTCTATGCAGAAACATAATAGTTTGCACTTTCTACTATCTATGTATAGTTATCAAAATAGACGATAACAAGGTCAAACACCATAGGTTACCGTTTGATCCTTTTGAGATTATTGACCAATGCAATATTTTGTCTCCGTAACTCATCAACTAGACATCGGAGCTAATGTAAACTATTATGTTTCTGAATTCCTTTTGGTAGACATTGCAACAACTTTCACGAAAATCGGAGCAACTTTAATTTTTGACCCCTATGCAAACTGGAAATTGACCCTTGACCTGTTGTGGCACATAACCTTTGAACCAAATGTCGTATTGAGAAATTACATATATGCGATCCTTGGGCCTAAACGAATAATTTGATACACCTTGAAGTGATATTTGAACACTTAATTTTTGACCTCTGTATAACCCTATGGGGTCATTTTAGGGTCATTTGTTTCAAAATGCTCAAGGGTGCCACGGTGGCATCCGTTCAGATTCTGAATTGGTACGTCTCAGAGATATAGAAAACACAATAAAATATTGTGCGGACGCTACTTTCAGGTTTTTGGCTTCGGCACCAGACTAATAACAGACCTAACTGTTGAAATTTTGACCCTACCTTTAGGGAGTACAGTTCCATCCGGGAATGTTACGTCTTGAAGAAGCTTGCGAAGAATCCCCGGGATGGGAGCATGAAAGCGTAGACTCTCTTTGATAAACATGGTTGTAAATGGGAGAGATTTCAAATCATCCCTAGTAAATCGGCACAAGAAAAATTCCATTGTTACTCTCATTACATGCACGAACAGTCACCATATTTAATAAAAGGCACATGACCATGGGCGCCGCCATACCAAGCCCACCAAGTGATCAGTAGATGTGCTACAATGCTAAGAGATAGGAATTTTACAGACAAATATCATCAAAATTGCTGAAAATGTGTAAGATAAGTTAATTACACATTGGGCTAAGTTTTTGCCGACGGAAAAAAGTTATCGACGGAAACTCTTACAATAATATTACAAAGTTGACAAAATGCCAAATTTGATAGAAAAATTGGACATGTATCCCGCCTTTCCAATTGAAATATCGTAAAATGGGGTAACTTTGGGCACTTTTCAGAGTTTTAAAACCACTGCTTCCAAACAAAACCAATTATAATTCTAATTCACTCTTTTTTATGACATTAGGGTTCCCTTCTACACCTTAAAGTTGAGAAAGATTTTTAAATAATTTTGTAAGGGTGCCCTGGGTGTTAAAAATAGCCTGACCAAAGTTACCCCGCATTTGGGGCAACTAGAGTATTACATTCCATGAAGAAAAAAAAATCAAGAAATTGATCTTTGCTGTATATGGGCAAGTTGTTGTTTTTTGTGACATTTGACCCCTTGCAAAATTTATCAAGCACACATTCTTGCTCACAAATATCGATATTTATTTTTTCTGAAAAAATTTAAAAATGCTCATTTTTGGTCAAAAATCCCGATTTTTTCGTAAATTTCGAGATTGGACATGAGCGACTATTATGTCTTCCAAACATATTTCTTAACAAATTAACACCAAATATGACTAAAAACAATATTGCTGTACGAAAATATGACCATTTCAAAAAATATATTTGACCGACCAAAGTTACCCCGCTGACCGAAGTTACCCCATTTTATGGTACACAGGAAGACCACCTGCTGTGCCAAAGCTCAATTTTCCAGACATCCTGTCTAGAAGCTGTAATGTCAGCGCCCATCTGGTCACGTGGGCATTAAATTAAGTGCCTTTTATACCCTGTTATACCGAGAGTCATATCAGAGACTCTCGTTAAACTTTAAGGGTTCTAGTTGTTTTATATACAGAACAGATGGATTCTAATGGCAAAAACCCAAAAATGGTTCTCCCTGACCTACTGAACTTTTTAATTAGAATTATTTGAGGTTCTTCATACAGGACACTTTAAAAGCCTGTTTTGGTTTTACTTTTTCTAAGAGTTAGGAGACGAAGTACATGGTGTCCTCACTGATATTATATAAAATAATAGGTTTACCATTCCAATTTGGTGTTCCCTTTTTCTTCAAATAGTTGCTGTACTTCTTCGTAACATTTTCTTTGGTAATCGGGCAATCTTCCAAAATTGTAAAGACACCAGGAAATAGCAACGGATGTGTTATGGTAGCCAGCGTGCATGCCATTAGCAACTTCCTCACAAATTTCTTGATCGGTAAGTCCTTCACCGTTTTTATCCTAATAAAAGTAAACACAGAAATAAGCAAAATCGGCATATAATTTTACAGTGCATTGTGGGATAGTTTTTGCAGTTTTGAACTCTCACCTATCGAGAAAATTGGGGTGTGTTTGTTTTTTGTTTTGTTTTTGTTTTTTGGTTTTTTTTATGTTGTTTGGTGCGTGCAAAATAATGTTTTAAAATGTTTTACTCATACAATAATAACACATAGATTGGAATATTCCATGCATGTGCCCTCTAAATGTGCGTACCTAAGGTTGGTCTTAACCCTGGAATTGTGGAAACTTGTGGGCCTCATAACTGCTAAGTTGTTGGTCTAAAGTATAAAAGTATGGCAAAGACTAGATAAATTCATCTGTGAAGTCAAATTTGAGCCAAAATGCTCATTTTTGGCCCAAAATCCTAAAAAATGTGGTTTTTGGCCCACTTCTTTTTTGTTTAACGTAACAAAAAAAATTATTGGACCCAATTTTTTTTCTTTTTAATTTTTAAAAACTAGATAAAAACTAGGAACCGTTTTTTTATTTTTTTTATTTTGACCAACTTTGAGAAATTTGCACCAAAAATGGTCAAAAACGCCTACTTTTCGCCCAAATTTCAAATATTTTTGGTGAAGTTGGGGGGGGGGTAAATGGGGAAAATGAAAGCTGTGATTGCAATGAATATTAACTTTCAAATGTCATTTAGCATTTTGATATGAAAAAACGGATTAGGGTTGGGGCTTATACGGACATCGTCACTCTCTATAGACTTACTTACGGATACGATACATGATTTACCGACAAGTGACTCATTTCGGAATGCGATCATGAATTTTGAAGAAAAAAAAAGGTTTCCACAGGCTTCGTTGGGACTCGAACCAGCGATTCTGAACTTCTTCGATTACGCGTCTAGCGCTTTACCACTCGGCCACCGTGGCAGTTGAGCGGATGAGTGTAATGATAAAAGATACATCTCATAATGCCATCTTTAGCCTTTTGTTTACTAAAAAAGACGCGTTTTGTAAAGATAGATTAGCCGTTTTATGCATAAATAGCACGAACGTTTGGGAAAGTTTTCAAACAAATAATAAAGACACTGATGTGATGATGAAATTGCGTAAGTCGGGGAGTTATCTGCGTCGCAATGTTTTGTTTTGGTTTTAGGAATTTGACCTTAAAATTTACGACTTCATGACATTATCATTCGAAATCAACAAAAGATATTTAAACACTATATGTCCTCATTCTTTCTCTAGAATGTTTTGTACATGTATGTGAAATAGCTTCAACAATGGTTCGCTGTATAATGGTAAAAATAGCCTTGACCTAAAAAAGGGCGAGAGGTACCATATTTACGGATTCAGGCTAAATTTAAAATTGATATAAAACGTTTGTGCCGTATAAAGAAATTGTATCTGGCGTGAATTACACTACAGTTTTTATTCCTAGGGCTCTTTGACTTCTTCAAATAATTTTTTAATGATAGAGTGAATCCCCTGGCCCTCTATAATTACGCACAAAAGATCGACCCCCCTTAAGTTGCATAGTCTGTCTCGGTTCAAGTTGAGAGTTAGGCCATGATGGATTTCATAGTGGCAGATTCGAATCGTGCGCGCTAATCTAATCCCGCGTCCCGTAGGGTATATATACACGTGCAGTAGGGCGATTTGTCCGTATACGTAGGCGTCCTGGGCGATGGTGTTACTCTCAATAGGCAGGGGGTCAAAATAGAAACGCTTATAAAACATAAGAAACATTGTTATTTAATACTGTATCATTAAAATTAGACATTAAAATTGGACAAACCCTGGCGTGAAATAGCATGTCCAAAAAATCACGATTCTCCTCTTCAGAATGCTCGCTATGACCATGGTCTTCCATTTCCTTAAATTGTAGACGCCTTTTCTTGATTTCCTCTTTTGGTTTCTTGAGTATTACACGTAAACAGCGCCTCCACTTGAAGCCAGATGGTGACAGATGAAATATTGGGTCGAAAAGATATGGAGGAAATCTCAAGCGCTCCATGTATATTTCCAGGAACGTATTGTGAGCTTTAATGTAATCATTTTCCCTGTGATGAAAACAAAGCCAAACAAAACAAAAACATGACAAACAAACAAGTCAATAAACAGTATCCTAGTAACAAAACATCTTCAAAAGGGTACACAACACAAAGGTTAACTGGAAAAATATATAATGCTATAATTGTAGCGTATTGGGCTATTCCACACTATCCACACTACCCCTGTGGAAGATTTAGCTAAACTTTTCCACAGAGGGAGTATGAGTTTTGAATAGAATAAACAATTGGGTAACTTCCATTTGAAATACTCACTCCAGTTGTGGAAGATATACGGTAGGTTAAGACATAAAACAGAGGGAGTATGGGTTTCAAAATGATAAAACCTGACCAATTACATTTGAAAAACATACTCCCCCTGTGGAAGATATTTCCAGAATCTTCCACAGGGGTAGTGTGGATTTGAATTGGAATTGCCCATTGGAGCATTTTTTATTTTTTAATTGCGAAAATTTACCCCTTAACGAGAAACTTGCATTACGTTTCTTGAATAGAATACAATGGTGGATCGTCGGGGCGAAAAGTCATTGTATGAAAAGAAAAAAATAATATCCTTTTTAAGGGGGTACTACACCTGTGGTAAATTTGTGACTATTTTTGCATTTTCTCAAAATTAATAACACACTGGTAACAAAAGTTATGTATATTATTGGGGCAAGGAATCCAATTACTACACTGAAATTTCAGTGAATCAAGACAAGCGGTTCAGTAAATATGATAGGAAATGAGGTACATCCTAGCGGTACCTCATTTTCTTTCACAAGTATCGAACCGCTTGTCTTGGGTCATTGAAATTCCAGTGTAGTAATTGGATTCCTTGCCCCTATAATATACATAACTTTTGTTACCAGGGTGATTTTAGTTTTTGAGAAAAATGCAAAAATAGTCACAAATTTATTGAGGGGTGTAGTACCCCCCCCTTAAGCAAATTATTGCTAAAATCAACTTACTCGTTTAACTGGCAATTACTCTCATAGGAGTACATGTATTTGTATGCTATATCAAGAGTCAATAGGTCAACGTGTCCAAAAACGTCCACAGACCGACCTTTGGTGTCGGAAATCTTGTCCTGAAACGTTAAACAATGAATGGAAAGTTGACATAAAAGCTGGAAGGCTGTGTTTTTGTTTTTGTTTTTATTTTGGTTTTGTTGTTGTTGTTTTTATTTTTATTTTGTTTTTATTTTGGTTTTGTTGTTGTTGTTTTTATTTTGGTTTTGTTTTTATTTTGGTTTTGGTTTTATTTTGGTGTTGTTGTTGTTGTTGTTGTTGTTGTTGTTGTTGTTGTTGTTGTTGTTGTTGTTTCATCAGCTTCAGCTTCGAAAAGAGTAGGGTCTTGCCCCTGACTGTCCTAATCTGTCTCGGTACTGTTTGGATATTCATAATAAAATAGTGTCAGAAAAATTGCACTGCAAGCCTGGAGAAAGTGACATGATTGTGATATTGTCCTATTCCAAAAATTAGATGCACACCTCTTATAGAGGAGTTCGGATTTCTAGACGTTTTGTTCAGTCGTAACTATTGGAAATCTAGACTTTTAAGTGTATAAAGGCAAAAAAAACATCCAGCAGAAAATATTTCCAAATCAAAATTCCTCATTTTGATGTTTCACTAATTTAATTGCATTTCCAAGCTTTTTCCATTAACATTGGCAAACTTGGAAATCCAAACTTTCTTTTATTTTAAAGTTATTCCTCTTACTCCACTTATTTTCCGGAATAGCTCATTCGTAAAAACAACAGCGCTGTGATCTTGATGGAGTGGCGCTATATGTGACTGGACACTACGAATGAGCCGTAAAGTCGGCAAATTGTATTCTGAGTTACAGTGTAAAATGTGCGTGAAGGTCGTATTCATCTCATCAAACACTGTTTAAACCAATCAATAATCCTATTGCTGATGAGGATAATAAACTTCTACCTATTTCTATAGAATCCTTAAATAGTTCTTGTCTTTGTTTGCTTTGGCTAAATCCTGTGGATAACAAAGCATTGTATTTTCTCTAGGTATGTATAACAAACAATTAACAATGAGAGGACATTCCTGAACCTCGTTGACTTGGGGATGATTTGAAATGACCGCCAATTATGACTGGTTGATATTTATTACCAGAAATGTGGAAAAAGAGACACATGTAGAATCGAAAAAAGGTACAATTTTGTTGAAGGAACAGGGTTCAACAAACCATAACCCCGCTTCTGGATAGCGTTTGAAGTCAAATGATATTCTGTCGGTCCGTGCCACGTCACTTCCGGTTGATGATGCGCCTCACGGTCGAGTGAAAACATTCGATTTTTGTTGATGATTTCTGTCATTGGTGTTATGTAAATTTCGATCGCAAATAGTCAGTGGGATCAAACAACCGTTTCTAAGTCTTCTGAGTGGAAGAAACTTACTTGATTTACCGTTTATATACTGACAAACTTAAAATTAAATTCCATGGTCGAGTGTCGTTTTCCCCGAAATTGAATGTCACTCCAACAACATCGCTATGTAGCCGCCTTCACAGCCGGTTTCTGTTGTTCATAACAAACCGTGAGCCACATGCAGTTTGGGCCTGAGACTAGAGATAGCCCGGATGTTGGACCGAGTCAATACCATTTTAAAGCTTATGATATAGGCCTATATTTTCTAAACACGAAATAAAACAAAATTGACAGGGCTGACTTTACGGCTGATTCGTGGTGTCCAGTCACATATACCAAAGCACAATATGTATATGTATAATAAAGAGAATTAAAACGATATACGCACCAGAAATATTTCGGTTGAATCCACATATATTTTGATGTAATGTTTCAGTATACTTGTTTGGAAGAATGGAGTAAATAGTCTACGTAATCTTTTCCACTTGGCGCCTTCTGTAAAATTGATCGCATCACCGGTCCATGGACGTAATATGTTAGTGAACAAACTATCCTTGGAATCTTTGTTAAAAAACCAACAACAAACAAACAACGGTGAGGCGCTACTCTGTACACACTAATTTCGTACTATTCATTTTTAAATAGTATCCTTACTCATCTCGTAACTATTCATTTTGATTGGCATAGTATCACTTTGAACCGACAATCTTATCAAAATGAATAGTTTCCGTTTTAGTTTAACAAGTAACTATTCAAATTGATCTCCAACTCATTGCATTTTGACAAGATTCTGTCATATCCGCCTCTAGACAAACTATTCAAATTTGATATTTTTTGTCATTTTTGACAAGGCAAACTGCACCAATTTGATAAGTTGCGTTATTTTTTACAAGAGTCTATTTATTATTTAAAATGATAAGGCGATCTTATGAGTTTCTTGTTATTTTGATGAGAACATCGGATTCATTTTTAAGAAGACTTTTTTTAGTCCAAACAAAAAAATACGTCTCAAAGTCGCGTTCGTTTTTCTCAGCGCGTCCATGTCGGCTAAAACGGCATAATTCATTCTTATTTTATTTATTTATTTTTTTCAGTATTTTTTCCGTAAAATCATGAAATTCTGAGACATATTTGGAAGAAAAATTACTTGATTCAATACTCGCATTGTTTAGGTATAAAACAATTGATATTTGCACTTCGATTATGTAAACTTAACCACAATTTTGTGCTGTATAATTGTACTTTTGATCACTCGAAAATGACATCTTAATTCAAAATTGAATTTAAAAAAAACAACATTCATTTGTGAAATTTGCAGTCACGCAGTCGATAATGGAGAATCACGCAGCCGAGACAGAAAATCAGAGCTGATAACCGAAAATCACATTAAACGCACACAAAATCATCGGTCAGCACTGGGAACCAGCTTATGGGACAGAAATGCATTTCAACATGGAAGTACCTCTAGTACTTCCATGATTTCAACGTGATCTCCTCATGTGCGCGCAGAAGGCATCGCGTCATGAGCGCCCTACACGCACATATTATCACGCCATGATCGCCCTACATGCACACATGCGCTCTAACGTACTTATATACAAAAAATGTGCTCACAACGCGATTGTGTTGAACAAAAAAAAATACATCCAATTCCTATACCTCGCTTGATTACGCTAAGAAAATTAGCGGCCGGCAGATTGGGGTAACCCCGAGGGGAACCTGGTATTTTTTATTGTACATAATTGTGGCCTGTCATTTCGACATAAAGTATGAACTTTAACCTTCCTGGTAAACCTACCTGAGTTTGCAAACACGATCTTGATGTATTCCGGACTAACAACTTGAATATTGCAGAGGAACGGCCCGATCCAATCTCGCCCATAATTTGTCATCCTTCCGAAAACCTGATTCACCTTGTCGAGGTATTCTTTAGTGTTTGCCGAAGGATACTAAAAACGAAAATAACATACGAATATATATCGCTTAGGCGACGAAAAAAAGAAACCCTGATCTACGGTCGGTCGGCCTTTCCTTTTTTTTTTTTTTTTCCCTTTTTTGGGGGAAATGACCCAAAAAAACTCACCAAAATCTAAATAATTTGCAATTTGAGAAAATACAAAAAAAAATTGTTCCTGAAATTTCCGAAATTTGGGTCAGCATTCATTTGTACAGGAATTTTTTTCCCCAATTTGTTAAAAAACTGGGTCGGTCGGGCCCGTAGAACAGGGCTTACAGTTCATTGGATAATAACCATTTTTTCCGACACACGGTATAATAAGGAATTTACACTTAATTTGGGTGTACCATATCATGGATCAAGTCGCTACCATGCAAAATTTGACCACACTGGTATAACTTTAAAAATATAAAGATTAGAATGGGGTTTTTTATGTCCCATAATCTTATTTCAAACAAATAAGTTGCAATATTTCGGGACCATGAACCCAAACTGCGTGCTTTGCTGTGACGACATGGGCTACAAGTATACATGCTCCCAAGTTGTATCAAGTTTCAGCGTCAGAAAGCCTATTATGTGTGGGAATATGGACACCTATAAGCAGTTACATAATGAAGTGCAACGCGAGATAGTCAATGCAAAAACCAACTTTTACATTAAGAACATCGATGGGTTACGTACGTTGTAACCAACCAGGTAAATGGCACAAATATGTTAAAAACATAGCTGGAGGAAAATCCACTGCAAAGACCATAGAGATCGATGGAATTTCAAAGGATCCTCCTATTATCGCTGAAGCAATCAACAATCATTTTGCTGATATTTGTAACCAGTTACCCCCGCTTGATCTTAGGAACCTGTCCGCTTTTAAATTGCCTTACTCTACCTCCGCCGCGCATATCACCTGGTGAAGTTAAGAAAAAATTACGTAACATTAAGGGATCTAAAATGAGCGTTTATTGCGTTTCGACAGTATTTTTGTGGGACATGAGAGCACCTCAGACCTATCGAATTGCATTCTGAATACGAAGCATGTCTTTCTGATATCAAATAATTTTCATTCTTTGAAAATCACAATATAATACAAATTTTATGACAAATTATAAAAATTTGATTTTTTTCAAGTTTTTGATATATAACAGTCCTCGAAGTAAATTATATAAATCTAATGATATATTCTTAAAGTGTATGTAGCAGGGAGGAAAAAAAGCCGACGGTCAATTGAAAATTTTGACCTTTCATATTGAAGATATGGATTTTTTTTTCCCAAAAAGACCTAATTGTTTTTGGTGTTTTGGGAAAAAAAATCCATATCTTTTGACGAAAGGTCAAAATTTTCAATTGATCGTCGGCTTTTCATCCCACTAACATACACTTTAAGTATAAATCATCAGATTTATAAAGTTTACTTCAAGTACTGTACTGTTAATCAATTTTTAATGATTTGCCATAAAATGTGTATTAAATTGCGAATTTCAAAAAATCAATATTATTTGATATCAGAATGACATTCTTCGTATTCAGAATGCAATTCGATATGTCTGATGTGCTCTAATGTCCCAAAATAAATACTGTCCAAACGTTCATACCCCACCCCTTAAGTCTAACAAGTCCACGCATCCGGCTGACATTCCACCGCGTGTCACAAAGGAGTTTGCTTTTGAACTAACTGAGCCATTAACTCACATATTTAATTGTTGTTTAAACCAAGGTCTGTTCCCAGCAGTATGGAAAACCTCATCAATAACTCCGATACATAGAACACCTAATGCAACTAAGGCCTATCAGCCTTACCCGCCTCAACGGTAAGATCTTTGAGAGCTTTCTGGCTTGAGTGGACTATGGTCGACTTTTACCCTCACATTGATAAACAGCAGTTCGGTAATGTGAAGGACAGCTCAACTACTCATGGATGTTGTAGACACTGTCCTTAAAGGTATTGATGAGGCTGGCCATTATGCAACCTTATGTGCTGTTGACTTTACTAAAGCCTTTGACAGGATTAATCACAATATTGCTGTTCAGAAGTTAATCGATATAGGTATTCGCCCAAGTATTATTCCTGTCATTAGTAGCTTTTTGTGTAATTGCACCCAATCTGTTAGAATCAAAGGCAGGTCATCGGCATGTCAATCTATTTCGGGGGAAGTGCCTCCGGGCACTAAATTTGGTCCGATTATTTTTTCCGCCATGGTCAATGATGCTGCATCCGAAGCCCCTGAGATATGTGAAATATGTTGATGACCTGACGTTTGGTGAAGTTGTAAATGCTAAGACAGGCGTTGTTCACAACTGCAAAACATGCTACCAAAACCTTCCATATGTCATATTATGCACATCAGTTTTTTGAAAAGGAACATTCCTTCAATCCTTTGACTCAATGAATCTGTTTTAGATGTCACTCAGAATAGGAAACTTCTTGGTATCACCTTAGAAAGTGATCTTAGTTGGACTACTCAAGTCAATTCAATGATATCTCGCGCCTCTAGACGGGGATTTGCCATTTGGTCTAATACCATTTGGTCTAATATCCATTTTGTCTATATCCATTTCGTCTAAACCCATTAAGTCTATATCCACTCCTGTAACCATTTGGTCCGATAACCATTTGGTCCGGTAACCATTTAGTCTAATAACCAATAAGTCTAAAACCATTTAGTCTAACAACCATTTGGTCTAATACCCATTTGGTCTATAACCAATAGGTCTAATAGCCATTTGGTCTAATTCTCATTTGGTCTACAAACCATTTAGTCTTACAAGCATTTAGCATATTAATAAATAGATGAAATGGTATTAGACTAACTGGTTATTAGACCATACGAGTATTAGACCTAACGGTTATTAGACCAAATGGGATTAGACCAAATGGTTATTAAAGAAATATTAGACCAAATGGTTATTAGACTATATGGTTAGTAGACGTACCGGTTATTAGACCAAACAATATTAGACTAAATGGACATTAGACTATATGATTATTAGACTAAGTGGCAATTAGCCTTTCTGGTAATAGACCAACTGAATATAGACTAAACGGAAATTAGACGAAATGGTATTAGACCAAATGGCAATAGACCCTCTAGACGAATGTGTATGCATTATGTTTTGAGACGCTTCAATGCTTAGTGGGATGATTTATCTTCTGTTTATCAAATGTACATTCGGCCTATCATGGAATATGCCAGCCCTTTAGGTCACACTAGTATCTCCAGGGTACAGTCTGAGCAGATGGAGCTCGTCCAGAAGCGGGCGTGTCGTATCATCCTGGGCCAGAGCTACACATCTTATGGGGCTGCTTCGGAGAAACTAGGTTTGGTTTCCTTATGTGAGAGGAGAGATCAGCTGTTGGTGCGATTTGGCCAAGGTTTTGCAAGCGTCTGCTAAACATTCTTAAATGCTGCCTAATTCCAAAGGTGATCGGCACGGTAGGAATCTTAGGTATGCCCAGCAGATTGATCCTCCTCGCTGTAAGCGAACCAGGTACATGCAATCTACCCTTCCTCAAGTTGTTCAGCGTTTTAATAATCTGTGATTTCTTTTTTTCCTTTGAATGTTATGCTATTGTATGCATTTTGTCTGTTGTTTTATACATATTTTTAATTGTTACCCGGGCGTATCAGGTCACTTATCTTTTGGTCGTTATATGACTATCATTTGAGGCAGTGGCGTAACCAGTGGGGGGCCGGGGGCAAGCTGCCCCCGGACACAAAAAACTGGGAAGAAGAGCAAAAAATTGGGAAGGGGAAAGGGGGAAGGAGAGAAAAGAGGGAAGAAAAAGGGAAAAGAAGAGAAAAAAGAGGGAAGAAAAAGGGGAAAGAAGAAAGAAAAAAGAGGGAAGAAAAAGGGGAAGGGAGAAGATAAAAGGGGAAGGGAGAAAAGAAAAGGGAAAGAAAGAGGGAAGAAGATCTATACTACTTTCATTGTGAAATGTTGTACTCTGAACACTGGATTTTTAGCTTCTAATATGCCAAAAGCCATGAGCTTCAGGGGGCTCCGCCCCCTTGACCCCCACCGGGGCTTTGCCCCTGGACCCCACCCGTTTATCACTTCGCGGCAAGCCGCTTGCGATGCGGACATAAATAATACAACTTTTGGTCAAAAATTGGGAAATTTTTCAATCTTGCCCCCCCGGAAGGTCAGGTCTGGTTACGCCCCTGATTTGAGGACTGAGTTCTTACCATACATCGTCCGAGGTGCAGTTTCAGACGATAGCGTGGTTATTAGGGCAGAGTCTTTTGAATTTTTTGAATTCTTTCATGACCACTGGAGCATAGTCAAGCGTGTCAAGAACACTCGGCGTGAATTGATAGACCTTGTCACTCTCGACAAAAGAATGCATGCATGTCTAAGGTCATACGACACCAATTTGGTGTTTGTTATGCTCCTCGAAAATATGTACCTTAAGGTCTATGTGTGGCGAGCTTTCAAGTTTGCTTCTCGCGCCACAATATTTACACATTCCCCGTATTACAGGCAATGACAATTGGTACATATCCCATGATTTGTGCGGTAACTGTGTCTCACTAAAAAACAGCAAGAGTTTCAGTAAGAAATATTATACAATATGTACTCAAAAACTCAGTATTCTGTCGGTCGGACATCCGGGCATGAACTTAATATACATAGGTACGGCGTATATAGGACTGGTAAGCAAGTCTAGGCATGAACTGGCTGACAATAGCACTGGAGTGAAAACAACATTCGCATTCAATGAACTCTGGAGTGTATCACACCGGGGTATCACAAGCTATCAAGCTCTATTGTGCCAGGTTCGACTCCCTGCAATTCACTATAAACACGTTCAGACGTTGTATAATACAAGGGATGATGATACTTACACATTTTGAATTACCCCAAATGAATGACGTTTTCAAACCACAATCATCGAAGTTGGCTGTCAACTTCTGCATTAACCATCTCCTCCTAAATAACCCATAGATAGTGGTGCACAATGTTATGAGGAGAAATGCAATCCAAATTTGCACACTAACCCACATAATATGCCCTGTAAAAGACATCCACATAGCCATTATGTCCTGATACAGGAACAACAGAGTCCGTACTTAGTATATTATATACTAGAAGACCAGCGTGATGATGCCTGTTGATTCATATGATTCATGGTGCCACATAGAGCGTGCAGTCAGGAATAATAGACAAAGGGATAGGCATCCTAGTCTGCTGCCCTCTTTCGAAATATGTATCCTAGGTCTCACAATAGGCGGATTAGCGGCCATTTTGTCTTCGACATCACGTGTCCTTATATTTTAGTACACAAATATATAAGTTAACAGGTTTACTATTTTAAAATTATATTTTGAGTATACAATATATTCTGTGAGTAAATAGATCAAATGACGATGATTGTTTAGGTATTATATGCTTGATAGAATTGAATACCTGAGTGGAAGAAGGGCCCAACTCCAATTTTTTACAAAAATGAGTTAGACCCAGCATTTTATTGCCAGCAGACTGATCTTCCTTGTGTGCGAAAGATGAGCCAAAATCCACTTTCTAAATAGTCTTTCACGTACACTTAATCATGGTTTTCATGGAAGAAAGGCCCAACTCCATGGAGTTGGGCCCTTCTTCCACAAATATAGGGATAAAGAGGAATTTTGTTCATCCATGAAATCTGCTTTTCACTACAATAAATGTTGCTAACATATTACATGAGTTCTACTTGTGCAATTAATGGTGATTACGTAATTTCTGTAGCTATTTATAACACAGAACTGGCACTTGCAGTATATTAGTGGAAGAAGGGCCCAACTCCAACTCGTATTAAGACCTGTACCGCTGCCATGGAAACATCAAATATAATTTTGAATGTATGTACTATTGTATGTTCATGTATTAAAGGTCCCCTGAAGATGAAAACGTTCTGTCTATAAAACTTTTCCAAATATTAAGTTTTTTCTTAATATCTCAAAAACAGTTTTGATGGAGTTGGGCCCTTCTTCCACTCAGGTATTCAATTAAACTGTTTGACCAGCTAGTATTCTCCTCCGCCGTCAGTGTGATTCCAGTCACTCCACGTACCGTGTTGCGAAGGTGGAGGAGTCTAAAGCTGTATTGACGAACACGCATGCGTTAAAAATATGTAGCCTAGGTCGAACAATAGCGTGACGTAGTTTCCGGCATTGTTCCTATGCACTTTCACCCTCCTGGTGCAGTGTTTACAGTGAGTCAGACTATCCGGTATTTGGCTGGACTGCCACCAGGGAACTTAACATATGATCGGGAATTGCCTCTCACGCTTGATTGCACACAGTGAATGCCCCCGCATACTTCGGCAAGAGGCAAGACGTATTAACCAATGACAAGCTTCGATCATTGTGTCCGTTTGTCTGCATACTCTGCAATGCGTGTGCGTCACGCCGCTCAGCGACAAAAGTATGAAACAAGTATTGATAGGACCGCCATACTGCATTTTAGAAACGCTTGCTGTTAGAATAAGAAAATTTTTAATTGTAATTATTGCACAGGTCACGGCAACCCTGTGACCTTTCCGGAAAAAAGCCGAGTGGCAGGTTTTTCAAATAAATATTTTCTGTGTAAAAACTGTACCATCAGATAGGAATATATGAATATTAACTGAACATCTATCATAACAATTTTTGATAACCGTCACAATTGAGAATTTATTTCAATCTTATATACGCCTTTTTTTTTTTGGAATTAAGTGAGAATGAATTCTGTAAAAACTGTAATTTTTTATGTAATTTTCACATTAGACCCCACAAAAGATTACCGTTTTGTTGTTATGATAATCTAATCTTTTGATTTCGTAAATAAAATTAGGAGTCTAATGTGGATTTAGGATGCAAACTGGAACAATCCAATGCCTTGTCAAAAGCATTTGCTTCAAAATGGAGTTCGGATGCAGTTCGTAATACAACTTCCGCCAACTTGCGGGAAACCACACACAATGTCAAAACCCTGTATTATTATTTTTTCTCTATACAGCTCAATACTCCGTTGAAATCAATATTCTATTATTGACACAGATAAAGAAAGTTTACATATGCATTGTGTTATAGGGCTTGCACCTGGAACTTAACTGAATGGGCTAAACGTGTTCCTTTATACCTATAAAGTATTAATTGTAATTCTCAAAATTAAATATATCACAATTTTTAATTTAGATTTCAAAATCTTTACTTTTAAAATGCAGTAAAAGATATCCACAGCAAGCTGCAAGGTCCCGCTAATTAGTGTATTGCGTTTCGAGTGAGTGTACTGGAAACAAAACCCTGGTTTTACCTGAAAACAAATCGATTTTCTTGTAATAAAAACATCATATGGGGTACTAGAGGCTGTATAATGAGTAATATTTAGCATCGTAACTGTGCAGTCCATATGCACAAACGAATACTGATCTTAACAAGATACATATTTGGTGCATACGCACCAATATGAACCTCGCGTCAAACGATTCGTGTTCCACGACTCTTTAGGATATTTGGTTTAAAAGAAACAGGGTTTGGTGCACTAAGTACAAAAAGTGAATAGATCTCATTAACCAATGATCCTGCAGATATGCGGCCACTGACCTTTTTGTTCCTTACGACCAGAGGAAAAGTTCGACATATCGCGCGACTCTCTAGGATATTTTGTTTAAAAGATACAAAGATACGTGCACAAAGTACAATAAGTGACTATATCTCATTAACCAATGATCGTACAGATACGCGACCACTGACTTTTTTGTTCCTTATGACCAGTGGAATCATTTTACCTGAGTTACAGCCCAATTAGAGCAACTTCCAATTTGACCTGACCTTTGACCTCACATGACCTTTCCGGTTTTATACTCCCCAAGTGTCAGGGATCGTTCCCCCGACTTACAGCCCAATTGAAGCAACTTTAAATTTGACCCGACCTTTGACCTCACATGACCTTTGCGGTTTTATACTCCCCAAGTGTCAGGGATCATTGTCCCCAAGTTACAGCCTAATCGGAGCAACTTCAAATTTGGCATGATCTTTGACCTCACATGAACTTTGCAGTTTCATACTCCCCAAGAGTCAAGGATCATTTCCCCCGAGGAGTTACAGCCCAATCAGAGCAACTTCTAATTTGACCTGACCTTTGACCTCACATGACCTTTGTGGTTTGATACTCCCCAAGTGTCAGGGATCATTTTCCCAAAGTTACAGCCTGATCACAGCAACTTTAAATTTGACCTGACCTTTGACCTCACATGACCTTTGCGGTTTTATATTCCCCAAGTGTCAGGGATCATTGTCCCCAAGATACAGCCTAATCGGAGCAACTTCAAATTTGACCTGACCTTTGACCTCACATGACCTTTGCGGTTTCATACTCCCCAAGAGTCATGGATCATTTTCCCCGAGTTACAGCCCAATCGGAGCAACTCCTAATTTGACCTGACCTTTGACCTCACATGACCTTTGTGGTTTGATACTCCCCAAGTGTCAGGGATCATTTTCCCAAAGTTACAGCCTGATCACAGCAACTTTAAATTTGACCTGACCTTTGACCTCACATGACCTTTGCGGTTTTATACTCCCCCAAGTGTCAGGGATCATTGTCCCCAAGTTACAGCCTAATCGGAGCAACTTCAAATTTGACCTGACCTTTGACCTCACATGACCTTTGCGGTTTCATACTCCCCAAGAGTCAGGGATCATTTTCCCCGAGGTACTATATATATTTATTGCTGTTAAGCTTTCCCTACGGTCTTTCCTTTTAAAGGGAATTTTATCAAAGCGTCAGATCAGTGCCCCAAACAAACGAATTTCTCAGGTGGTGTATGACATGCATTCCCTAAATTCAGTAAATTTTCATTGTCAACCGTGTAATTGAATGGGATTATTTTGAAATTTTAAAACGCTTGAAATATCACAAACAAATAGGCCTATGTTGATAAATAATATAAATACAAGCTAAAACCGTTGGGGTTCGATAATGAACCCCACAAAACTAACCGAGTATATGGAAAATGCCATACGGCCGGGCGGTTTCACGGGTTGCCGGCGTGATCATGTCATCCGCCGCCTGGAATTTCTGAACACGCATGCTCAATTCAATTAATAAATCAACCTGTATGCAGAAAACAAATTATCGTTGTTTCTAAAAACACTATTTTCTCTGAAAATAGTGAAATTTTATGTTTTTTATATTACACACCATCATCGCTTGAATATTTGTTTTAATAAAAGTATCATAAATATTTAAATGAAGGTAATTATAATTTACTATATTCAGGCTTTCCCCATGTCCCCACGTTCGATTCAGAAGTAAACACTAATAATATGATATTCAGGTTTGATTTAACTTTAAGCATGTCATATGTCTTGGCCTTCTCCTATTGTATTTGTTCATCTGGGTATGAAGAACTGAAACTCCATCGGTATTAGGGCGTAGTTCATTAGGTGGAGGGGTCATATGAACATCCCATGACATCGGGTACATTTCTCCCGCAGTGAAAGCATTATTATATCAGTATATATAATTTTCACAGCAAGCATAATGTTCACTGTAAGTTTTACTATCTAGAAACCCTAGACTATGGTAATCATGTTTATCTATTGCTGTTGGTACTTTAAATTGCTTCTTTGCACTAAAAACAACAATTGGTTTCATATATTCACACGAGGAAACTTTATGAAGTGAAAATAAGTAAAAATAAAATAGGAAACAAATATCATGGTCAGTGCATGGAGGTCTCTACTACCTCCATGGTCAGTGCATGGTCCAGAAAATGCCCCAGGCAGTCTATCTGGCCTGGCACTATTTAACTCCTTGTATGAAGCAGGTATGTTCAAGAACATTATTTATTATTTATATCAGGCTTTTGAGCTATATAATAAAACTGTATATTGTACAATATTTACAAAATACCCGGATGCAATACAATATTTTTTTAATATTGTACGCGTATCTCGTAGGCATCGCGCGTTACCACGATGGCAGCACCAACACGCGTCATGATACAACAGCACAACAATACAGCCACCGTAACGGCTCTCAGGAGATTTTGTACTGTATAAACAAGTAAAATCACAAACTTAATTTGCGGCAATTCTGGATGATGATAACCTTAGGAAATATAATCCACATCTAGGCCTACAAATAAACCTATATATAATTATTCCGAAATTGTAATTAATATAGCTACAATGTCAAAATTGGCACATTTCGAGATTTTGAAGGCTAATTTGGACACTTGTTCTAAAATCCGTAAAACAGGTGGTAATTCTTGAACAAAGCAATATTTAATTTAGTCGGACTCGACACTGACTCGATGGTAGCCTCAAAAAGGTTTCATATACCACATATTAAAAATTCAAACAACCGGGATCAATGAAACATAATGAGGAAATGCATTTTTGACATGGATGTTTTCCAAACTTAGCCGACTTTGATGCGCCCGCTTTTCCAAGTCACTGTTATGCTTGCATGCACAGTGTGGCAGAATTATTGTGCAGCAACTGTTATATCCCTACTAGTAGTGTCGTACTCCGGTAGGCACAGGTACAATTTCATAGTCGAGTGCCCTCCCCCAACCCCCACCCCTCCTCCACCATATTTCGTGTCTAATTTGTTAACCGTTGATGAAATCTGAGGTGGATTCCATTCAATGATTTTAGGACTATTCTTGGTGTCCATTCAGGCACATGGTCTGGGTCTACGGCTATCTGGAAACGCCGCACTATCATTACTATCGCCACTTTCAGTTCCATCATTGCGAAATTCTTCCCAATGCAATTCCTGGAAATAGATATTAATATAAACAATTATATACCATTAGATTCCTGTCATCTGATTGGATGAGAGTGCAGTCATTGAAATAGCTATGCCCTCAAAATGAACTATGCTCGGTCATGGAACTATTGACCGGTCACGTGCGTCCCATCAAACTGCGCAATAGCAACATCCACGTACATCCGCATTCGGTATATAAAACAAATATTGACTGCTTTATATTCGGGACATGGTCAAAATTGCATGTGAGTGAAACAATTCCAGAACATAGATGCACACCCCTAAGGAGTTCGATTTCCGGACTTTTTGTCCAGTCATGATTGTGGAAATCCAGACTTTTAAATCGGCAACAAAACTCACATGTGGCACCGCGGGGAATAGAACCCCGGCAACAGTGGTGAGAAGCGAGTGAGAAGGCCACTACCCGCTAACTACACTAACCCGGTAATTCTGGCGATTCACAATATACGATGCGCCGCCAGCGGTTGCTCTTTCCAGTCCAATTTTTGACCTTCAGGGTTGACTTCGCCGTTCTAGGCACCATTGGATTTTCATTGTGATAATAATAACGTTGAAAACAGCTCCACGAAGGAGTTCATGTGATCAATAGATAGAAAATGAATCTACTATATTTGTAAATTACTGTTTTACTGCACATTCGCATGTAACATCATTATAATGACATTTAAACCCACAATAACATTGTGTTCCTATGTTGTATTCGTAATACGCGGGCTTTAGATGTCGACATTTTCCAGTATTTTGACCACTCCCCAGCAAACGCTGGGAGGCGCATCGTATTGTGAATCGACCGAATTTTGCATGTGTGAACGTTTCTGTCGTGTTTTCATAAACTTATAGGGTGTTTCATAAACTTATAGGGTACTATTGTCTGTCCAAATAACTTAGACACCCGGTTTTAAGGATATATTTCGAAAAGTTTTCACTTTGGAAAAAAGTCATGAAAGAAAAGTTGCTAAACACGGTCAGACCTAACAGAAATTATTAGTAAAGCGATGAACAAATATTCTTCCTTGTCTACTTTTATTCAATTTTGACCGATTTACAGCAAGATATCTGGGTCCAGCCGAATATTCCTAATGACTTGAAACTTTTGATGGGATAATCTATTTACAGTAAGGGGTGTTTGAACATTGTAATCATGCATATTGATCAGTGATTCCACCCTTTTTTCTTTGATCCTTTTACTAATTCACAATAATGGCGGTCTACTCAAATGCATTCAACAAAAACATGTTTGCAATCTACCGCGAGAGGTCGTCTCACACACATAACAAATACACTACGATCAAATAGGTTGATGACAATATTTGATTGAATGGACTGCACTGTGCCATGATTTCGGTGAAGGACACCGGTTCAAATCCTTTGTTTGGAGCCAATCAATAATTCCATGCACAACCTCTATAACTCAAAAGATGTCACAGTTGGTGCATTATAACAAATGATAGAGCAAGTTACTATGCGGCTGGAGTGTATTGTGAATTATACTCCTCACCAATAACATCAGAACATTCATATGGCGTACAATTTGAATTTTCTTAGAATTGGGCCAAGCCAAAAGCATGCGCAGAAGAAGATTCAAATACCGCGCCGAATTGTTGTAATTGGTTGAGGGACAGCTGGGATCACTTATAGTTAATACACTAAGAATAAATATGCCAATTAGAAACACTGTCTGCATTTTATGAACTGAATTATATTTTTCATTTTTATAAAATGTTTTTGGTGAGCAGTATAATTAATTTACTATTCATCCATTCACTATCCAAAATCACCATACCTACAAATCTGTATAATGAGACCTTCCAAAATAATGGTACCCAACTTCTACCGGATTATTTTTAAAGTGTTGAGAAAAACCTTCCAATTTCAATAGAATTTCTGGTAAACTCTCACTCAATGCTTTGGAAACACAAAAATCCCGTTAGGTCTCAGCGAATGTTAACACTTTTCTTTCATGACTTTCTTTAAAAGTGGATATTTTTTCAAATAAGTAACAAAAACTGGGTGTCTAAGTTAATTGGACAGATAATAGTCAACATCAATGTAGGATTATTTTTTATGTGCCAAAAATCGCTTGCCCCTTCGACCTGCCAAATATTGCCCCCCCTTTTTTTTTTTTTTTTCTTTGGCTTGACAAAAAATTATTCCCCGCCCCAATTTCAACCTCCCTCAGGCCGGGCCCCAAGGCTCATAATTATTGCACAACCCCTCTTAACATACAAAATGTTGATGAAGACAAAACTTGGAATTGATAGCTTACCTGGGTCCGGCTGAGAACGGAATATAGGCATGGGTGTGGCGATCTTTGCTTCTTTCAGGCAGAAATCGATATGGATCAAAAACCTCAGGGTTCTCCCAGTATAACGGATTGTGATGAGTTGCCAGGAGTGATACGGCCACAGGTGTTCCTATAAAATTCACAAATCAGACAAATGATCCATTTTAAGCATGTTTATTATGATTTTAGCAAGCTTCTAAGGGCTCGAACAGGAATGTAGAAGCTTATAGAGTGATACTTGTGTGGTTCACTTCCACCTAGTAAATAAAGTAACTACTCGGTTTTAGAAGACGTCATTGCTCGCCTCGTAAAGCTGAATTTATACTCGATCGCCGAGCGATTGCGATGCACCGCTCAAGGCAGTTAAGCGAATACCCTGGTGCCGGGTGTCATTACCACTCATGCGCTGATCAACCACACGATAAAAAGTTTCGGGAAGCACCGTAAGAAAACTTGGCAAGTGGTGGCAAGAAAATTTCGCACCACGTACGTCGAAGTTCACTTTTCAAAGGGCGAACTGTTGTTACGAAAATCAAAACGACTGGTAAACTGGTCTACTAAATGACCTCAAAAGGTCAAATCCTCTCAATTCGTCTGTGAAAAATAAAATGACGAAATTGCAACGGTGACTGTCACCCTTGCGAGTGAAAATACAGCTTATTTAGCCAGTGTCAACATGGGCTCATCGGTTTGAATATTTTCCTAACATATTGGACTAACTCCACAGCTATATGGTTTTTCACAATATAACAGTAATGGAAAGAAAACTGAAATTGTTCGTCATTTTTCGGCACAAAAATTTTTGGCAAAAAATGACGTCACGGACATAAACAACAATCTCCTAATTAGCATAATGGTCACCATTCCTCCAGCTAGCTGGTCCTGTGATTGGTCCTTTAGTTATCTAGTTTTTATTCTATATCGCTGGCACCGCTGGAAAGCGATGGGCAATCGCCGAATTTTGCGATGCATCGCTCGTCGCTTTTGCATTTATACTTATCACGGCGATAGAGATTGCTATATTGTTTATATAACGTCATAATGACGTTGTTTAGACGTCACGGTGTTTTTTGTATTAAAAAGGCAAATATACAGGGCAAATATTGGTGTGTTTTTTCTTGTGTTATGGTTTTTAGGGGGGACAGTTTCCCATTACAACGCCCCCCTCCCCCAAGCGAACCATTTGATACCTCAGGGCAATTAGATAGAGCCAATTCTTTAAGGGGCATGTCACGTAGAATTACTCACCTTCAGGAAGGACCATTCCGTCCGGAAATTGGACTTCTTTAACGAGAACGCGGATTATTCCCGGGACTGGGGAGTGCATTCGTAGACTCTCTTTGATGAACATGGTTGTGAATGGCAGAGAATTCAAATCATCCCTATAGAAAAATAAGAAATTAAAACATTTATAAAACAACCATTAACACAGGGTTCACAGGTTTTTGCCGCAGGTGGAAAAAACATGGTTTTAAGGGGGTACTACACCCCTGTCCAATTTTGTGCCTATTTTTGCATTTTTTTCTCAAAAATTATAGCGCATTGATGACAAGTAAGATATGTATATTATAAGCTATTATAGGGGCAAGGACTACAACTACTGCACTGGAAATTTATTTCGGCACAGACAGCAGATGTGGAGTTACAGTCAAAAATGATTTTTGAGAAAAATGCCAAAATAGGCACAAAATTGGTCAGGGGTGTAGTACCCGCTTAATGATAGATAAATCAGAATATCAGAATAAATTTGTATACGTTTGTTCAATACTATAAGATCAGTGGCGGCACCCGGATTTTTCCGGGGGCATTTGGGGAGGACAAAGTGAATTTCAGCACAAAATTGCCTGAAAAAGTGGAAATTTGTGTAATTTTTGGTGTTTTGGAGAGGGCAAACAAAGGGGGGGGGGTGAGACAAATATTGTGAGGCAAATGCCCCCCTTGACCCCCACTACCACAACCGCCACAATTAGTGCCGCCACTGACCAGGACCATTGTGAGAAAAAAGAAGTTAAAATACCCAGTGGCGGCGCCACGGGGGGCATGGGGACAAATCCCCCAGTCAGCAGTCAGAACTCTTGCCCCCTTGTTGCCCTCCACAAGTAAAAACCCAAAATTACGAAAATGTCCACTTTTTGTGGTAATTTAGCGCAAAATCCCCCCCCCCTTAAATTAACTTTGCCCCCTCAAACCCCCCCCCCCCCCTCGAAAAAATTCCTGGCGTCGCCACTGAAACTACCATTCTAATTCAGGATGCTCTTTTTCATCGAATAGTTCCTTGACTTCATCATAGCATTTCTGTTGATATTCAGGAAATCGCGCCAAATTGTAAAGACACCATGATATAGCGCTTGTAGTGGTATCATATCCTCCAAACATAAAAGTATCCACTTCTTCACGAATCTCTTCATCTGTCAAGCCGTCGCCATTTTCATCCTGATCAAAAACCAAATCAGATTATTTTAGGCGTAAAAATGACCTATGCATTTAAA